>NC_083500.1:934695-1246260 GCF_905332965.1 Bombus pascuorum
AACAAAAACAAGCCAATGCTAATGGTATCAATTACCTTTGCACCTTCTACTTAAGAAGATAAAAGACGCGAGTTTCGTATCTCTTACCGCAGCAGTGAAATCTTTATCGGCATAAGAACGCGATAAATTATCGTATTACTTATCGTATTGCTTTTGAAACGACTTAATATTACCAATGACCATTGTGGAATTTTACGTGACAACGTCGTACTCGATCATGTTTCTCAATTCGTACATTGTAATCGCAAATATTTTTATTTACAATTGTACTGTTTGGTGCGTATTAACCTTGCATCAGATGTATTCAATTCTGCGAAGTTATTACGCAATTTTTAGCACATTCAACGCGCCCATAACCGGCTTCTATCTAACTAAAAACGAGATAAGTGGGAAAACCCGAATGAAACGATCGGCATGCAAGTAAATTTTCCTTGCTGCGCAAACAGCGCTAAAAACGAGAAGCCATTGTCCGGGAAGATGCCTTGAAAGCGTGTTCAATTGTTCTAAGTGCAGTTCTAAGAATTAACTTTTACATTGCCAATAGAACGCATGTCAGACGCAAACACGTCTCATCCAGAGATTAGTCGCGACAATAATTCACAGAAGAAATCATCTTAGTCGTAATGCTTATGAATTCGTATGCAATAGCTGGTTCGAATAAAATTTTCGTTTCAACGATCATATTTTCCCTTTTTTGCATCACTTTTTTTTAAGTGAAATAA
Organism: Bombus pascuorum; assembly: GCF_905332965.1. Classification (NCBI taxonomy): domain Eukaryota; kingdom Metazoa; phylum Arthropoda; class Insecta; order Hymenoptera; family Apidae; genus Bombus; species Bombus pascuorum. Next base: position 935,418 of record NC_083500.1, read on the forward strand.
GTGGAAGCTACGATTACAAAGCTGAAACAAAACTTAAACGACCGTTCAGAGTTTTAGTTCATTGGATGTTTTATTCCATTGAATCGCGTAGCGGCTCAGTTTCATATTCCACGATCGAATGAGAACTGACGCGGAAAGCGAAGATAGGAAAGACGAGCTTCGATGAAAACTATTTAGGCAGAAATGTTTGTTCGAAGGTTAATTTCCGTCTTCGACGCTGACGCGAAACCAGTCGAAGCGATCTTCGCGTCATTTTAATGTGCAAAGACGCGGGAGCAATTGAGTTTCTGTAATTTACAACCAACGAGAGCAATAACGATGGATAAAAAAAAGAAACGAAATATAAGATTGACGTGCAAATTACTAAATTTCCAAGTTAATAAACGCCGATTCGTCAAACTTCCATCGACATCGCAATAACCCATAAAGTAGTTAAAAAATGACCTAGTTGTACAGCCCCGTTTCCCAGAGATAAAAGTTACCTCGAAATAAAGCAGGATTTTTATTAAATGTGCAGGTATAATTCTACGCCCTCGTTTCGGCGCCGGGAGTTTCCTTATTAGGATACTACGAATACAAACATTTTTATCCGTTAAAAATATCATCCGGCAAAGGGTTTCAGAAACGGCGAGCGGAAATGTTTTGTGAAAATTTGTAGCCTTCCTTTTTAAATAAAGAATTACATTTACGCCTATGATATTATCATTTATGTCCTGTTTCTTTATTTTCTTTCTTTTTCCTTTAAACGAATATTAGCACATCGTTTCATCTCAAACGATCATCATTGCTCATTTTTGGTCAAAATTTAAATCAGATACTTTACCTCTTGCTATTATAATTTAAAATCTTCGAGTGTGGAACACGACCAATTGAAATTATATCATGACATTTCAGCATAAAAATAATGTAAAAGATCACACATATCGACAAAATTTTTTCATACTTTTCAGAAATTTAAGACGTTGTTTAACGATAGGGAAACAAGATCATGTCAAAAATACCTCTAAGCGTGTAACAGGGTAAAGTTTCCTTTAGCTCTAAAAATAATAATTACCTATTTTGAACAAAAAAACTAACAATCAACGTAAAATATATGCTTTCGTTTTTCCCTAAACACAAAGAAGATATTGAAACATCTACGCCATGTTTACAAAATATTGTTTAATATTATCTCAAATGCAGGAAATGCTGAACAAATATTTTCGTGTAAAATGTTGAAAGTATGTAAAATATTAAAAATAAACTACCGACAAGAAACTAGTAATTTCCCACTGTGATAGTTTACAAACAGTTTCATAGAATATAACGCAAATTACGCGAACGCAGAGAAGTATCAAAATTACAGTCAAATATTCTCTGATCCTTTTTGAAGGAACCTAGGAATGTTCCTCTTCAACGAGTCAGAGACGAGCAATATTACACGTCACGGGAAAAGATGAGCCTCGCATGATTGAGCCCACCCACCTCACAGAAATTTCTCACTTTGATCGCGAAACTACGAAAAACTTTCCGGCCGTGATATCAAGGCCGATTTGGTATTCCCAGGAACCGATCTATCCACAAAAATAAACATCAATCCGTCGTACTATCCGAGAAATCGATAACAAACCGAAACGACGATCGCAAAACCATAGAAATACAATTAAATTGAACGCAACGCATATCTGCTTACACGACGGAAAGGGAATTCCGACGATTGGAAAGAAATTGAGCAACTTTACTTGTCCTCGCAGATAAAGCAAGCAGAAAATTCCGCTAAAACGACTTCCTTGTATTTCTTTTATTTTTAAATTATCATCCAGGTACTTGTTGCGAATATTTTCAAAGTTTTCATATCCTGCATAGCACGTAGTGTAAGCGTAATAAAATTATGAATAATTTGTTTTTGAAAGATTCCTTCTCTCTCGATTCATAAAGATTGTTAATTATAAAGCAGAGATAAGAGAACTTTCGTCGATGGCTGTTTCAATGTTTTCAAGTGGTTACACAAAGAAAGATCTTTGATGCGCATTCCGAAGGACTTTGCTTATTACCTCCTTCGCTTTGCTTCATTTTATGTAATACGATCGCTGAAAAGACATGGTCTCTGCATCATTCGAGGACTAATTGTCCATGTCAGAAAACTTATGGATGAACTCTAATCGACAACTGACAGAAGAATTTAGGATTTAGGATTTGCAGCGATTATAGATTTCGAGGAAATTGATACTTTGCGACAAGGGTCATATTATATTTGCTCATCAAACAGTCGCCGGCTTAATTATATCCATCGTATTAATAATAAAAGCTAAGCGTGATACTCTGAACAGTTACAAATTAGCATACGTTCCAACGGTTGTTTGAAAGCCAACGCAAAAGTCGCAAATATAAGAAATTTTGTCAGATCAAACATGCAATGCAACGCTATGCCCTCATCTTTGTAACCAAAATTATTCTTCATACTTGACTGTCTTGTCTATGAATGATTCCCAAAGATTACGAAACGTTTCAAGAGGAATTACAACACAATCTTCCTTTTCGACAATGCTAATATTGAGTTAGAGTGCGATCGAAGCGGGAAAAAGCCTGCGTATTTCCCCGATTTGCGCAATCACAGCTGTATTTTACACGATACGTACAATATCAATAACGCTTGCACGTTTATACCTTACGTTCCTAGTTATGTGGCACATTTTTGTCAATCACACGTTAATAAAAAATTAATAATATTGTATAATATAATATTGTATACTATCGCATAATTTATATCCATGATATGCAAAGTCTTCTACGAACGCCAATAATTCGAAGATACATGGGACGATGTAATACTGACATTAGCTTCAATAGAATTCCAAATACTTGCAGCGTGAAATAAACAAGAAATAGTTGTTTGTTAAACTGAGGTTTTTGGCATTACTGTCGGTAAGTTAATGCATTTTTGATGCATTATCAATGCCATCGTTTAATTTATATTCGTCCATATAAATCATATTATCTAGTAGCTTAGGATTAAGAGTAAAATTTTAGCACCTTGAACTATTCAAAGATTGCTGTGCAACAAAGTAAATGAAAACATTAATAAATCGCGTATCATATCTCTTCCATAATCTTCGAATTAGCGCGAAAAGTATTTCGAGAAAAAAACGCGGGATATGTTCCTACCTTATCGAGATATTGAAATCCATGTTCCCGTGCGACCTGCTTGGCGACTTCCGGTCCTCCTTCGATATGCACTGCCCACTGATTCGTATAGGCTGCCACTCGTCCACCAAGAGTCACCAGCGCGACGATGGCCAATCCGAAGATCTTCCGCGGGCACATGATAGCTCTGCCTCTCGACTGCGACTGTTACCACTAGTGGCTCCAGTTTCACACTCGACACTATTATCCACTATCCACTAAAACAGCCGCTGCTACCGGCGGAGGAGGCAACGGAGATAACAAGAACAACGACAACAAACAACGGCACCAGCACTGCAACCACGAACAACACGGCTCACTTATCTATCTATCGCATGCACGATAGAAATAAACGTCTTTTAGCGAATTGTTCAAAGGCAAGCGATAATAGACCGGATGATAGCGAAGATGAAGAACAGAGAGACACATAAGAAGGATAGAGAAAAAATGGGAAAAGGTGAAATATGACAGTATAGCTCGCACCTGCTAGCCGTCTACGGCCAACTGAACTGCCAACGGACTATGTCACTCGTTAAGTAGCCTCCGCACTTGCGAACCGATGACTACCGACTCTCTGTTGTTCTTCTTCCCTCTACGTCCCCGTCGTCGTCGTCATCGGTGTCGTCGATGGTTGTCGTTGTCGTCGTCGTCGTGCTGGTCGTTCCCTCGTCGGTGACGTTGCTGCCACTGTCGCCGCTTTCGCTCAACGACGAACAGCGGTAGGTGGGGCGATCGTCAAGTCATGTGGCTGTTAGTGGGGAAATCGACGTAATTCTTGTGATACCGATAATCGTGAACGTGTACGGTACACGTGGCTGTCCTCCGAATCAAGGGCGACGTACGTAGAATCGGTGAGTTCCGCGTTTATCGTCCACTTTTTCCTCATCCGCCTCGCGGACGCGGACACAACCTCCGTAGTATGTGCCCACTTACCTTCGATGTACGATTAACAAACAAAAACAAACCCACCATTCACTTCGTTTCCCTCTCCGCTTCGAGATTAACCGAACTAGCCTTTTTCTATGGCCCGCTCTGTTCCAAACTTTTTGATTACGTGGATCGGCAGCGACCTTCGACAAACTGCTATTCCAAACGTTGCCGCTCGTTCCCCCGTTCCCGCGTTCCGCTTCTTCTATCTCGCGAAACTCCAACGTGGGACTTCAATGTGCTTGTAACTCTGCCTCTCTCCAATCTCTCTTTTTCTCTTTCTCTCTTTTACTCGAACTCGATGATGGATGAGTGGAGTACGAAGAAACTTCGTAGAGAAGACGAAACGATTTCAGCCGTAAACGAACAGCATTTGGGAATGAGACGATGGAAACGGAATATCTAGAAATGTATCAGTTACAGACGAGATTATCGTACGGTGAACCACGCGGAGGAAACGCACTTAGACACCGGCCATCCGGTCCCCATACGATGGCAAGACAGTCCTCCGACAGCAGTAGCCAAATGGTTGGCTAGCCATTCAGACGTGGCAGGCAGTTATCGACCGAAAAGTCGGTCGATTCACGTCATCGACCGTTGCATCCTCGCTGCTGCATACCTAGGAAAATTTGTCGATGACGTAGCCTCGTGTTTGGTTCTCTGTCCCTCTTTCTCTCTCTTTTGCTCTTCTTTTCTTCGTGCACAGCTTAACTCATCCTCCGTCTGTCACTAACCAAATTCGGATCTGAAAATCGTTTCGGGAATTCAGATATTTCGATAAACGAGAATGACGAAAGTAAGGACATAATTAACTACAACAAACAATTTTTATCCGTAAAATACTACAACGAAATAGAAGAATGTTAAGGAACATAGAAGCTACAAATAACGCGGGGAGATATTGACCAATACGTAGAGAGGTTGCATATTTCCATGCGTATGATCTTTTATACCTTCTATCGTTAATGTATTTAATAATATTTTTGTAGAGATCTTGAGTTTTAAATTATGTAGGTTTTCACAGATATCGTATGTCCGAAAACAATTTGAGCATAATCGAAAACAATTTCCAAATGGACCAGCCACTTGTCCCACGAGGCACAATTACTCCGAGGACGAAATACGCCAAGTCATTTGCCTTTCCATTTCCCTTACGGAAAATTACGTATTCTCGTAAAATTGCACCAGCTACGATCAAGGTTCAAATTACGGTCCAGTGAGGTAAAGAGAATAACTAAGACATCGATGTAAAACCATTGTTTGCATATCAATGAAGACTTAACTGATGTCCAACGAGCAACGCCTATCTCTCTGATTAGATTTTAATGGTTACGGTTTTACGTGCGACGTTAAAATATCCGGTTATATTATTTCCATAGTTTTCTCCAATTACAACAAACCATCCAACAGCCGTCAAGCTTACCACGAATTAACAAACTTTGCGCCGCGTATTTTGAGAATAATGTTGTCAATCGGTTTTTATCGATTGCTTTCCCCAACTATCGCGTTTCCAACGGTCACGTATACGCAACTTGCATCACCCTTATGGGAGAAGAGTGCTCGAACGAGTGAGATTTTCAAATGAAAAGAAAAAGGATCGATAGATGTCGGAATGGTTACACAGCATACCGGGAAAAATGCATTCAATGTGTAACTCGCCCTAATTTCCTTCATACAAGAGATTTACTAAGGAAATGTGAATTTTCCTTTTCTTTTTCCCTTAACGAGCTTCAATAGCCACCGATGTGTTTGGAACTCTTAAGAACTATTGCTGCTATTTCCTTTGTATTTTTATACGTCCTTCGGAAAAAAATTGCACTTTCCATTGACCGTGTTTAAAACACTACCAATGCGAGAACAACTTATAATGCAGCTGTTGAAATGCATTAAAAAACTCGGATAAGATTAATAACGCTGTCATAATAGCTTTGCTTCTTTGAAGAGAATTGTGAGAGAAATACTTTGTAAAAGTAATTTAAAAGATACAGAAAGTTTTTTATATAAAATATATATAAAATAATAACATAAATTTATATATTAATCAATAATATAAAGGTACATTGTTTATGCGTATAGGATATATTTTTAAATATTGCAAGGAAAAAATATAAGAGGGATTTAGAGTTGCTATTAAAATCACGTGGGAAAAAACTTGAACAATCAAGTTGCATGAAAAGTATAGAAACACGCATCAGTCGTCCCGGACAGCTACGATTTCTTGGAACGAGAACCGCGTTCCCTGAGGAAATTGTACTTCTGGTGTAACACTGATCCCAATTTCTCTTTTTGGGGTGAGCTTTTATGCGACGCAACATAAATTTTCGTTGACGTCATACATTTTCTTGCATACAATGTTCAACGAGTATGATAAACTACTGCGAAATTAAAATTTCCATTTAGAAAAAATTCGAAATTCAAACATCTACGTTACTGTCTCTATTCAGTATCTCTTATTTGAAATCAACAGTATCGATAATATGTAATCGAACCGATAGTAATTCATCCTTAGTAAAAATTAAAACATTGAAATTCAAATCCATTCCTTGAAAATTGTAATCTTTTTTTTGTGAAAGAATAAGTACACTGTAGCACTGATATTCGATATTCCCTCTAAACATACTTCACATCATTCCACGATCATATCTCAATTGCCAATTAATCCAGTCAGCTTACTTTTTACTGAGCAGTAATTGGAGTTCGAATTTCTATTGAATATTTCTCTAGCCAAAATTTCAATTGATCCTTTTGTATATTCCATGGCAAAGGATAGAGAAGATAAATCTTCGACTTATTTAGAAACGTAAATAATTGAAAAATATCTAAATCGAATACAAGTTGAAAAACGATATTTGTAAATTGATAAAATTGTGAAACATGTTCAAGATAGCGTGGTACGGTAGAAAGAAGTTGAAACGCACTATGTTCTATTCGCAACTAATATTTCTCGCAAATGTCCACGATCCTGCGAGGATTCGGTATTCGAGTCGTACCGTTTCCAGCAATTCTACGGTTTCAAAGGACGAAATGGAAACGACTATCGTGCCGTATTATCGATGCATTTTAAAGGTCGCTGGGTTTCGTGAAAAAGGGCTCGATTTTCAAGCTGCGGTTCGCCTGGTTACAATTCGATCGAACGTTTACACCGCGATCAAGTGAAATTGCGTTTGTGATATTCGTTCTCCTCGAGTCAGTAAATTTTAAAGATCTATTTTAAACATGGAAATACGGAGCACAGATTGCAACTAGTACAAACATTTTCCTCGCGTAGCGGCCTTATACCTAGAGGCTGACTCTTGATAAACAGCGAAAAATAGATAAAAATAGAAGTCCTATTCTTCCTCTTTCATTTACGTTCCGTCTAACAATGGTTTTACGAGATCCTATCGATCGTGAATTAATTTTTTAAGTAAATAAATCTGATGGAAATCGGATAGAAATTTTTAATTAAAATGGCAGCCGGAATTTTTTGAAATAATTGCTCAGCTGACGTAACGCTTATTGTTGGCTTTGAATAAAACTATTTTTCGCATACTTGTCCTGAATTCTACTCGACTATATAGCATGCAGAGAAGAATCGTAAAGAAAAACTGAAGATTCGCATTATCGTCACGTTCGAGCGACGTTCCAGACGATTCAACTTCCGGGGAGAGGATATTGGTGGCCCTACAAATACACAACTTCGTGAAAGCTCTATTTTATGTTCGAAACAAGTTACATTTCCTCTCTATTTCGCTTCTGCCATTTCATCCACCAATATGAAAATGTAATTTTATTTCGTCGGAATAAAACAGCCAGTTTTTCTCTTGATTAAAATCAGAAAACGAAAAGGAGAACGAAAATATAACTTTTTATTTCGCGAAAATAAACCAGCCAGCTCTTGAAAAACCAATCAGAAACAAAATTGATTCTTTGTTCGAAAGAATAGGATAAGATTCTCGTTACCGACAAATTTCAATTTTTACTTAGAACAAATAAGTTGAAAAATTTCTGGAAATTAGCCAATTAAACTTAAACATTTGTACACTTGCGTTATTTATGTTTCTACATGCAGCGACCAGATATCCATTCAGAAAACTGTTAAAATATGAATTACCCCAAAAAGTGCATAAGCGATTCGCTCGATGCCGAATACATACATAAAGGTTAAGGTCGATGCTGATGATTGAAAATTCGAATTATTATATCTCCGGTCATCGATTTTGGCAATGATATATCTCAAATACAACGGTATCTACACTCTAATATACATACATATACATTGTTCTCAAGGGACACAGTCGTACTCAAATCAATACTCGCATCTTCTTAAAGTTCGAACACAAAGATTTTCTACGTAATTTCACTTCTCCCTTTTCGTATTAACGCTCGAAAGTACCCGAATACTTCCTTGATATCTTTGCTAATTTTATTCTTCGTGATCAACTTCATAAGAAGGCAATCAGTAGAAAATCCAGTCATTAATTTACCAGTAATTTACACATTTCCAAAAAAAAAAAGGATAAAAATATGCATATACCGCTAGTAAACATATAATTCCACAGAAGTGTTCGAATACGAATAAAAATATATATCTTAGCAAGAAAAGGAAAAAGATTCTCTGAAAGCTTTAAATCTAATTCAATTATCGTTTCCAAGCGGTCTTCTTTTTTCTTTTTCATCCTGTATCTCTGCCTCCATTTACAATTACTATCCCTGATCGCTAATCCACTAATCCAGACCTACGTCCACGCAAGAATTATGAAAATTACCGCGCTATGAGAGCTGACCTGGCCAAGTATCACGACATTATAGGCTCAAAGAAGAAAGAAGCGAGCAGCAGACTTCCGGAAAAAAGAGTCCGCGATGCATTGGCTAGCCAGCGGTCCACTGGAACATCTACTTCATGCCCCGAGGAAATTGCATTCTGCGGTCTTCCTCTTCCACTTCCGCACTGGGTGCTCCAGTGATAAAGAGAGAATAAGAGCGGCTGATGTGGTAGAGGACAGCGTCAGAGAAGTGAATCAAATTTAAGCCGACTCCCTCTCAGCTTTCGTCTCTTTCGTTCTATCTTCGACCCTTCGTTATTATCGCTTCGTCTTTCGTTCTGACCACGCCACTGTTACCCACCATTTTCCTCCGCCGCCCTTTCCTTTTCTCTCTTTTTTAATTTTCAAACAAAGCACGCGAAAACCTTTCTACTCGCAGTGGAAGCTGTTCGAACGGTCCACTGTCGCGTCGCGTCGGCCTGGCAACCAGCAAATGGAAAGAAGAGCCGAACGCGTACACATGCCATGCCAACTAAATGGAAACGGACCGGGCTGAACCTCTTTTCCAGGTAATAATCGACGACCTTTGCCCCTCAACGAGTCTCTGCCTACCTGCCTGCTACGTGACCGAGTTCTCTTTCTCCAAAGAGCACCGATTTTTACACACGGTCGATGTGTATCAGCCGGTGGTTACGACAAGGAAGCTGGCTGCAGTTGCAGTTCACAAAAATTTCTCTAGCACGACAAAGGTACGCATCGGAAATAGGGATAAAGGCATAGATCGATGGTTCAATCCCCTACTCCAATTGAGAAATTCTTGGGTTTCCACAAGGTGGTCCTAACATATTGTGGATAAACGACGAGGTATTTAGACTTCCATATCCTACCACTAACGACTATTGGTGAGACATATTTTCTCTTTGCTTATCAAAAGCAGTTGTTACTCGATAACAAGTGATAACAATCACATGGTTTGTTTTGTGAATTAATTTTCCAAATCTTACTGTCCTGAATTCAAGCTTTATGATACTGGCAAAGAAATTAACAAGATTACAGAAATATTTACAAGAATTTTAAGCTCTTTTTTATATAATTGCACATGCAAATAAAAACAATACTAACTCGTGTATTTTCCGGTAATAAATAATGCATGGATTGTAGATTCATGATACTTGTTAAATATATTTTCCAAAAATAAACGAATAAGTACATTCCAAAACATATTTTTTGAATCCTATAATTCTACAAAACTCTCATATGATATGTTTTGTGTGTAAAAACTAGTCAATACACGTATAACAGGAATATTGTGTAACGTATTCTGTAACTCAATTATAAAACGACAAATCAAAAACTTCATATGAATAACCTCTTCGCTTGAAATATGCAAGCTCTCGTTCAATGTTTTCAAACATTCAAATATACCTGCTATGTTTTTCAACTGTCCTTCGGTACATTACATATGTATAAGTACAGATACAAACAGTTTAAAATAAAAGTGACATGTAACGCAACATACCAATCGATAACAAAGGAATTAACCACTAAAAACTCCGAATATATTTTAAAATCCACCGTTAAATAGTAAATAACTTCCTTGCGTGTTACGAACAGGCTAATTGTGAGTCGAAAAGACTAGAATATTTAATGTGAAGAAAAATAAATACCTTTAATGCGTCGACACTTCAAAAATTTTCTGAGTGACGCCTAGTTATGCAATGTTGATTATCGCGGACAAAAGGAATGGCAACGAACCGAGGCATGCAAGGGCCTTTCTCGTAACAGGAAATACTCGGGGTCATGGACTGCCATGAAGTTTATACCGGTGTGGTTCTCGTGCAACGAGAACACGAGACGCGCAGAAAACCGGCTCGTTCGACTCACTCGTTAAGATAACACGACTCTATACTCCAAGTATAATTCATGCGACACGAGACCAAATAAAAACTCAAACTATTACTTTGTCAATAAAAGGAATCGCGGTACGGACAATGGCCGATCTCCGATTGACAATAATCGTGCGCAGTGCTTTACCACGCAGCATCACTTTGTTAGTTTCAATAATCACAACTGCGATATCGAACCGCGTGATCGAGATCGCGTTGCCTCCATGAAACATTGAAACGCGACGTTTGAAAGTCAAACACGGTTGTCGAACGATCGTCGTCTCTGTAGAGATAACATTACAATAAGATTCGGAAGATAATCCGCTCTAGTACGACTTGAAATACGGCCGAGGGAACGTACTAGCTGCTTGCCGTAGCGAAAATAAAAAAAACGTAAACAAACCTGTCCGCGTGTCGACGCGAGCCACGTAATAGACGCCATTGGTCTGCATCGTTTTATGCATTTAGACACACGAGGAAATCATCGTGTGATTAAAACTATACATTCGCGGAATCGTGGAGAAGAATGCAGATAGGTTGGAAACAAGACACGACTGCACGTGGGCAGAAGCACGCCCGTCCCGCCACCGGGAAGTAGCGAAAAACGACATTCGCGCAGCAAAGCTGTCAAGATACGTTCCCGTATCGTGGAAAGATGAACGCGACAAAATTGCACGCGTATACATAGTGCGTACGTGCGCGCACAGTCGGTTATACATATCGCAAGATGAGCTGCTGGTTGCACGACACCATCTCAAAGTAACAGTTCCCGGATACGCGTTTCGATACCAAAACGAGAAATTTACGCAGTGTCGCTAGGACTAACAGCTAGCGAGGATGTTTATTAATAGATTTCACTCACGATTTCAGCTGGTGTTCCTGTAGCTTTCCTTCAATCGAATCGGGGACTGTGTCGCTGGTGCTATTGGTCTCCGTAGTTGTTGTGGAACCGTCGATGTCGATATACGGTCTCGTCCTGCACGGAGAGATACTCCAATCGAAGCGAGGAATGCGGAAGATGGAGAAACGGGGATAGCACCGCACAGTTGCACAGCCTGGGAAACACGCCTCTCGTACCGTCAAACGGGAGTGATCCACGATTAGTTGCCACGAAACGGAACTGAATCCACGATCGTGACACGTGTAACGTGTATGTAGAACAAACCGCGTGTAGTCTTTATACCGTGTCACCGTCGACGCGCGAATGTTGGATCGTACAACGTCATTCCTCGTTGCGATCTCATCCCCACGACGAAGCACGACTGACTGACGGCTCGGTCCGCCAGTCCGTTCCGATCTTCCCCTACCACCGGCAACTTCCTCTCCGCATCTCCCCCTCTGCATCCCCACTCTCTGACTGGCTTCTCCCGCCGTCGTAACTCGCAGCCCCGCGCGTCCCAGTCACCCGCAGCGACGTTCAGTCACTCGGCAACCGCCTGTCCGTGTACTTCTCTTTCTCTTTTCTCCTTTCCGTATCCGTCCCATGAAACCGAGCGAGAGAACCATGGACACGGCGCGAAAGGTTGAGGAGGCTACCAGTGTCGTCGTAATGTTACGGGTGTACCCGTTAGCCGTTCGCATCTCTCCCTCTATCTCCAATATATATATATATCTTATCCGTTTATATATGAGGTGTATATTTTATTCAAATAAGAGCTGGATAGTTGTTAATTAATGAAATAAAATATAATGCAATATTAGTCAATTTCAAGTAAGAATTATAATATATATATATAATAGTTAGTAACTAAGAGTTATTCGAGAGGTCATTAAACCTGCAATGTAAGAAAAGGAAGCATACCGAATGAACTCATTGGTTGCAACTGTTTTTAGTAACTATAGGAGAAAACGTTGTACAATAAAATGCATCTAAAAATGTCTGGCCCTTTCCACTGCAGACATGGGCCCGACAAGGTCCGCGATCGTCCCTGGGGGTTCCAGCAGAAACTCGTCCCTCTCCATCATACTGCAACCCTCTTCTTTTCGCTCGTTCGTTTTCTAGCTTTATGCACGTAGCAGTACACCAGTGTCTTCAGCCTCCGTCAACCTGATTTCTCGGCTTGCTTCTTTCTTCTTTGGCCCCTTTCATTCTTCTTTTTCCCCGTTGTCGGGGCCTTAGCGAGTCGAACGAATCAAAACGAAGAGGGGAACCACCAGGAATATCGAGCAGACGTTCCGATCCCTCGTTTACGTTCGATTCTTTTCAATCTTACCCTATCCACCTGTCTGGCTCGTACCGATTAACCTTGCCAAGTTTATCCCAATGGATCTAGGGACACAGTGTATGAGATAGCTTGTTGTTTGTTGCTGGGAATCTCACTGACACGCCACTGGATGCATGCTAAACGAGCGTGTCGGTAACGAGCCCGGATACTCCAGATACTATCCAACGTTGGGACACATCCGGATTTCCATGCATCTCAGTCCGCCTTATTTGTACTGTACCAAAGATCAATTGCCTTCTCAAGGCCACTCAGGGGTTATCCCTGTTATAGCGTACGATTCACTGCTCTTCTCGAGTGGAATCCCCAGTTTTTGCATTTTATTTCCTTTTATTTCGTTTATTGGATATGTATATAAGAAATATACGTACATTTTAAAATATTTTGTATTTTTCAGTTGTACAATTCCAACTTCGTTTTATCGTCGTTATTTCCAAGATGCTCATCTGATTTCCGACTCGATACAATACTATCCGTTAGCCGTCACGAAAAGGGATGAAACGGTCCTTTTACGAAGGCAAGGGCCTCCTTGCCACCCGATCAGACAAATATCCTCCACCGTTACTTGGCCACTATCTCATGCATTTGTATTCTACGTGGATGCTTTCACGCGACATATTGCATATCCTTTCCAAAGTTTCCTTTCCGTGTTTACCAAAGCATAAACGTATGGGCCGAAAAATATATTATATGTTATGTACATATATTTACATTATGTATACTGGAAGATTAATATTTGTAATGACAGTGACAGTTACAGATAAGACCAAACAAGTTCTTTAAACTTATAATTTTCTAAATATCTGATATGTCTCACAGTCAGTAGGTAATTTCTCGTAACAAAACCAACTATCCACTTATTAATTTTTAATATCAGTTTTATTGTTCAGTATAGTAAGAACGAGAAATCTAGGAAAGCGAAAAATCAATGACGAACGAAGATTTCAAGCGAAAGACCATATCGGGGAAGACCAAATGAGACAGAGATAATAAAGGGGGCAAGGATTTCAGGTTGAGTAAAAATCGGCACTAAAAAGAAGAAGGAATCTTGAGAGAGATTCAGATCCTGCTTTTATCGAGAATTGATGATGGATTTGTTTTCGACATGATCTACGGCATTGAGTTATCCCTTTATTCGTCCCTATTCCATCACGCTTCCGCGTGGGAGGAATTCAGGTCTTTCTCATTTTTGCGCCCGAGACGTTTTATATTCGAGCGATTGGGTATATGGTTCTGCTATTATGGATTGTCATCAAAATTTTTAGCACTTGATGGTGGTATTATTTTTTAATAATTTTCGATAGAAATTAATTAAAAGAAGAAATTAAAAAGAAAGAAAGATTCATAAATTTCAATTACTACTTTAGATGCACCTTTTAATGAAGCGGATAACGAAGCAATTTGCACGTAGAAATTTACGGTTGTACACGTGCGCTCTCTGCACACACGTTCATGCAAGACAAAGAATGATGTCATCGCGTTTAAAGACAAAGCCATACGTACCTCTGCCAAGATCATAAATACTGCTATAAATAGTTACTTTATTACATTAAATAATAATAAATCAGATTTACTTAAATTATTAAACGAATATGATGAATCAGACAGAGACAATTGACGATCACAATTTCCTTGTCATTCTTTCTACTAAACGATATCACTTAAATGCTAAACTATATTCGCAGATTCACATATTGATGATAGAAATTATGAAATTATCGCTTATTATGAAACGTTTCGACATCTATATACAGATACTAGCGCAACAGATAATATAATTTGTCGCACTATCGAAGAGTTATTACATTTATTGGTAATCCATTAACAATGAATAATATGCTACAGTAACAGTGACATAATTAATTTCACGAAAATGCCAATTTTGTGCCGGAATGGTTCTGCATAATGAATAGTTACTGTTAGTTTTGAAATCGATAATTTTCAGAATTTCGAGATAACATGCTTTTGGTGGTGCGTCAACACTATGAAAAATTTAGTAGACTAGAAATCGGTCGAGTGTAATGGAGGTAATAGGAAAATGGGTCTCTGAATTTATCAACGTGTTCATACATGGATAGCATTCTCATATGGAGAATTCTGTTGCTGCAGAAATACAAAATGCAACAAGATTATTTTCTCTATAAACCATAATCTTATTTATTCGGTATGACGGATTTTATTATGGTAAAATTAATTGAATGTAAATTTTAAAAAATGAAACTGTAATTGAACGATACAAAAGTTTCTTTCATTTGAAACTTGAAGTGAAACTAATAGAAAGTAATAGCCAGCTTCGTATTAAATTGAATTTTATAGCAGGTAATCCTTGACTATTTCTTGTGGCACCGGGAAGAACACATATCTTAAACTCAACGTTTTAATTTTCTCGAATATCAAGTATTTCCACGTAATATTCTTCCAGTCCCTGTTCCGGTCATGTATCTACCTTAACGTTTCACCACGCTGCAAAGTAACGCGATGCAATAAAGTACGGTTATAACAAAAAAAAAAAAAAAACACTTTCTGACTAAACAATTACGTAGTTATTCATGGAACATTTGCCGTGTTGCTTTTTCGGTTTCAACAAATGCGCCACCCAATTTTAATTAAACAAGATTTCGTATTAGAGCGTAAAAGAACGATACATTTATTTTCATTATTCTTACTTCGTCGATATTAATTGGATGTTAAGTTTAACTTGTTCACTTCCGGCGTTCTAACTTCGTTTGTTTTTCAGTCGGTATAAAAATCATTGGGTAGTTAAGGGGTAAGGAATCGCGCGTTTTTCCATCGATGGACATGTCGATGACTGTGGAACGATTTGCTGAAAGACGAGATCGATTCCGGTGATCGTGCCGTGAAGCAACGGCGCCCTTATTCCACTCGTCACTTGGCAACCTCCATTAATCTCCGTCAGTCATGTCTGATGGACACGGTAGAGGCGATAACGAACGGGTTATTGAGGATGAAGGACGAAATCCCTCAGCGTTCCCACTCGTTTCTTTTCTTATCTCCGCTGATAATCGAACCATCGATAAATTTGCTAATGCTTCACGCTAATACTTGCTAAATTTCCTCATGATGAATAGGAACCCTTGGCTATTCGATGCACACAGTGAGTCACAAAATTATTTGCCTACGAAGCAAAAATCCGGAATGCAATTTTTTGATAGCAATGACGACATATGATCGAAATTGATGTCAATTTAATCAAAACGTTTACGGAAGACAAAATGTTTTCGATGCAGTTGAACGAAATACATACATAGTGGATTATTTTCTATGCTTTTATATCAACGCATTTTTTCTTTCAGTTGTTTGTGACGGCGAGAACTGTGTGTAATGGCTTCAAAAGTTAATATAAAATCTGTTTATTCTTCCATATGGAAAAATGTCGTTGTCTTGTCGTATATCTATCGTGTCAGCAAGCCAAACTATTAGTGTTTTTGATTCTGCTTGTATCAATACCACACGGTATTTACTCGATCGATTCTGCTACGCTGTTTATAAAAATATAATCGTGAAATTAAAGCTAAGTGAAATATCGATTACTGTTTATTGGTACGTTTTCAAACGTTTTACAACTACTTCCCACGAATTATAGAAACCCTGGGAAAAATTTCTATTAAGTACTACCACGTTGAAGCTCCCTTTACAAAAAAAAGGAGAGAGAGAAAAAAACAATACATTTTCCTACTACAAATTCATAAAAGAAAAACCAATTACTGGAACAATCTACATTTCCACAAACCCTCAAAATTCGCTCCGGACGAAGTTTCCAAAACTACGGTAACCCTCGATGTTCTCAACGCAAACAGCAAGAGCAGACTGTCTAAGGAAAGTACGAGCAACGAGTTCCATTCAAAAAGGCCAATCAACAGAGAGGGAGGGAGAGAGAAAACGAAGAAAAAAAGAGAAAAGTAGAAAAGAAAAAAGAAAAAACGCGAAACTAGAGAGATCAGGGTGAATAATGATGCAAGTTTCAAGCAAATATTAATTATCATCGGGATATATTCGGTCACACAGCTGGATTTGCTAAGTAGTCAGAATAATGCGATTCTGTCAAAACAGGACGTCATCAATTATATTTCTTGCGCCTAACCATGGTCTAGTTTTCACCCCGCGTGCATCTTATCTCTGAACAACAGTGCTGTCATAAGGAAACGAAGGAAAATCGATTGGGATAGCTTTAGAACTCTTAAATCGCGCACAGTTTCCTGGAATCGCGATTAGCTGCTTAAACTGAATAATTAACCGGGCTAGAGAGTTATCAAAGCATATGGTCGAATCGGTTCTCACGAAAGTTCTTGCCGACCAACTTACTTGGATGTTTCGTCGTAACAATTTATGATAACTTGATTATAAAGGAATATACGGGAAATGATTAGACGAGCTTGTCAGAAACGTCGAAGATATAGAATTGCCTTTTATTTTGGCTTTCCTGACCGCTCGGACTCTTTTTTCTAACCACTCACGCGCTCTTCTTGTCAGTGTTCATAACAGATATTGAATATTTGAATACTTTGACGGTCTGAATATTCATTGCGGTATCATTTAATGTATTCTGTTGCAGCTTCAGAAGAGAGCCTTCTATGAAATCTAGAGCGAAATTGATTCTAGCTCTGTCACATTTTTCTTCCACGATAAGGTAACAATTCCATTTGTTGCTTACTTAATTTATTAGGCGTTAGATGTTTTGTAAATGCATTTAGGTTTTATAGAATGTATTTCCGATATGAATTTTTTTCTCCATCCTATTATATTTTGTGTCATGCTATAAAATATTTTACATACTGCACTGTCGTTGTAAAATGCCGTTGTCAGGAATTATTCTCTTCGGTTTCTTCTTCAATATTCTTTGGACATCAGGGAGCACTCTATAATGTCATTTCGCTGTCATCTTCATTGAAGTAACGGCTGCTACTGTCGTTTGAAAGATCTAGGACGACGATACACCGACGAAGTGTCTTGTAACCAAAATTGATTGTTAATCATTGTCGCTTGTCTCCAAGTTTTATGGACACTCCGGTGCGTCGCAAGAATATTATTACTCTTTAATGCAACCTAATCAATATGCAACACTGATATAAGATAATCAAGCTTATTTGAATGGAATTAACTTTGTTATTAACTTCAATGTTTATTAACGAAGGAGAGCTTCTTTCGAATCTTGTCGTCCGTGGACAAAATAACTTTTAATATATTCTATACAAATTCAAGTGTGATCTAAGTATTTCTAGTTCCGGAATAAGCTTTCGTTCAAAGCAAGATAGCTGGAGGAAGCTGTTCGATAGAATTTCGATAGAAATTTTTCAAGTTCGAAAGGTTATCCGAAAGGTCGTTAATCACTGTTCACGAATAGATAGCAACTAAACGAAAAGTCGTTAAAAGCCGTTGTCTTCGTGGATGATGCCTAAGTTCTCTAGGCAAATTTACAAAGCTGAAGCACCAGTGACTTGGTTACTGTAAGTTTCAAACTGATAACCGCAACGATTAAGCGGATAGTAATAGGAATTCTCAAGCCGAGCGACGGCCTGAATCTCGCGGGTTCGCAAACGGCAACAACTCTTCTTGTAATGGCTATCGATGGGTAATCGTCTTAATGACGAGCATTCAGCCAATAAAAATTATCTTCGAATTTTATATTTTACGTGTTATATCGGAATTAGAAATATTGATAGGTATATGTTAAGAGAAATTATAACGCATGAGTGAACGAGAACGATTTTTTACCTAGAATGAAGAGTGGCACAAACACAATATGCCAGAGTAGAAAATGTTGAATCTAAAATGTGAAATGTAATGTATAATGTGCAGGATGTAAAAGATAGTTCGTGCGTAGAATTTAAAATGAAGAATTTTTCAATTGCGGAGTGCGAGGCGATATTGTTGTATATTGTAGGTACGACGTAGAATGTTAAAATCGCAGAATGTGGAATAGATTCTGAGCAATGTAAAACGTGACACTTTCAAATCGTTGAACGTAAAATATAACATAACATAATATAAGCATAAACAGTACAGAAATATAGAAGTATAGCGATAAAGTAGTTCATAAACGATGTTATTGGTAACAAATTGTCAGCATAAGAGTGTGAAATAAATTACGCTATATCATCCTAACTGGTTGCATACCTAAAAATTTATGACCAATTTAAACAGTGTATAAGGTCAATAGGCAGGTCTCTGTTTTTTACTCTGGGAATCTACTCGTCATGGTACTTAATCTTCTTCAATTTGGAACGCACTGCATGTTAATCAGGTTCATTAAACAACTAGATTAGTGATCACTAAATATTCTACAGATTCAAATTCTATTTATATAAATGGACGAAAAGCAATTAAAAGGTATTCACTTGGTCATATTGTATAATTCGCACGTGTATTGGCAGTGTTATGTGAAAATTAAACTTACCAAATAATAATCGAACAAGCATATAGAAATAGTTAAATTCTCTACAAATTCACTTGGTAACTTGGTTAATTGTTTGAATTGTTTACGATCATGTTTGCAACAAGTGACTCTTTCAATACAAACTGTCGTATTTCTATTAAACGTTTGCATTTAAGCAACGGATACGTGTATATTTATGTAGGTGTATATTATTTAATGTGAGCGATCATATTAATAACAATTTAAGTAGATATCGTTCAAATATGACAAAACATTTCTAGAAGTAATTTTTTGCAAATAATAATTGCCAGAAACGAATCTCTGTTTATATCCTAGTTGTTTATTGGTGTCGATAAAACTATGAATTTATTTGACATCCGCAGTCTAGTTATAAATCAGGATCATGAAATGTGGTGCATATTTTGCGATTAGCATTTGGAATATCAGTGGATAGCGTAAATACGAGTCGCAGTAGAAATACCGCAAGTGTTCAAATCAAATTAGATTGTTCCTTGGTGTGTGTTTGTCAATCATTCGGTTTATCTATTGACGGGCTGTGTCGTTCACAAACGAATCTGCAGCTGTTTGCCGTACGAAGGCGGTCATTGTTTCCCAGCACGGTTAATTGATGACCCTTCCGACTGTCTCTATAACTAATAAATTAACACGACCGCAGGGGACCGAACCGGTTTTTCTTTGGTTTTTGTTAATAAAATACGAACGTACGTGTAGCACAACCTCGTTTCCGAGTTATATCGGGAGTTGAAAAAATATATTCCAAGCTATAAAAACGCAATAAAAATAAAATTCAATGAAAAATGTAGCGCGACTAGGAATCAGGAAAGTTATTTGATCTAAATTAATTCTAATTAATTTGTTACTAAATAACAGAACGAAATTACGTTTCAAGTTTTCACTATACAAGTACTTCCAAATTACAGAGCAAAATCTTTTTCTTTATTCTTGTTCGCAGAACAATTTCCTGTTCTGCGTTGCGGAATGTATTCTCAATCGCTTTTACAGCGAATTATCTGCTCGTTAATGTTCCACCCTTCCTTTAATCGTTGAGGAAAAGCGTTCGCTTCATGGAATTTCGTTAATCCGAATCGGAACAAGTGGTCATTAACTGTTAAACATCCGATGGACGTAATCACAAGGACCCCTGGGAAAATATAAAAAACTGGAAAATTTTCGATCAGCCGTAATTATATTCCTCTGTTCCCCGACTTCCCATTTATTGTCAATTCTTTTGTGTGCGTGTAATGAGCTCGTATAATTTCTCTAAAAAGCCAATACGCATACTACATGTATTTCATTCGCTCATCGATCGTTCGTTTAACGAATTAAATCGTTTCCGCCCGAATAATTATTTGTTGCTTTCAACGAATGGTATTTTTAAATTTTTGGCACGAGCAAGAAATTTGGAGTTTACGTTTCGCGAATAGAGTCATCACTGGAAAATTAGGTATGCGTTCAGTAAAAGTTTGCAACTGATTGCTAACATGTTACATTTGCTACATATATTGGCTTTAAAACTTTACCTAGTTAAATGAAAGTTGTTTTGTGTTGAAATTTGGTTGCAACTGAGGCTTTTGGACAGAAGCATCTCGAGTCGTTATTTAAATACCTTTGAAAACCTACTAGAATTCAAAACATTATTACAGAAGAAATGCGAATAATAGAATATTTTTGTCTTTCTTTTCTTTTTTAATATATAGACGTTTGCATTCTCGGATAAAAGTTTCCTTGTATCCTTCGACAACAACCTTTCATTTTTTAATTGAAACATTAGAATTATCATTTGGCCTGACGTATCTGGGTCAGGGTAATATCAAAGGCGAAATCTCGAGCTCGTTAACGTTTAAGCCCTTTGTCTAATTGAATATCGTTTGCCTATTGATCCAGAAGCAGTACCTCAATGTCTTCAATTAACTACGAAGATTTCGATGGCTTTGCTATGGAAACTGCGTCCTTCTAATCTCTGACAACACGTTATATCGCATAAAACGTGCTTAATATGTAAAAGATATTTAAAAAGCTTTATTGATATTTTTAAATTGAGGTATCGACAAAAGTAATTATCACAGCAAAGAAAAATGTTTTCATTACTATCGTTCGACCATTTGTGAGAGATAGCTGCAAAGAATTATTGATGATTAATTTGTATCGAGT
Source organism: Bombus pascuorum (assembly GCF_905332965.1). Taxonomy (NCBI): domain Eukaryota; kingdom Metazoa; phylum Arthropoda; class Insecta; order Hymenoptera; family Apidae; genus Bombus; species Bombus pascuorum. The sequence goes on from NC_083500.1 coordinate 956,926, forward strand.
TTTCTTAGATTTGTGCTTATTTTGCCCGATGCGACCGCTCATGCTGACATCGGCGGTTTTCGATCGGCTCGCATAAAGCTAAAATACCAGCAGGCAAGTATGGACTAGAAATTGTCTGTCGAAATTGTTTGCTTTCGAGTCACAGTATATACTAAAGACGTGTTCCTATCCGACTGAATTCCATTACGCACATATCCTACGTGTTTCTGCAGACGCAGCTTTGCTCTTACGAAATCACCGATTGTCTCAAGATTCATCCAAAGATGATATTACGCCAATGAAGAAATTTCTGCTGGATATGGAATTAAATTAATTTGGTGGATAACAACAAACGAAACATTCGTGCCATTGGCTTTTATTTTTTACTCTATTTCAAAAACATTTCTGTAATATAAAATGGCATAGCACAATGACACGAAGATGGAATACAATTCGGAAAATGTGATATGAATAATAATTTTTAAATTTTATAGAACATATTAAGGAGGTTTAATTAAAAATTCAGAGGAGTTTGAAAATTTTATATTACGCTTCTCGTTAATCCACGTATTTTAATGTGTTCGTATCAGGTTCATGTGAAACAATGAATAACAAGAACACCGTTAACGCGGAAGAACTGCGAATTTCGAAATAAGAATTTTTACTGGATGGAATTCGTAATTCGTCGTTACAAAACTTTGTCAATTAAACATCCTTTGCGAGTGTAAGGAATTTCAGCGCAAAGAAATCTCGCGTGGAACAATCGGGACTCGTCGAACGTATAAACGGTTTTGTTTCGGTACTAATGACCAGATTACGGTGATGAATTTTAAAAGCTAGAACACAGTCTATGTTTCCATAACTCGGCGTTGAATATATTTTCGTCGGAATCGAATGTTTTAATGAAAGCTAGTTTTTCAAAAACGCAGCCTAAATCTGTCACATATCATAATCGAGAAAATACTTCGAGAAAATACTTCGAGAAAATATTAATAGTAGTAATACACAGGTATATATGTATATATTACTAAGAAATCTATGATAGTACAAAAACGTCATAATGTATTTCGTAACTTGTAAAATTCTAATTATGAATACCAAGCACAACGATAAAAAGATTTTATGGTAACATCCACTCCATCCTAGTTTTTATTCTCCAGTAATATGCAGTTGATGACCAGCATAGAAAGTGTTTGAATAGTCATTTTTTTGGCTTGAAAGCAAGCTCACAGCCGCGTTACGTATCGTGTCTATGTAACGTATATAGTATATAGATATACGTATTTCGATGAAAAAAATATCGTTAGCCACGAATCGCAGGTGAAAAAGCTGCTGGCTGTAGCTTTTCGGCTCGGTCGATCTGAGTCGAACACGCTGGCTGGATGTTTAAATATAAAAGCGGGGCGAAAGGGCCGCGACAAAGGCTTTTTTAATAATTCGTCTCTGACACACACGAGAACTCTGTATACGCGTCCGTGCATAGATACATTCCTTTTCTCTCTTTACAATGTATATAAAACTAAAAACGAAAAAAAAACGTACCTTTCCTTTTTTTATATTATATATATTCTCTCTTTTTTCAGCTTTCTCTTCTGTACTCTTTTTGCAGCAGCAAACGGATCGGTCGTAACAATACGCGGTGCACTCGCATCGTTTGACATAACAATAACTCCGGCCGAATTCACCACACCATGCCAACGGGATCTGGTACACAAACGTAAAACGTTATGGTATACCACGGTCGACCGCAGCAGATTGCCGATTTTCTAGAATCGGCCCGTGTCTCGAGCATTTTACGAATTGCGCGGTTATTGCTTGGCCAGAACTTTCCACCGCGCATTTTTTCACGTTTGAATACGCATACGGTGAGCGGTTATCGGATTGGGCAGGTATAGTTTCTATAAGTTGCGAAACCTTGTAGAGGAATAGGATACGCTCAGTGATAAAATCGCGAATCAAACTTCGAATCGTTTTCGAGATCGATTCGGATGTATCATGGTTATATCGCTCGATTTTGTTGATGAATACCGTTTGTGTTCCGGCTTAAGAAACGTATGAGACTCGTTCGACGCTGTTTGTTATTTCCTTGCTAACTGGGTCAGCCTATTCCTATAATTCCTATAATTACTAAAAAGTCTATTTTAACTCTTTCAAATACAACTGGTACAATATAATTTGTTTTAAGAGAGACAGAGACAGAGAGAGAGAGAGAGAATGAAAGAGAGAGAAATCATTGACAACACATACTGTATCCTAAATACTATTAGATAGTTATGGAGATGTTTCATAGTTAACTAGGTTGCGAATGTTCGCAAATTTAACAGTTTCTAAAAGATAATTCTATTGTCTACATTCCATCGTGATGTTTGAAATAATTATTCCCATAGCAGTCATCAAAACCGTCGGGAACAATTATTTTCGAATAAATAACGAGCTACACTCCTCACCAGAATTTATAATTATTCGCAAAGCTTTAGTTTCTTGTTAATAGCGACGATGAAAATAATTATGGAGAGATAAACATCATTCTTCATAATATTCCTTTATTTGTAAAATGCAAAATACAAGGCTACAATTCATTTACCTAATGGTTTTGTACATAAAATCAGACAATAAGTTATTAATTAATTATTAATACATTTAATATTAACTATTTCATTTAATATTATAATATTAACTATTAATACCTTACAAATATCTTATCATCTTACCTTAATAAAATATTATTGCAAATCTTTTTTTTCCGAGATAATCCTTTTCAAGCAAGTCCTCCTTTATCTTATACTTTATCAATGACAGCTTTGCTGGTTGCGCAAATTTGCTCCTCTCGTTCGGGAACTGATTTCTATCTGTTACCAGAAGATCGGTTATTTCCAAATAACCTGTGATTGTATCTCTGACAGAGTTTCAACCGCGCAGCTTGGCAATTCTGCCGATTTTAGGTTCGCATTAAACGCGGAATGCAGGAAATTTCACGGTAATTAGTTCGAGAGCTTGTATGTACAATCCAAAAGGGAACAATGCAGCAGCAAATACGTTATGAATAATAGTCTCTTTCGGACGAAGAGCTATTCAAACCGACAATTGACTATTTTTTGTTTTATTACTATAGACCTCTAAAAAAATAATCGGGAATATAGATCGTCGAGATTCTACATCTGACTCGGATGATCTAATTGAGTTTACTAATCTGAAATTTAATGGATATATTTGTTGCAAAATTGTTCGCAACGTGAACACAGAGTGCAGTACCGCACAGCTGCTTATTCTGCACTTCTATGCGTCGATAATCATTTTCAATTTCGAAGAAAGCAGTCTTGAATTAAGTATATTGTATAGTAACCAATTACAAATCAAACTTCAGAGTACGATCGAATCGAAAACAACGCTTGTGTAACATCTGCATTTTTAAATTAATAAATATGTAAGTATATTGTATCTTATTAAAAATTCCAGTAATGTTGTGTGCATTGATTTGTTGTACATACTGGAAATGCAACTAAGCATCTGATACTTGTTAAAAGTTTCCAATATATATATTTTCATTTATAATCGATAAAATAAACCTCGCACGAACCAAAGTATTTTTTAATTTAGCATTAAATCCCGTCACAGAAAATTGTTTGGGATCATATTTCTTGCCATCTCGAAACCCTTCAGGATCGAAAAATGATCAGTGTTTGCGTCTTTGGAAAGTCAATTTTGAGCCGAATCAAAGTTCAAAGCGATTAAAAAGGGAATAATTGAAACAGCAAAAAATCCTTTAATCTCGCGAATATTCCACCCCCGATAACCACCCTCACGCCAATGCCCCAACTTGTCCAGAATCCCTCGATAAAGTAGAACCGACTCCGCGCAGCGAGCATCTAGACTGCGCATCTGTGAAGCGTATCGCTTGTGAACAACCCTGCCCATCAACCCTTAAACTCTGAGCGTGTCGCACCCCAGTCACACGTTCCAAGTCCAAACATCCACTTACTCCGGTGTGACGCCGCTTTTTCGTCGATCGTGTGGAGGAAAGATCGAATTGGAAGAGAAGAAAACAGGTTCGGGCGTGGAAACCAACGGTGTGAAAGGATTGTTGATTAATTTCGCAAGCATGGAAGAGGGTAGGTGGCAGTGGATCGGAAGGCAAGAGAGGAAATGCACTTATTGGCCAGCGTCTGCGTACTCATATTGATCTGTGGCGGTGGCTGTGGAGTGTCTACGGGTGTCTACGGGTGGGACATCTGAAACTTGTCCAAAAATGTATTTTTGTTTGCGGCTCGCGCGTTTTCTCCTCATCTCTGCTGTTTTCTGCGTTGGTAAGCGTCATAAGTTCGGCAACGTGATCAGTTTTATTGTTCTTTTTGAGTTGTTTCTTGGGTATCGAATTTGGGGTGTTGATCGTCGAATTGTTTCTCAGGTCTCTGCTCCGAAGATGAGGAGAGGTTGGTGCGAGATCTGTTCAGAGGGTACAACAAACTCATTAGACCTGTGCAGAACATGACGGAGAAGGTGCACGTGAATTTCGGCCTTGCTTTCGTGCAACTGATCAACGTGGTGAGAATCTTTGATACTCGAATATTCTAAAGATAAAATTTACTGTAAGTGAAGGTGCTTGTGACAGGCAGTATGAGTGTCGGTTTAAACTATTCTGTAAAACTTCTCAGTAATTTTTTGTGAACACCAATAACATTACTTATGACTTAGTGTACGTCACGAATCATGTAAATATTATCTATGGGTTTTAATTAGTTTATAGAATTATTCATTATATAGAAAAGAATTAATATCAGTTCTAAAATAGAAACATGAATGTGAGTCATTTTTCAGAACGAGAAAAACCAAATTATGAAATCGAACGTATGGTTGAGATTTATTTGGACGGATTATCAATTACAATGGGACGAAGCAGACTATGGTGGAATTGGAGTTCTCAGGTTACCACCTGACAAAGTATGGAAACCGGATATTGTATTGTTTAATAAGTACGTAACCTTTCAAATTTTGTACTTTTGTATTTATATATCGCTACAGTACCATAACTCATGTATCATTCGCACAAATTTTGCTTTAAAGAGACTCCCCGACTCCAAAGAACTATCAACTTTTCCAATTTCCAGCGCCGATGGCAACTACGAGGTGCGTTACAAAAGCAACGTTTTGATCTATCCAAATGGTGACGTTCTCTGGGTTCCACCAGCGATCTACCAGAGTTCCTGCACTATCGATGTAACTTATTTTCCTTTCGATCAGCAAACATGCATCATGAAATTTGGATCGTGGACTTTCAATGGCGACCAAGTCTCTCTAGCCTTATACAACAATAAAAATTTCGTCGACTTGTCCGACTACTGGAAAAGCGGTACCTGGGATATCATTAACGTTCCGGCTTACCTAAACACTTATAAGGGTGATTTTCCGACGGAGACAGACATCACTTTCTATATCATCATCAGACGCAAAACTTTATTTTACACGGTGAACTTGATTCTTCCAACGGTTCTTATTTCTTTTCTCTGCGTGCTGGTATTCTATCTTCCAGCAGAGGCTGGTGAGAAAGTGACGCTGGGGATCAGTATTTTGCTCTCGTTGGTCGTTTTTCTATTATTAGTCAGCAAGATTCTGCCTCCGACGTCTCTGGTGCTTCCACTGATCGCTAAGTATCTTTTGTTTACTTTTATTATGAACACGGTCAGTATTCTCGTCACCGTGATCATCATCAACTGGAACTTCCGTGGACCGCGGACGCACAGAATGCCACAGCTAATCAGAAAAATATTCTTAAAGTATTTGCCAACGATATTATTGATGAGGAGACCGAAGAAAACTCGTCTAAGGTGGATGATGGAGATTCCGAACGTGACGTTACCAACTTCTACCTATTCAGGAAGCCCGACAGAGTTGCCGAAACATTTGCCAGCCTCGTTGACCAAATCGAAGATGGAAGTGATGGAACTATCCGATCTTCATCATCCGAACTGTAAGATCAATAGGAAGGTTCACCATACGACTAGCAGTTCTAGTGCCGCTGGTGGTGAGGGTTTGGCAGATAGAAGAGGATCCGAAAGCTCAGACTCTGTGTTGCTCAGCCCGGAAGCTAGCAAGGCAACGGAGGCTGTCGAATTTATCGCTGAACATTTAAGGAACGAAGATTTGTACATACAGGTGAGGAATCGCTCGATCGTTTCATTACAATTTTTTGGTTGTTACTTGTGAGCTAATGTAGTTGAACAGTGGGGTGTAAAAAGCACGAGAATTTCTTGTTAATATGTACACATGTTTCAGACGCGAGAAGATTGGAAGTACGTGGCGATGGTAATCGATCGACTGCAGCTTTACATTTTTTTCGTTGTGACGACCGCGGGTACCATTGGGATCTTGATGGACGCACCTCACATTTTTGAGTACGTGGACCAGGATCGTATCATAGAGATCTATCGTGGAAAGTAATCCCACGAAATCTAGTCGATTAAAGAAGGAATGGCGTGCCATTATCGCAATAATTTTCATTTTACTTTCGTCTTTCGTCATGTTCGATTCTCTCTTTTGTATACTTTACGTGTATCGTAGATCGAATCGAGCACTAAACGGAAGAGATTAATCTCGAAGCGTGGGCGAAGAATAGATATAGGAAATTTTAAAAACGTTGCTTGGATCGTTTTCACGTAGCAACTCAAAAGTTGCTGATAAAGTTATTTCCTCGTTTGCCAAAGTATAATATCGTTAATTTCTATTTATTTTATAGAAGAACAAAGGTACTTCATGAAAAGATCACGAACCGATGTTAATATTATGAAAGTGAAAACAGGAACAACACTCTCATGGGTCTTTTATAATGATCAATCCTTTCTTCATTTTATACCGAGGAACGACTATCAAGGTTTCAAATATCACACTCGTGAAACTATCAAGGAACGAAGCTCAACTGCACTCGTCATACAACTACATATATATATTTCATTCATAATACATCGTATACCAGATTTTGTTTCAATTTGTTTACTCAATGCGTTGAATTCTGATTTTCTTCAAGTCTTACATTACTCGCCACTTTATATTTTTTTTTTAATTTATATTTTGTACGACACACGTTAGTTCAAAACATTTCGTTTATTCCTTATGTTAATCATTATTGCATCCACGATTATAATTGTCTTCCTTGAAAATCTTGGTCAATGAGTATGCTGAAACGAGTGCGGAATAAATGTAAATTGCGAATCTAATATTAAAATTAATATCCCATTGACCGTGCATCCTAGATGAGTAATTGGTTAGTCGGGATTAATAATAAGCATAGAGCGTAGACATCAAATAATTTTGATATTAATCGTGCGAATTACCGTTGCCATTATTATAATCTAGCAGGACTCGTGTTTGATGATTCATCGCGACGTAAAACATCGAAGGGCCGTGACAACGTTTACCAACCGACAGATACCTTTTATTTTTTCTACTTTGTATATTCTTATCTAATTTATATTAATTATTACTCCAAATTTTATTTGAATATCGCTGAAATTCAGAAACAGAATTTTGCAATTAGTCCGTCAGTTAATTAAATAATACATAATTATACATAATTTCCACATTGATACACGCTCTAGTTCTTTGCAAATTTTTCAATGGAATCACAAAGTTGTATTCTTCGATAGAGATTTCAACAGTTTGTAAAAAAAAAAAAAAAGAAAGAAAAAAAGAAAAACAACGACAAGGAAGGAGAAATTGGCTGGTCAGATTCGCTGACGTCACCACGGAAGCGCACATTAAAAGCACAATGTCTCGGCCTTGCGTATTTAATCGTTATTAAAAAGAGAACAAAAGTAAGAAATTATATCGTACGTCATATACGAAGATATGATACCCACGCTACATGTATATTGTACAGAAAACTGTTAAAACAGTCATGTTTTCTCTAATAGAAAGTTTGTCTCATACACAGAGTGTTTATGGTTGCCGATTTAACGATCGTTGATTTTCTCATATGTATCGCTTACAGTTGTGCCTCGCGAATCATCCCAATTGTTATATATGATGTTACTGTATATAATACGTATACGATCTTCGATTTTTATTTCACTAATCTCCATTATTCAGCGTAACGAAACACGTATTTCAGTCTTATTAAGCCACGCACGATCAAAGCCGATTTCTTTCCAAATCGAAGTTATCATTTACATCGATCGATCGATGAAAAAACACTTCCAGGTAATTGCATGTCCTTTTGATAATTTTATACGTAACGGTGAAAGAAGAAAGGCGTATATCAGTTTCCAACCTCCTTTCACGAGGGTTGAACGACCTGGACTTTTATAAAATTTTAATATCTACAGCGAGGGTATACTCTGTGTGAAGGAAGGATGATCGAGGGAAAAGGATTTTGAGGTTCAGGTCAAGCGTGAAAAGAATATTGCCCACGTTTTAAAAAAATTCATCGTTGAACGTTTGTGATTCGTTGTCCTCGATGCTTGTATGGAAACCTGATGTGTATGAGTACCTATTCCCGATTAGAGTAACGAGTTGATAGGGTGACACGTGTCTTCCTTGAACGAGATACAATAACTAGAATTTAGTCCCCCCAAGAACGAAGTAATTAGATGATGCTTATTGATTTCTATACATTTTACTTCCATATATTTTATAGCGTTGTTCACTCGAGAATGCGAAGGGTGATTGTGTAATGAGAATCACAATGAGACGATTTTAATGAAAATTTTACGAACCACGTAAAATTGAAGATGCCAGTTTTAAATAGTCATCGGGTTATGGATGACTGTATTTGATAGTTCTTGTATTTTGCTTGTGAATAACTTCTTACCTATTACAATTGCAAATCAAAGTTTAAATAAGAATCGAATTTAGAAAATTTTACAACTGGCACCTTCGATTAACCCTAGAATATTAATGCAACTGATTCTTGCGACTTTTTTCATAGCTTTTCATATTTTAACATTTTCCAGGTTATAGCCACTCGATGATAATCCGTTAAGTTTTGATAATTTAGCGATTATTGTGGATATACACGTATATAATTATTATTACAAAGTAAAAATAAATGCGACCATTAAAAGAAGAAGGAATGTATCTAGTGATGTCTGATATTCTGGGGTTAATGTCATTTTATGCATGTAGGAATATTTTAAAATTTATTACGCTAACATAATGTTATTGTTTGTACGTTTGTATCTTGGATTTAATGTTTTTAAACTTTTTTATCTTGCGATACTACTGAAATACGTAACTTTTGTTAATGTATATTAATATAGCGAATTCTCGTTAGATCAAGACGATTTTAATCGAAATAAATATTCGTTTAATAAATCGAAATTAAACGAAGAGAATTTTTTTAATGACAGATAACACCATAAGAGAACTATAAGTTCTGGATTCTCTCATTGGTTCTCACGTGCAGCAATTCGAAACTTGTCCCACCTGAACTGTACATTTAGTTATCGTTAAAATTGAATAAGTCGAATTATTTTATCAGCGTTACAACAATCAAATGAACGTATTGGAATTTATCGCACAAAAAGAGACGTAATTAGTGTTAATTAATAAATACTTGAACAAATTTTTCATTAATTTTCTTCCATTTCAAATATACGCAAACTTGACAAATGTAGCATCATTAATTTTAAATATAACTGATATTTCTGTCATTCGATATTCAACCGATATCAACTGATATTTAAACGAAACTTGTTTTTCCTTTTTAGACAATATGTATCTTAAATTACCATAAAATCACAGAAGCACTATCTCAAATTAAGGAATAAATTAATTAATCATTATTAACGATTTTTAGATTCTAAAACGTTCTTATGAAATTTTTAGATTGTAATATTAAACATTGCCAAACCGTTTGAGAAACACGAACGTTGAAAGAATTTAAAAAATTTCAAAAAACGAGAGAATGATCGCGAGTTAACGTACAATCATCGTGAAAGTAACAAAGAGAATCTTTATGAAATAGCTTTTGATACAAGGAGTTTGAAGACGAGCGTCCGAAGATGGGAAATCGTTAAAATTTAAGTGACGAAACACAGTTAAATCTCTTGTCTACTAGAGAAGAAGATGATCGTACTAGCGAATGTACATTAGTCTATCTTTATGTATTACGTATAAATATATAAAGAAAAAGGTAAGAATACGAAACGCATTGTTGAGCCGAAAAATTTTGTACTTTATTATGCATGAGAAACACCGCAAATATGTTGATTCGAAACATTGGGTTTTCATTATTAGACATAATATTAAGATAGGTTCATAGGTAGTTCTTTTTACAATGAAATAAAAATTATTAAATGAATCGAGAATACCTTCTTACTAAATCAAAATGCGTTGCACCTAATAGCGATGTAAATAAGAATGAGCGATGGAGAATGCGAGAAGGAAGTAAATGAAAAACGTCTATATTCATTTCATTTATTTCAACAATTTCATAATAACGTAATAATGTTAATAATATTACAATGCGGCGATTATGTGCTCACCAGTTAACAGGGATTTTCATATCGATCAACGTTTCTGCCTCGAAAAAGAGCCCAGCGTAGAAATATAACAAATTTTTTTATTATTAGTAGTATTAGTACTATTGTTATTATTATTCTTACTCTTATTATTATTAGTATTAATATCATTCATTATTATTATTATTAATATTATTATTAATATTATTATTATCTTACTTAACGTTCTTCAATATGAATTTACTATTATCAGGCCAGGCTGTTGTCGAGGCATAATTAAAAGTCAAGTGAGATCGAGGGTGAGTCAGTTCAATTGCATCGTCCCACCAGGGTCTACGGAAAAGGGAGTATCGTTTTCATCTTTTCTCTCTCTCTCTCTCTCTCTTTCTCCTTTTTTAAATATTTTGTTTTCTTTTTTCCTCCTATATAATATATTTGCACGGGTAACGCAAATTTTATTTCTCATTTATTTCTTGTTTACTCTCTCTCTCTCCCCCTCTTTCTCACCCTCTCATATTCTCCCATTCTCTCTCTCTCTCTCATACATTCTCTGTTTTTTTCTATTTCTCTTTCTCTCCCCCTTTCTCACCAACTTTCTCACTCGTTCATGCATTTACAGACTCGAAATATTATTTCTGTTATCCTTCGTTAGCCTCGCGCGAACTTTTTTCATTTTTTTCTATTAACCTCGTAACGACTTCGACGACTGGTGTAACGGTGGACAATAAAGAGACGATCCTTCGTTAAAATATATTATCAGGGAAGAAAAGGGCGTAGGTAGAGAAGAAATAGATCTCGTGCATTCATATCTCAGCGATCCGTGTCGCTGGTTTGTCAACCGCAAGCTTTTTACACACCGGTCTTACTTGAATCGTTTCTCTTCTTATATTCGCTTCAATTTTAAATTCCGATTAAGATCAATCATCCCCGGCTACGGTCCTTTATTATATTTTTCTTTTCGTTTCGCTTTTGGCTTCGTTAAGTTCGATAGATTGTTCTGAGATAATTAAATATTTAGCTTTTTTTCTGTTAGTTTAGAGAGAAAATGATCTCGATAAAAATTCGAGCCTAACTTCTAGTAGACTACCTTTTGAATCACTCCTATAATTTACTGTTCGAAGTAATATTACTACATTCTCTATTGATTACAGGCTAGCGTTTAATATTCAGTTACTCGATTATTGGTTGATTTAGTTTAGCTTTTATTTAGTTCCTCTCGGTGTGTATTACGAATATTTGGCGTTTAGCATTCAAGTATCTTTTTAAATATGCGTAGAGATTATATTTTTTAATAGTACACGTTTAATTCTTCCTTTTTTTTTTTTGCATTTTCCCCTTTTTCTTTTTTGACTTTAGAACGTGTTTATCCATGTTTTTTATATCTTCTTTTTTTCGCTTTTTCCTCCTTCCTTTCTTTCGTTTCCAAGTATTTGTCTTCAAGCATGAACCTTATCGGCCTGTGGTTTTTTTCGTTTGTGATCTCTTCTTTCCATTCCTTCGACTCGGTCATCGACTACTGATCGCTTAAAGAAGGAAAACAGAGGAGATTTTACAAACGGTGAATCGTTTCGTAGTGAGAGAGTGTGAGAATAGTTTTGAGCCGACTATTGTTGTTCTTCGAAATGAAGGGAACGAGAGTTACCTATTCGAAAATTACTTCGAAAGTTGACTTTTAACCCTTTGTCGTCTACGTTGCTTCTGACGGCCGTACTACAAATGTCCCTTTGTAAAAATTCATTTTAAATTCAGTTGGCTGTGACGCGTTTTCTCTAAGTTTATTTATTTTCTTTTATATATTATTATTATTATTTTTAATTTCCTTCTTTCTCCGTCCGTTACATCGAGAGTACCGCTCGGCGACTCCTCGCACACGGAAAATCACGACAGATTGCAAAAATTTCAGTCGAATTCTTGAACGCAGTAAAAATATGTTGATTATTGGTTTTTCCCTAACAATGATACATATTCATGAACGTTTTGAGCGTTTATCTTGCTAGTCAAATTTCCAACCAAATAATTCAGGAAGATACATAAATTCGATGGTAACTTTAAGACCGTTCGAAAGGATATTCGAGCAATCATTGAACTTTCCTTAAATTAAGAAATAGCACGACAATTTTTCTACTCGATAATAACGCCAATAATATCTTTGTATCCATAATATTTCTTTTTTCGATAGACATTATTATCAGAACTGAATTGAATAAAAATCGCGAGTGAATTCAATATTTCTACGCTTTTACAAAAATAGAAAAAAATAACACGTATATTTTAATATCAGTTACTCAAAAATCCTTCGAATCATTCATAGCACATTCCATAATTACACGACTCGCGTACAAAAGGATGCGCCATATCGAAACTCCACCGCTAAATCCTTTAATCGTTTTACAACGAATCTCTTAAATAGTCTCGATCTATACTGTACAAATTCCTCCGACTTCAGTCGCCAATACGAACAATTTCTCTCTTTTGTGAAATACTCTCGATTCTCTCTCTCTCTCTCTCTCTCTCACTCACACACATTCTTTCTTTCTCTCTCTCTCTCTCTCTCTTGCGCGCGCGCTAATTAAGCGTCTGCTGGGTTCGACAGGCGCGATAAATTACGTGCTAAAGATAGCTAAAAATTTGGCACTTGAACATTGCGTGTCCGCGCTAATCGTTTATCCTAATTCCGAATAATACACACTGCCATGAAGGAAGTCCGCGGCAGTGAATCGCGAGAAAAGAAACTCCACCACTCCACGCATTTCACACCCCATCAGCAACATAATCGTCGTCGATCTTTTTACCTCTTCTGTGATCACGTTGCTTCGATGGAGGTCGATTAACTTGTTGCCTTACATGTAGACCGCGAATATTTATGCTAATTCATTTTACGAACCCATGTAAAATATTTGATCGTGAAAGAAAACTGTTTCGCGTTTTAAACGTTTTAAAAATTACTTCGTCTTGGACATGATAAATTCTATACGAATTTCAAGTCTAAGTTCTTAGTCAGTTCTCTAATTACATCTTTGAAAGTAAAAATTCTTCAAGCTCATGTCAAACATATAGACTTTTGTCGTCTACTAATTCACGTGTGAATATGTGTTAAGTGGTAAAGCAGGTTAATCGATTCCATTCAGCAAGAGAATGTGCCCACGGGTTATGCGACGATTCTTCGATGTTTCTTCGTGTTTAAAATACGTGCGTAATAACAGATATCTTATGCGCGTTGAGAATATCACGTCTCGACCTCGTTCGCGGATCATATCGTCGAAGGAAGAAGAAATCGAGCAGAAAGTAGAGAAGAAAGCAGCGGGACGATGAACGTCCTTAATGTTTTCTTCCTCAAACGACGTCGAGCGTGGGAAGGTCCGTGAAAAATCGGCACAGATTATCATTTCGCTGACAATGAGTGTAACAATGGGGGCTGACTCGCGAGCAACAATTTCAATTTTTCTAGCTTTTACCTCCGCGTCTTTCTCCGCCGATTTTATTTTTTACACGCTACCTTTCGCTGTAGTTTTAATTCAATCTCTTCATAATACGTATCTAAAGAGAATATACGTACGTATATGCAATATATATATATATATATATACATTCATACGTATACACGAAGTTCAGCCGAAATGGCGAGGTGATTTTTTATCAGATTTCATCCACCTGCGTGGCTTTTAGTAAGTTTTGACAAAAAAAATTTATTCGTTTGATAGTATAAGTTTTTCTCCCAATCTAAAATAATTTTCGAGTTTGAAATATGCCGACCTTTTTGCTATTGATTGATCAGAATTTTAGTAAAAACCGAATCTGTTTTGTGCATTTTCTTCAAGTTATATCCGTACCGTATTTATTGCTCAGTTTATTGCTCGTCACGCGTTTGTCTTAAGCTTACAGAATATTTGTAACAGAAATCAAACTGTCATTAAATTAATATAACTAGTTTTTGTTTAAAAAAGCAGGTGTCGAGTAAACAACTTGATTTGACCAATAACTTATGCATTGATTTTATGTTAGAATAAATAGAATCAGAAAGAGAATTGCAATGGTACACAAGTTTAGAAATAACGGGACTTTATATTTACAGAAGAAAGTACAAGTATGTATGAAAAATTGCTTGCAAGTTACAGTAAATTGTAAAGAATAGTTTTTGTATTTTAATGCAACGTAACGAAACGTTCTCTTCCGAGGAACGAAGAAACTTCTTTCGATAAATGCTTCGCTTAATTACATTCCAAGTTGAATATAACGTTCGTCCTAGAAATGAGAAAACCGCAGACTATGTTATACATTTTCTCTCCTCGTTTTCATAATTATTACGTTTTCTATGCGAATTGCGTCAACCTTGTTCTTCGTTTATACTTCATTTCGGCTGACCTGCTGTATACTTTATGCGTATAAAGAGCGATCTAGTAAAATGGGACAAAGGGTCGTCGATCTTTCGAGTGTCTTCGTGCAACGCGCGATAAACGTCGGAAAAAATTTGTTTACTAATTACAAAGCGCAATATACATACTTCTCTTCGCTGAAACATTCCGTAATGTTTTCTTCAACTTTGCTCGAACGTTCGTAATTTCTAAGCGTTTCTACCTATCTTTCAGCGTTTCAAGATCTACAATAATAAAGCGCATTTCACAATTTATGTTACAAGACGAATTCTCGCGCTTCGTTCGCGTCTCGCTGAAAATTTCGTTAACGGCTCGATAAAGTCTGATTCTTCGCCTTCTTCTTCCTTTCATGTTTCTTTCTCGTGTTCAACTTTTTATTTTTCCTTATTCTCAGTATCCACTACAAAAACGAATCACACGACGAACACGAGCATCTCTTAAACTTGACAAATACAATTTTGATTCTCCATCGATCACAGTACTTTCACAGTTTCGTGCTTGAAGACAAGGTACGCGACGCGATCGCTACTTTTGCGTGAGAGAAACGTTCCCTACTAAGTTCCCTTAATTAAATATCAATCAGCCGATCAATAAAACCCTGGACTCCGTATAATCGTTCAAGGGGACTTGCGTTTCTTCGAACAGTTAATCAGAGAAGCGTTCGTTCAGCAAATATACATATATCACCAGAGCTTTTTAAGACGAGGAACGACGGGTGAACGTCAGTAGTAGGAAAAAAAAAATTAGAGAAAGGAGGGGAAAGAATATGAAAAAAAATTCGTCTGGTGTGTTTTTGCGTCTTCATTTTCCCGTGTGTCTTGTAACTACTTGTTTGGAGACTAACTGCGGAAGACTTTGACGTGCTATAAGTATAATAGACCTTACACGTTAAAATTACGTCAGGTTACAGTCGTTTTTTATTTTTTTCTCTTTTTATCTTGGCTATGTAAATCGGTGTTATACCGTTCGCAACGATTAAGATCGATTTAATTTCACCTAGAAATAGTTATCGATATCTCGCGTAGTGTTAGTAGAGGTAGTATATCATACATCGAGAGAGAAGAAAAATGTTCGTTTTTCTCAACAAACGTCTCAACAATTTTCGTCGTTTGCTTTTAAGTTCCGAGGGGATTGTCTTTGTGACACTTAAACGACACGGTGTCTCGGTGAGCAATCTTATTTGTTTTATTTCTAACCGGTTACCTTAATAAGTTTCTTAAAATGCTTGGATTGAATTACGAGTCGAGTAAAAGACTACAAAGTGTAGGAGAAAGTTTCGAAGACCTGACATGGTCGATGAATCTTGCTTTCTTCCGATTTTTATTTCCTTTATTTCTTTGTTTTCTTTTTTCTTTTTTTTTATTTTTTTATTTTCCATGATGAATTCTACGTCGTAGGACGATCGAAAGGGGCTACTTGTCGACAATCTCGCGTTCGATGTCTGACGTTTCGAGCGTTGAAGGTAATTGAACCATTGTTCAACGGAGAGCGTTTCTTTCGGACAATGGGCTAGTCTTTCGAGGATATTTTTCGAGTTAAGGCAACATTGACGGAGGAATGTATTTGACTCTTACAGGAAGCTCTCACGAGGCTGACATTTCCCTCTTTAATCTCAAAGTAATCTATAAACCGATTCTTGTTACATAAAATTCAAATTTCGCATCATCCAGAATAATTCGATAGAACTATATTGAAAAATAAAATTTCATCTCGAGATTGCATAAGATTTTATCTAAAATTTAATCATCCGTATACTTTGTTATTTGTTATTTGAATAGCCAGTACAAAATCGCTTATGATTAAGAGTTTCATCGACACATTAGCCCCTTTCTAAATTTAATCGTTTCATAATCGATTCTACGTTCTCGATCTCGTTCTTATTTCGAGATATTTCTTTCTTTCTTTTTTAACAGTATCGTTCACATTTACTCGAATAGAACACTCGAAAAATCGTACGCCATATCGATGTCCAAATACATTTTAATCGCATCACCCTGTACATATGCACTACTACGATCCTAATAGCGTACCAACCTTTACAATGCATTTTTTTATTTTCTTTAAATTTCTTATTAACCATATAATATTTCCCCCTTTTTTTTTATTCGTTATTGGAAACGATTCTTCATAGAAATCGCCTTAGTCATAGATTAATAACGTCGTAGAAAGAAAAATTTTCAACATTTTGCACAGGCGGAGAATTAATAATTAATACGTTACCGTTACGCTATTATTTATTTATTATAATTATTATTGTTATCGGTATTAATATCATTAGTACTAATGTTATTATTAATATTATCATTGTTTCTCTCCTCCTTCGTGATTTTACCGTTATTATTAATTTTAATTATTATAAGATTAATAGTTTATAATGATAACCCCGCGTGTGACAAGCTGAGTTTAATACATATATGTATTCTTGTTTTTTTTTTTTTTTTATCAAAGGCGCAAGTTGCGTTATTTCTCTGTAAATTCCGCTTCTTCGTTTCGTCCGTTTCCCTCTTTTAACCCTTTCCCTCCCTTATTTCCGCTTACTTTTCTGTCTTTTCTCCTCGATTCGTTTTTAAACAAAAATCTTATTATGTCCCGATGGTAGGCTGCTACTTATAGACGTTTACGTTAGACTGTTTTAAAAATCACGTTTCAAATATAATACAACTATGCCAAATATTCTATTCCGTGTAAATCGTCCAAGGTATGCTTATTAACTTTTCTTGAAAGGAAAATTCGATCGCTCTATGAAAAAGTTGACGTCTCGCTCTACAAGAAAACTTTTGAGGAATAATTTCTATCGAAAAACTCGGCAAAGAGAAATTTCCTTGTGAAGGGGATCGAGAATAAACTGGAAGAAAAATTTTGTTCTAATTCGGAAGTTTCGCTCAAAGAAAACTTGCAACCGTTACCCGTAACCGAGCTGCCAGGCAAAGATAAAAGAAAATATTACTTCGAACGGAGAAATGCTCGTCAGAAATTCAAACGATGATCGAGTCTTTAGATCGGACTCTATTTCGCTTTGAAAGCGATTTTTCAAAAAGCACGACGAACCTCTGTTTTATAACCGTGATATCGTTCGATCATGCACAAGAAAGCGTACTTTCGTCTCACTGTCGTGCGACATTTGCTGCGTGATATATTCTTATCTTTCGAAAAGAAGCTCTCGCGTCTCGTTTTCTTTCACAGAGTTCAAGAAGGTGGAAACATTTCTGCAGCACGTGCAATTAAAATCACCCTATCGTATCAGTGTAATCATCGATACGATTGTTACAAAAAGAGAAAAAGGAACGAATGGGTCGTCACAGTCCGCTTGAATTTAAATATCATTTTTCTCTTTCCTATTTTTATCATTTAGTTTCTTCGCTCGTCGATTCGATTAGTTCAATTATAGATTAATATAGATACTCTATGCTTTTCTCATCGATACATGTTACGTAGTACGTAAATACAACGTGTAACGTTTATTTCCCTCGAAACAAAACGACCAAATGAAAAGATCCCCGAAACGTGAAAAAGAACACTCCCTTTTCCCGGTGTCTGCGCGTTTATTTATTTCTACTACTGTTTCATCCTCTTTTTGTAATTTACGAATTAGTGTTTCCATTTCTTCTGTTTTAGTTTTTACGAACGACAATTTTTCTACCGTTTTGTCTAATTAATCTCTAAGACCCTGAATCTCGTGAACAGCTTAAATGCTTGAACGTTGAGCGTGATAGTTGAAAGTAGTACACTCGAACATTAATTATTCTCACTAAGCGGCTGGCTTACGACATCTCGTAAACACTGGAACCGCGCTGGATAAAAACAATAAATGAGCATTCGTGAGCAACGAATTTAGTTTATACTTTTCTTCGTTATTCCTCATCCTCGCCTTTTATTTTCCTTGTTTAACATTTATATCTTTAAATCATTATTATTTTTTTTTTTTTTTTTTTGTTCAGTGAGCAACTTGTTTCGAATTCCAACTTGACTTCGATATGTGAGAACAAGTAAATTTTTTGACAGAACGAGTATATAATTTCTTAATTATCGAACAGCTTATCGCCTTTACTTTTTATTTTATTTCTCTTCGCTAGAACGTTGGAACTTCGTTTAAATACGGGCTGCATTGTGTCTCCTTTTTTCACTGCAATTCTATGCATTATTTTCTCCCTTCCCCTGCAACAACAAGTCACCCGTTGAATAATCCAACTGAGATTTCGTAGCACGCGAAAAATTCGGCGTGTGCATTATACGATTATATTCCCGAATAGTTTTATTATTATGATTATTTTTTTCACGCTCGCGTAAGAACTAATCAATAACAAGTAATATCAATAGGCTGGATGTTAATTCTCCGTTAACAATCAGTGTTTGCTCGCTTAACGTTAACGCGTATAAATACGATTAAAATGGGAGCGTCGTTCAACGCCGCCGTCGCGACATGCAACGAATCTGAGCCGTTCGCAGGCCAATTTCATTAATTTATCGAACACATATCGTGCACCTAATTGCTTCATTTGCAACCGATTTTTATGGGACACTTTACAGTAGGCTATAAACGATGTACATCCACGCATAAACCGATATTAACTCTCGTGAAACGAATTATAATTATAATTGTAGAACGTATAATGCTCTTTCTCCCTTCACAGTTTGTCAATAGCAGCTTCAATCGCATCACACCATGAAAATTGTCCCGTTAATAAAAATTTCGATAGACGTCGTTATCCGCTGTAATTAGATAACAATAGTATGCTAATTCTGATTTTACTTATTGCATATTCGCGTACTTCATGATACTTTTACATGGCGGAACAGAAGCTATAGGAATAAGCTTATCATATTTCGAAGCATAGTTTAATGTTATCTACTTCTGGAAGCTCTTACATCTTGCGAATCAAATAATCTAAAAATTAATAGCGTTACATTCATTGCAGGGATTTCTTGAAAGTTGTTTGAAAATTCAAATTGGCTAACGAAGGGCTCGAATCGGTCGCGCTTTAACAATAAATCGTCGCCATGCGACTCTTTCCACCAACTTGAACTACAGCAAACGTGTTTGCGGAAAAGAACAAAGAACTAACAACCACGGAGAGTCGTTTCGTTTCGCGATTGGCTATCCTTGATTTTGCAGCTGTCGCTGGGAAGAAGGAAACACGTTCAAAAAAGATTCCATCGCGAAACGCAGTCGTTGAAATCGTGACATTTAAACACATAATTCATCGTATTAATGTTATTACGTTTCCTTTTTTCTTTTTGTTTTTTTTATTTCGTTTCATTTTTTACTTGACTCGACACTGTGGCATGCCGAACTATCTTCGTTAATATCTTTTCCGCGATTCTTTTGCTTCTCTAATGACACTCACTTGAGATAACCGTGTTTTTTTAAATACTTTTTTTTGTCTTCCCTACTTAGTACTGTATTCTAACAAAACCTTCCGGCGCGAACCATTAAGTGCTTTAAATTTAATTCATTAGTTTAATTAGTTAGCTGATTTAAAGATCGAGAATGGTTATTCCACCAATCGAGGCATTATCGATTATAGTTTATATCCTCTACGTACTATTATTTTTTTTTTCATTTTAAATCGTTCCTTTAACACCGTTAACAATGTTTTTTTTTAATTATTATTTTGTAACCATTATAATAGTATTTAAAAGATAACGTGATTGGTTGTCGCGTCAATGCCAATGGCCAAAACGTGCTATAGTTTTTTTTCGTTTTTTTTTCTTGTTTTCGTTTTATTATATGTTTAACAAAACCCGCCTGCGAGACTAT
The DNA here is from genome assembly GCF_905332965.1 of Bombus pascuorum. Classification (NCBI taxonomy): domain Eukaryota; kingdom Metazoa; phylum Arthropoda; class Insecta; order Hymenoptera; family Apidae; genus Bombus; species Bombus pascuorum. The sequence continues at coordinate 977,487 of NC_083500.1, forward strand.
CCGTTAACGAGATTCCGATGTTTTTTTCCTCTACTTGCGTTGACAAGCTTCTTCGTCTAAGTTAGTTGTCGAGTATTTCTCCAGTTTTTGTTTATTTAACACAGTCTACAAGATTGCGTTTGCTTATTTTTGTTTTTTTTAATTCTATTTTTTGCATTTCTGAGCGTTCGTTTTTTCAGTTTTATTCTTTCGCGAAAGGAATAAATTATTCGGCTCTAGGGGACCTAAGGTTTGGTTCTGTAACGTGCTTCGTACTCGTATTATACACTGAGGAATATTAGGATTAATTTCCTGCGTCTAAAGATATGCTTCTCGTATGCACTGTTTTTAATCGAGATGATCACTCGAAGTCGTGGAAATTTAGGTATATGCAATTTAGTCAGATGTAGATAATGCGCTAATTGAACTTCTATCACATTGGAACAACGTCGATTTGTATAATTTCAGAAAATAATAAAACTAACTTTTAAACATTCATTACTTAATACATTTAGGAGAATTGTTCTTAAATATTTGAAATGGATTGCACGAAACACGGAATATTCAAATTGCTATTACATAAAACAAACTGTAACGAGGTTTTATTAAACTGTAATAAATAAAAGAGTTTGTTACACATATAACAAAACTATGTTACCATGTTGTTCCAATGTAAGCTGATCCTGAAACGAGTCGAAGTGAAACAAACCGTCGAGTTATCGAAATTAACGAACTATGTACAGCATGAAATCTACCGTTGCTCGAAAAACACGGTGACTCTTACAGCTCGAAAAGGAAATGCTATTTCCCGGCGACGTCGATTCGTTCGAGCATCTACGAGTCTCGAATCTCGAGTCTGGTCACGAGTCAAAATAGTAAATGGAATATCGTATTAAATACTGAGCATTCTTATATATTGACTAAAATGTTTCCTGCTTCTAGACTCGTGGTCGACAGAAAATTCGATGAGACACTACCAGACGAACGACGATCGCGTGTAGTACGCGTTACAACTCAACTACTACGGTAGCTTCGATTCCGAAAATACGTCAAGTCTGGCGAAGTAATTTTGTTACCTTATCGTCGAAACAAATATTCACTATGAAACTAAACGAAGCGCGACGTTCGATAAAAAATTTCATTCAGCACGATGCAATTCCTAATTAATGCGAATACCAATGCAACGAGACTAATCGTTCTTGAAAACAATTTTTTCTTGTTTATTCGTAAATTTCGATACGCATTGAATAACAATTTTTCAACTCTTTTCATAACTATCGATTTCTCATAAGTTCTCGCAATATACTTTTGTAGGAAACGGATCCCATTTTGTGGCGACAAACAGCAAAAATCAATCGGAACTGCTGTGCGCCCGTTGACGGATAATCCGACGTGGATACTTTCACAGACGAACTGCAAATGGTTTGGCCATTTAGGGCGAGTAGCGTGCGGTCGAAGAGCAAGAGATTATTCAAGAATCAGACTTGTGCGATCGCTCGAGACCTTGATATTCAGTTTCGCGTACAGTCAAATAGCATAGAATCGAGTCGGTTGCTGGTTCGAAGAACGAGGGGAAAGTACCCAGAACCGGACTGCGTTCGGGAATATTCGAAAGGAAGCCGCACGGTCGCTCGTCCATCGAGGATCTTCGAGATTCGCATCGTTCGAAGGCGACTCGACTTAAAAAAGTAAATATACACTAACAGCTTCGAGTTGCTTTGGAATCGCGTTGCGAATCTCGGATCCGATTGTGATAGGTAGGCGCCTCGTTACCTAGATAGCGAACGTCGAGTTCGCCGGGAGTCACGCGAGAATCTCGAGGATGCGAAAGCCTGACTCCCTAGAACGTTAGATTGAAAAAGTTTTTGCTTGTGTACGCATGTCCGTCTTGTGTTAACGTAAGTGTGAGACATTTGTGGAGCGGGTGTGTAACGTGTGTGAAATTCTACGCAACGAAGTGCGTAGTGTCTATGTACGTGTTGGTGGTGGTGTGAGAGAGAGTATGTACCGTGTGTGCGCTTGTACAAGCGTGTACAGAGGGACAACAACAAACGATGTCCGCCGATAGAAGGGGAAAAAACGTGAGAAAATGAAGATAGATGTTGCGCTAAGTCAATCGTCATCATCGTCATCGTTTCATTTGAAGTCATTCATATACCCGCGTCGTCGCTCTTTCTCTCCCTCTCTCTCTCCCCCTTTCTCTCTCTCTCTTTCTCTCCCTCTCTCTCTCTTTCTTTCTTTCTTTCTCTCTCTCTCTCTCTCTTTCTCTCTCACTGTTTCCGCTTGCTTACGCCGGATTTCTCTTACGAACTAACAAAGAACAGTATTTTATTTTTTTTCTTTTGTTTTAAACGCCGCGCTGTCGCACGCCATCTTATAATCGTAGTATAAATCCCCCGTTTTATTTAAGTTGTCGTCGATTTTACTTACTAGTGATACGGATAATAAAATTCACTGGCATTGTTTTGAAACATTTTGGCAGTTCATTGTGTGTAGTTATTATTTTTACTTATTCTCTTTTTTTTTTTGCTTTTTTTGTTGCTTTTTAAGTTTTTCAGAATATTAACGTGTGCGCTTTGCTCTTAATCGTGTGTTCTCTTTCGTCTGTTTCCATTCTGCTTTTTTATTTCTCTCTACCTTTTCCTCTCTTTTAAGCACAATAAAAGGAGCGGTGTACCCTTCTTCAGCTTCTCTCTCTTTTGTTTGTATATCTCTCTTTCCTCTCTCTCTCCCTTTTTCTCTTTCGTTTTTTATGAGATTCTCTGGCTGGTACGGTCGTACGAGAATCGAACGAAAAATCGTTTCGTAGTCGTGGACCGTACCGAGCAACTCGATTTATTCTTTAACGAATTCAAACCCTTCGACGGTTCTCGGTGCTCTTTGTTTCTATGTTCTGTCTCTTGCGTGTGTATGCGTATATATGTGCGTGTACGTGTATGCGTGTTTGTGTTTCACACGCGTGTACGCAGATTTATTTGCATCCCGTGCAACGATTACTGAAGCGTGTTTCAAAAACGAATGTTTTCGTTAAAATTTTAGTCAAACTATTTGTCACGCCACTTCAGCGGAACAGTTTTCAAAGAATAAAATACTTTCCACAACGTGGTTAAATAGATAGCAAGTTGTGTTACTCAAAAGCAACACTTTAAGGTAACTTAACAATAAAAACAACAATAACAAAGATTTTTCTCCATTCTCGCTTTCGCAAGAATTCAAGGAAAAGTAATATCCATGAAAACGAATAAAACGTAATATTTCTCATCTAGCAGGTATCGGATTAAAATTAACACTGCGATTAATCAGAGAATTACAATTTACAACATTCGAAAACTTAAATATATTCGTTTGACAAACCTGAAATTGGATGATTTTGATAGAAATTATGCAACGAAGAAAAAATATGAGGATGATGTAACTACTTTTGCTTCACTAGTCAATCCAGCGTCAGCATGTATCCAATTTTCCGCAAAAAATTGCGTCAGCTCGAACCGAAAGGAACTCGAGGCTCGCGATCGTTCGCGTTCCATCCCTATCGCGGCACAACAAATGCCAGAGATGCACATACCTCGGCGTGGCCGGCATGTTTGTATGCGATCGTGTGTGCATGTAGGTGTGAGCGCGCGCGCGCGTGTCAGTGTCCTTTAACGCGCCTATGTAGGCGCATTTTCAACGTGTCTCGCTAAGGCGTCCTTTTCGAATGAACTACATAAAGATATATATATGTATACATATACGTATCTTTTTTTTATGTGTACATATATATATATATATATTGTAAATAATACAGAGAGCCTAGTGTCCTCGTATCATTTTCTTCCTATGAACAGTGCGGATCACCCGAAGCGGGGCGTAACACATGACTCTGAGGCTCGACTTCCAATCAGCTGGAGATCCAAGCGTAGGAGAAACATCACTGTAAACGTTGTTTGCGTAATCCTAGCATGGACCAGATCGTGGTAGTCGTCATCGTCATTGTCGTCGTCATTGTCGTCGTCGTCGTCGTCATCGTCGTCGTCGTCATCGTCATCGTCATGTTCGCGTTCCTCGCCGTCCGCACCGATGCGCAACGCACGATCCTCGTCGACCGCCAACGTGTAGTCGGCTATCTGTACTTTTCTAAATCACGTGACGATGATGTGCGGCGCCGACAGTAGGACGGTGATGGTTGCGATGATGGTGAACAGAGTAAAAATGATTAGGCACATTCTGTCGATCACCATCGCCGCGAACTTCCAGTCGTTCGTCACCTTGGTGTTCAACTCCTCGTTCTTCAGCTGATCCGTGATTATCTGGAACAGGGAGCCGTGTATGATGTATGACGCTCGTTTTCAGGAAGTACCGTTTTCATGAAAACGGTTGTGTTAGAGGAAATGGGATATTTGTCGTTGTAATGGATATGCTTTACGATTCTTAGACAGGTTATGGGTCAGTGTGGCCGATTAATATTTTCGATACAGTATTTTAACGATCGGTATTTATTACTATCGCTTGGTGACTAGTTCCACTTATTAAACCAATCTAGATCTTCAATAATTAGTTTTAATGGTATTCGTTAAATCGGTCTAAAAATTTTAATCGGTCAGTGCCCAACACGTGTATCTTTGTAAAGAGTAAATTAATAAATACGAAACTGATAATAAATTATATAAAAATGAATTTGCGTGTAACATCGTCGCTCGGTAAATAGAAGATGTTTATGTATGAATATTTTAAGAGACGAAGCCGTGATCTAAAACGAAAGTAAGTTACCAGTGCATCAACCCCTAAAGTCGTATCTTTCGCTCTTTACATTCGCGCGCGCGTCCCTTGAAACATTAATGTTTAATTGAGAATCCCATGTGTACGTTTGAAATTACGTCGAGCGCATTTGCTGCTCTGTCGAATGCATTAATATAAATCACGATAATAAGCACCGGAAGTCCTAATTTATCCTTTAACAGATAGACTCCCTCTTGAACTGTGATCGCTCTGTGACTTCGAAACCCTCTTACTATCCTCTTCTGGGACCAATTTATTTACTCAGTGTATAATCAGCCTTGTGAAAAATTGAAAATCCCATGATTATTATACGATAATCGCGTGTATAATAATTAACAAGTTAAAAAATTAATTGCATCAAAGATTTTTTGAGCCAAATACTTCTCTCAAGTCTCGATAATGGCCATTTTCTTGAGAAATGCTATTTAATCTCTTTCTAACTCCAGGAAGTGCACTATAGAATTCCCGAAACTGGTCAGAATACACAATGACCACGCAATTGTCTAAAATTGTCTCTATCATGGAAGCAGGACCAAACTTGAAGTTTCCATCAAATATTCGGTTTATAATTATGAACACCGATAGATTTCGAGTATTTGACTTTGCCGTGTCAGTTCTGAAACTCGAGAAACAGACAGGCTTTAATAATCCTGCACAAACAGTCATAGAACAGAGAATGGTTTCACGTTCGTCAGCGAACCTCGTTGGTACATGTTCTGGTATTATACTACATGCGAGTTTACACGAAAGTTTCTCCACTTACGGGCAAATTAAAATGAGTGTACACTTGGTAATTAGCCGAAGCACCGTCGCGTATATTTCACAAGAACTCGCTAATTGTCATCCTCATTATTATTAATGGCCAACACTTCTTTCTATTGAAAATAAAGCAGTAGCTCAAGTTTGTAAACGTTGAAGTAACTAAGAGTGTATACGCTCTACAAGAGAGACTTCCTAATTCGTTTTAAATTCCGCTGTACTATGCGTTGTTACTTTTAAGCGTAAATAGCTCGAGAAAAGAAATTGTTCTTGGAATAAATACTGTACTCGGCCTACAAATTTTTTATTAAAATTAAGAAACAATAATATGAAATATAAATGGAACAAATAGATTCAGCACTCTTTTAAAGAAAAACATACGATTAAAGTAATTCAACGTGAGAAAATACGAATGATGGAAACTGTTTCTGTTAACTCACAGCGACGACTTCGTGATAAACGTACCTTAATTTCTTTGAGGATCATAATGAGCTCGTTTCGGGCACAGAAACACGCGTTTTGAAGTATTGTTTCGACCTGGGGACCTGGCGTATCTGGCGGATGTGGATGATGATGCGGTGTGTGACCGATCTGAATCGCCCCCGGATAGGAGGAGTGTGCCAGTGGCGTTGAGTGTTGATGATGCGGCGTTGCAGCGTGGCTATGATGATGATGGGGCGTCGTGTGAATGTGACTGTGCCCATGACCCATCGTGTGATGGTGAGGGCCAGGGGTACTGTACACGTTATTCAGGAGATTATTATGGGACGCCAGAGCGTTGTCCTCGAGATCCAGGACATTTGCTAGGAGGGATTTGCTGCTCCTCTGACGAAGCTCCAGGTCACCGTGACTCTTGCCAGCACCTGTTTTGAGAAATAGTTATAGTAAGTGAAAGCAATAGTTGTGATCGGGAGAATCGGGGGGGGGGTAGATCGATAAATACTATTTTATTTTAAATAAAGTCTGAGAATTTCTTCGATTTCATACGTACACGAAAAACGAATAAATAATTTAGCAAGAAAATACTTGGAATGGTAATAGTATAGCGTATGTACATCGTTGGGAATCAGTTTTTGAACAGGAATAATAGTCGTCTTTGAGAATTCTTTCGACTTTATAAGAACAGAAAATCAAAGAAGAGAAGCAACTTAGAACTACTCTAAAAAAGTAGTAACGTAATATATGTACAACATAGCTACTAAAGGAGAGAAAAAAAATGATATAAAAGAAAAAAGAAATGGATTCTGGCAACGTTTTACTTTCTTGATAGTACTTGTACATCTTCAAGTATGGTTATATACATAATCTAAAATAAGTCGGGTTCGAAGTGCTTTGTGCACAATTTAGTAGTGTGTGACTAAGATCGGTGTTTATATGACACGGAAAAACATTTATATAGATAATAGTAAATGTTGTCAGTACTTGTGTCGATGCTTTTTCGTGTCACTAAATTACCGGTGACTGGAGACGGTTTCTGAGACTTTTGTGCCTCCCTCTCTTCTTTATCACTAGGTCGTGACATACGAAGTATACAAGGCAGCCAATAAAGGAATACCACTTTCACCTGAAAGTTTGAAATATAAATAATATAATGATAAAATTATGATCGATGAAATATAGAATATGAAATAATTGGCTATTATTCTTGTATGCTTTCAATATTTCTATCGAATTTTTAAACTTCCATATTGCTTCAATTCTAAAATTAAATATTGGCTTTGATACGTGAAATATTATTTAACAAATTAGCAAATTAATAGAAAATACGGTTCATGCGATTCTTATACCCCACAGAGTATAATAGACAATAAAACTCGTGTAAGGTGGAAACTTAGTGTTACTCGAAGAAGTAAATCCGGTTAATAACTGAAGTAAACCTAAAGCGTATTTGAAAGCACATGAGTTCAAGTTAATTGAAGTCACATATGCGGTAAAATCAGAAGTATATACTCTTTGTACATACACAACAACATTTAAGTTTCCCGAAATATTCTCAATATGATGTTATAATTTTCAAAAGTTGAATAAGAGTTTCTTTATAATCCTAATTAATCTGATGAAAAACTTGCTTACCCATTCAGACATTTCATGAGTGTCAGAGTTCCGGTGATGATAATTTAAAATAAGAATGGTGCTGACTACACTGCTGGCCACCATAAACATAATACAGTTGAAGTATGTTCCTGTGAAAATATTAAATGTTTCATGAAAGTATAACCAACGTGACAAACCACCAAATTAAAACCGATCGTTCTATTGACCAACTCGGAAACCGCACATCATTATAAACAACATATCGAAACTGTGAATTAATCATAATTCCATCAGTCTCCATCGAAATATCAACCACAATTTCAAAATCCTCCTTTCAGCTATCCCCGATCAAGGTGTCAATGGACGTTTGTTGTCCCAGCTCCGCGTCTGACCTGTACGATCTGTTACTACTGTCAAGATACTACCACTGTCAGTAGAATAGTTCTGACTGCAATAGGGAATCGTCAGTCGAGGATAAAGGACTGTGCACAACCAGCCTCACTCGTATTACGATAAAGGCATTACGAACAGATGTATGTGTAACATGATCCAAGATCTTTGTATAGACCTCGAGTACGATGGATCTTATGCGAACAGATTTACAAAACACTAAAGAATATTCTCCGCGTTTCGGAGTACGTCATAATCATATCATATTCATATCTTGACAGAAAATACGATTCGCTTTTTCCCGATCACAATATTGAATTTTTTCCGAGGGAATATATCAAACTGCAAGCGGAGATGAAATATGGAAAGATGGTTTCTGAAAATAAATTTTGGTCTCATTATCAAAATATACCTGTTACTTCCCGATATTCTATCAAGCTTGTGTTTCGGACTTAAATATTATATTTAAGAGTACAGATGGATTTTCGAACAACAAAGTTATTAGGCAAGATCCGTGTTAAATATCTTTACATTCATTTATGAAAACAAAACGTTTGATCTCTCAATCTTCGAAACTTTTTAGTTTAAACTTAAATACAGTTTCATACATTTATCGCGCAATGATCCGATCTATTGAAACACGTTCGGCTATCGATGCTGCGTTATAAATTATTTAGTGATGAAAAAGAATGTGATATTGTGTAAGAGAAAATACGTTTTCCAAACAATAAGATGTTTGGATGATCGAGCGTTCGGATAACGAACAAAGAACGAAGGGATAATCGAGATTTCGTTGTATTATACAATTCCAGCATGGGCTTCGACCCAAATGAAACCCATACGAAACCGAGTATGCACTAATCCATCTTTCAATACGCGGAACGTACACATGAACGTTAAATAGCGATAAAATTTCCTGGATCATCTCCAAAAACACCGAGGTGCCATAGAATCTTTCGAATTGTGTTTTTAGAAACGTTATCCGTCTCGCTCTAGGCACGTTCCAATATTTGAAGTCTTAGGTGAACTATAAATATAAGATCAGCCAACTCGTGTCTTTATATCTATGAAACGCTCCATTGCCCCCTGGACGAATCGTTCAAAAAGAAGAGAAAAAAGAAGGAAAAACCTGATATTATCCCACCATGGGACCGATTTTAAAGACACCGAGTAGGTAAAAACGGAGTAGTAAAAGTAGGAGTCGGAAATTGACGGACTTACCCAGCAGAGGCACGGCGTCCGAAGTCGCTGGCATTGTCTCGGCCACCATATTCAAGAACACAGTGAGGGACAAGAGAATGGTTACCCCTGCAAAAGAGGTTCGTTCGAGCAATTAATTATCACTGTAAAGCAACTCGATAACCAAACCAGATTAATCCACAACAGGCTGAAAGGTAGGCAGCTGTTGATGCTCGAGGATTCAAAAATATTACGAAGCAGGTAGTCCTGATCTTTCCTATCTTAAACTATACGGACTATGTGTTTCAAACTCCTGCGGCTTGGTCAGTTATTATTTGTTGTATTCTATCATCGTTGAAGTATTAGACGCTTAATAAATTGACTAATGAATTTGCTTGGCTCTTTTTGTCGTATCTATCTTTTAAGTCTTTAATTTCTTGGATAAATATTTGAATTTTTGTAGATAGATAATAAAAAGACGAAAGGCAGAATCGATTTACCGCTTCCGAGCGATAGAGTATGCTCAAGACGAATTATTTTAAACTTTACCAATTATGGCATGAAGTTAAGGAGTGAGCTTAATGTTTCAACTATATATAATCCCTATCGTATAACTAATTTACGTTAGGGTCAAGTAACTGGAAACTAAAATTTTGCCTGTTAATTGGTATCTACAAACTGAATTTTCAACTTTCTAAGACTTAGTTACTTTGACGGGAAACGTTGAAACATAGATATGTTTATCATTTTTAAAAGGATCGTTCCGCGCATATGAAACGCGAAACTACAGAAGGTGATCAATAAATTCCAGTATTTCACTGACGTATGAATGTCTGCGATCGACATCGACGCGACGGTAATTTCCCATACAATTCAATACGTTACGAGAACTCGACTGAATCTAATCACGTGAGCTGTTATAGTGTGCTTCGAAGCCTGCAAGGAATTGCAATTATGCTAGCTAGCGATTTGAACTTGCCGGGAGAGAGTAATCACCGGAATCTCGAGTAGAACTCATAACGAAATAATGCAATGACTTCGTGAACGCGTTGGCGTGGTCGCACATCAATGCTGAATAACTGGTCAGAGTTTTACTAACCATATTTGGCGATATAATTATAATGCTCTAACGTCGTGCCATGCCAATCGACGTTCAATGTAGAATGATCCGGAAAAAAAAAATAAAAATTCTTGAACCATTTACCAGCTTTCTACTATAATCTTAATGATAGCACAGACAACGATAGATACCGTTTAATCTTCTGGCATGCAGAAGCGGTAATCTAACTTGCCTAGAGAAAGTTTCTCGCCGGAATCGGGTGGCAAGGTGAATCCCAGAACGGCCATGCTGGCAATTAGGACACACGGCACGATGAGGTTGAAGAAATAGTAAAGAGTCCGCCTTCTGATGATAACCACGAACGTTATATCTATATACGGTTCTGGGCAGCAATTGTAATAAATTTCATTCCTTTTACCAGGTACTCCTGTAACAAAAAAAGGAAGAATACAACCGTAGATTATCTATGTTACAATCGAAACAGGTTTACGCTTATGCACGCTTATTTATAAAAAATAAAAAAATAATCTGTGATCATACAGTGTTGAGTACAATACAATACAACTCGATATTCAACGCGATATAACTGTCACTTTTAAGTGTACTCAATAACTATTCTGTGAATAGATGTTTCGTAGAATGTACAAAATATTCTTTAACTGTAAGGCTCTGTGTTACACATTTATAAAAAAAAAAAACGTAATTTTAAAAACATTAAGTTTTCTTCAATTCTCGCTGATGTTTTTATTTTCTAAAAACTGTACAACTCGCCAGACAACCAGGGCAATACAACGATGATAGTGCAACGAGCGTAAAAGTGGCAAGTGTTTAGAGACGATGGATTCACCTAGGAAGGAAAAAACTCGTGGAAATAAAAGGCTACTAGGCTCGATAGCGATGACTCAACTATTTTACGCGACGTATACTGTGCACTTGAACTATCTCGAGCAACATAGCGGAAGAGAGACCGCGACTTCATTTTCAAGTGTTTCTTCCGTTATAGCCACATTTTGCACCGGCTGAAATCACTTAAGATACATTTCTGTCTGCTTCATAAGCTCCCTATGCATATCGCGTATGTACCGGCACTTTGCGCATATACGTCCCAGAAATAAAACCTACGTGGCCGCAAAACGTGATAGTTTTATTTTATAATTTGCATCTTGTAAACACGTGCGTTCTCTCTAGATACAAGCAATGCTAAAATTGTTAGGAGAATCACAAACATCTTACATTCTATTTTTTACTTTTCCGTTCATATAAAATACATATTTCTTTTAATTTTGATAGTTGGGCGTTTTTAATAACGATATTGTGTTGTAATTTTTCTTGATATCTTTATACTCTGCCTCTGTCTCGTTGCTTCTTACGTGTTTATTCTCATTCTTTTTCTTTTTTTTGTACATATGCACCTTCTGCTTCTTTCAACTTCTTCTCTTCATTTTTTTTCCTGTACCTTGTTTTAATCTGTTATATCAAAGAGTTTATCACGTAAATAAATAAATATATAAATAAATCAATAATACTGTAAAAGAATAGCTGACCATCAAACGCGATTATTAATTTGTTAAGTGCATCGAAAATTTTATAAAAAATTCTAGAAGTATTTTAAGAGTAACTTGGAGGAAGTGTGCACCAGCTTTGAACGAGATTCATTCAAGTTAGTTATGATTGAAATAATTAGATTTCAGCGAGAACACGGACTTTGGAATTAATTTTCACCCTGGAACTCTCGAAGACGTTACAGCCACATGTAACTCTGATGAAAATCTGGATTAGATAAAGCTCCCCGGTAGTAAGATGCAGCTGGTCTAGACCTATGAAAACGATTGATCACGAGCTCCTTTGTGTCCTAGAACTTGCCGAGGATTTTAGAATTGCTAATCGTCCTAGAACTGCTTTCACGGTGAGCAAACTGCTCGCCCATGCGAGGAAACGAACCCTGATAAGGATTGTAAAAACTCACCTAACAGATCCCACTCGCCGTTAGTGATGAAACTGCTGATGTCACCTCCGCTCTCGTCTTGCAGTTGCAGGTCCAACTGTTGAAAATTTATTGCCATCGATTAGAGAGAAGTTATTATGACTGCAGTGCGCAACAGTTTTCATCGTGCAAAATACAATTTAAGAGGATACGATGAAAACAAAATCGATTTTCTCGTTTTTCTGCTCTGTTAACTCGCATTAATTATTAACATTCAATATTTAAGTATCTCGCAAATTTTTCCTGTGATCAGCCCTCCTTAACGTCATGCAACCTGCAACTTATCTTTTATGTTCGAAGGTAATTTCATTATTATGCATCTAATGGATATACTTGTATATATGATGTCAGACATAGCAAAAGGGAAAGTTGCATAAAACGAGATCGATGAAATCGAATATAATCTAGAAAAGCGTTATACATATATTTCACTTTCCCTCTTACCCCTCCTACCTTTGCTACTTCGTTCTGCTTATTGTCCTCCTTAATGAACCTTCGAGCATTCTCGAATTCCATCGTACCGTGTAATTCACAGTCTCAATTTTAATTATTCAGAATGATTACAGACGACAAATAAAGATAGGTCGGACGTTTTCAACGTATTATACAACTACAAGAATTGCAAACATTTTATCCCTTATTGCGTTCCGTATTTCAACAATTGGCGAGTTTCGAAAAAATTTACAAATTTCTATATACCCTACTCATTTTATGTTGAAGTAATTACTTCAAGAAAAACTCTACACCTTTTTCTTTCGTACTGGAGGCCGCTGTTACGAAGAGAATAGAATTTAGTGAAAAAGATTCAAAATAAGGAGAAGTTCTTATTATTGTGCCCTTGAATATCAATTTTGTTTTGGATTACAAGGTATAGAAACAAAAGAGCTATAAGTAGATTTCTATTGCTGTTTCTTGTAGCCTTCAGCTAGAGCTACATACCAAGGTTAACTTTTTGGTAATGTCCTTTGCTATAAGTATATGAACGTGCTCCCTATCATATCTTCTTCTATTGTATTGTAACGCTGAAAGAGTGAGGTTTTGGATCAGCATACACTATACCTGTACTTATACCTATACTTGTTTCAATATATTTTTCTATTACGAATTCATTCACTCGTTTCTCTATCAGTCCACCTCAACATTTTAGGAAACAAATTATTATTCCGCGTGTTGATAATCCGGCTGGATTCACGAAAATGTATAAACTCAGAGACATTGTGTTTACTTTATACAAAAGGTAGTATTAGTTTATATTTGGAGAATTTTTGAAGTTAGACAAAAGCTGTGAAGAAACAAATATTATATTTATATTTTGAGATACGCAGTAGCATATTTTAAGAAACCCATTAAAATTGTCCATTTTGTCGCGCAATTTTACGTTTACCCTTCTCTAGCGATTTAAACAGAAGCACCACGTTGAAGAAATTTTGGAGCAGTCTATCCAGACATTGTATTAACCAATGGAAACAGCTAGTGAGAAACTGCATTACTGAGAATTCTCCGCACGCTACACTGTCGCATTTATTGTTAGCCGAAATGCACCTTTCACAATTCACGAATTTTCAGGATTCCCCTTGAAATAATGTTTTCCGGAAGCATCGTTGTATTTACATCAGATTGTGCTAAAAAGACGACACTGCACGGACACTTTAACGACATTAACGGCTTATAGGATTAAATGGAGTCTCGTCCAAAAAGTACATTTCGATTCTTTAAATCCTATTCATCTCATATTGTACATAGTTCTGCCACAAATTCTGTTTGCAATAAGAATAACTTTACAGAACGAGTAAATTGAGACGAAAACGATATTATGGACAAGTTTTTACGGTAAGCTTTTTGCTCTAAAGTATTCTAGAAATAATAATCGAGGATATCGAAATTGGGACATTCTGGTCGTCAGACTTTTGAAGCGATAAATTTAGGTACATAAAATCGTTTCCAATCAACAGTTGAACCTCGTCAACGGATGCAAAATCTTACTAGAACATTTAATATTTGCCAGCAAAGGTACACACAATTGAGAAATTTAATTTTTTTTATTTTTCCTCTTCGTTATGGGAACAGAACCTGTTGTATATTTCCAAGCTATTATTTTCCAACGTTTTCAAGTAATGAGGCAATATTCAGTTGCAACTACCTTCTCTGCTACTACCTTCTCCTAAAGCAATATTCCCTGATATTTTTTCTTAAAAACACACGCATAGAAAACACTAGACAACAACAACAACAAAAAAAAAGAGAATTTCCTAACGTTTTATATACCACGTGTCGTATCGAATCGTAACATATCATTGTGTACTTAGAGAAATTTCTTTTCCCTCTTAAGAATTTTGGCATGTCTGAGCTAAGTATTTCGACTATAAAAACGCAAGCGGAAGATTAAAAAGAAACGGATACGTGCTGACCCATTTCCCATGGTGCGGTATCCCCTACCTGAAAACCGTCGTACGTCCAGGAGCCGAATTTCATCTCGCAGCGCTGATCATCAAAAGGGAACCACGTAATGTCTATCTTGCAAGTGCTTTTGAATATGCCGGGCGGTACGTATAAGCAGGTCCCATTGTTCTTCACGACGACGTTCGTCGGGTAAGTGCCGTCGAAGCCTTCGTCCGCGCTGTAACCAACAATCGTTATCGTTAAACGGGTTCCGATTAATGTTTCGAACAACGTTTAGCCCTCCCATTAAAATCTTGAAACAGAAAAGTGTTACGCAAAAGAATTTGTTAGCACCGACTACTTAAAACTGTAATATGGAAATTTTGCTGATAATATTAATCAAATCGCGTAAAAAGATCATGGTGAAAAGTAAAAAATAAATATTTTAAACACGAATGAAGTTAGAGATTTTAATGTAGTATACAGAGACAATCAAAGTTTTCAACTTAGCGTCGTAGTCTGTTGAATTTATCGCAGTTGAACGTCTCGTGTGTTAATTGTGGTTGAAATTATGGAGGATATCGGATAAAAGTCGTGATTAATGATTCGCACGATATTAAAATTTGTACGTAGATTTGTAGACAGCTGTTTATATATTTCAACATCTTTTCACTAGTGAAATGCAAAATATAGAAAGAAGGGCAATTTTAACTCTTTTGTCTCTAGCGATCCTTTGCTCTCGGGGCAGGTGTTTCCTAAAATTAAAATATTGAATTACGCCGGATCTAGTTACCAATTCTGTTTCGTTGTGCGATCGATTCATTTTATTTGTTGCAAGCTAAAGGGCCCTGAATTCGTTACTTTGTTACTGACGTTAGAATCTCGCAATGACTAATGCTTATTATGATGTTTAAAAATGATATTTAATTACGACATCTGAAGGGCAACCATTTCTCCGAGCACTTGCATAAAATCAAACATCACAATTTTAATAAAGTTCAGGCAGCTATGTCTAATAATAAATTTAATTTAAGATCTCTTGTATTTAACAAGTATTATTCGCACGAAGTCAAATGAAATTTTTATAAAATGCAGGTAAATGTAGGAAATAATAATTTCAGAGTCCTTCGTGCAATTCTATTTATCAAAAGTTATTTTCATATATTACTACTGAACTTTTATTGCGCGTATATTTCATTATTGAACAAGAATTGAGAGTAATTTAATTATCAGAATAGCAACGTATCTAAAGAATCTTAATGAAACGGATTGCACATTGAAATATTTAAAGCGAATTGACTTACTCGATCGCTGTCCACCACGTATTATAAATTAATGAATCTCCCAGCCTACTTGTTCTTCCATCTATGGTCAAAAATTTAACAGTACGAGAGCGTCTGCCTTGAAACGGTATATATACATTGTAATTAGCAGACAGGCGTGTGATTTATTCGTCGTTTCTGCACGTAGTTATTGAACGCAATAAATTTATTACCCATTTAGAAAGCACGGTCATCGAGTGAAGACCGATACCCTTTCCTGGAAAAAAGTACGGGATGTTGCATGCAATTAAAAACTTAGTAAAGGTAGGACGTTGCGTGGTATCGGAAAAATGTTATTTGTCAATTAAATTAATTAATCTTGAATGCTCGAATACGAAAGAATTCACATATAAATAATAATTTTCAAATCATAAAGAATCACAGAGAAATATATTATCGTTATACTCTACGAGCAAAAAAGATACTTTAAACTTCGACAATTAACGTGAAATTTCAAATTTCTGAACGCAATAAATTCTGCTAGACTACCTATGTTACATACTATTTTTAACTTCTTTTGATCCACATATTTTGATACAGCGTCAAGTTATTAAGCAGTAAATTATTATCGTTAGATCCGCAGTCGCTACGGAATGAGTTAATTACAGAAAATTCTCTGTGTTCCGTTGTATCCCAATTGTAGTAATATTGTACCAATCTCGTCTAAAATTCTATATGAATTCGTTACTATTTTAAATCGATACTCTGCCATTTTCTGGACACAGTTACATTTGTGTTCGATGTTTCAGCTTCAAGCGACACGCTGGATAGATAGGACCATGAAGCAAGCTATGACGTTGATCTATCGACAAACGGCTTTTTGAAGCTTCCACTAAAGCTTTTTCTTATCTTAATCTCCTCGATTCTTTCTATTTCCTTATTCGTATCGTTCAAAATACTTATAGTAACATCTATGTTTGCTCGAAAACTAACTTAAAACAAACTTAATACCCTGTTGTAATTATTATTGGAAAAATTATAAAACACGTGGAGATTTAGTTTCTTCGCATGAAGCTACAATTTATTAGATAAAGGAAGAGAAATAGAAAAACTATTTTTTATTGATCTTTTAAAAAGAAACAAGTCCATACGCCAATGTACATAGTACACAGATGCAACTAAAGTTCTTGTCAGGGTATCGTATGAGTCGAATTTTGGCAAATTCTCTTCGCCACTTTATAATTTAAAACTTCAAACCAAAGCAATGATTAGGGAGAACGGTAAGCATTAAACTGAGAATCATCTAACTTGTAGGTTTGATCTCCTTCGCTCTTCCAACTTGCTTCATTTAACCACAATGGCATCAAATCGGGAATTATTGGAAAGTCAGAGAAAAGATAGATTGCTCATTCGCTATCTTTCTGCATTTTACGTCCAGACCTCCCATTTCCTTCAAATGGTTTTCAACATAGTTGTATCCACAATGCCGAAAGTACATCGACATTTGATTGATCGAAACGTCCATAAAGATGATTGAAATATTTCTGAAAACGTGTTTGCGCTTAAATAAGATCAGATCCATAGAGTAAAAGAAATTCCAATCTTTAGAAGTGAAGATGCTTCTCGTAAATTATTTTTTCTTGATGCAGTTACTCCACCACTATTGACCTTCTTTTTACTTCTTTTACTTTACCGATGTCTGTTGTAGTTGGCATCGAAAAGACTCATCACAAATAGGAGGCATCTGTTTAAACGAACGAATTTCGACTTCCTAATTCTAAAGTAGTACACATGGCTAAGTTCGTCAGGACTTTTCATTTTTCACGCGACAGTGAACTCAGTCGATGAATAACAGCTCTAAACTTAATCGCCCCGTTCGTATCGCTTAACCCATTCTCCCGTGATCCCGAAAATGGGCAGTTCCTCAACAGTCACGTAACACCCAAAAAAATACGCCAGCATCCCTGCCACTATTTATCCTCGTAATTGCGAGGAATTCGTACGGAAAATTCGCGCCTCCGCACCGGATGACCCTGTGAGAATCGCTCGAGTATCGTTAATGAACATCGGGAAGCTTTTCGCTGAAGAAGCAACGCGGTGAACCGTTCGTTCTCAATTATTGTTTCTATACTCGACTCGAAGCCCTATGTCTAAGGACGCACAGCAAACAGGGAAATATGATTTTGAATGGGATGCATCGGGACGATTCCACGGGGCACGGATATAAGGCGGGTGAATGGTATATATAATATACTCCCGCATCCAGGCGACTAAGGATTGGTTGGAAGCCGGCCAGTTGGCCGCAACCCAATCCGTTATTTCATTCTTTTTGAATCCACCCTCTGTACCACCTCGTACTCACCCTACCGCCTTGCCACACCCACTAACACGACTACCATCCTCTCAATCCCCATCATTCTGCCGTTTCACACCACACTGCACTCCCTGTGTGCTTGCACCTTTCTTTCCGCCGCATGCTAAATTCGCATAAGCGACCGTCCCCTTTGACGACGAAAATTAAATTCCCATCGGGAGCCCTCTGAGCCCCAAACTGAGGATGATAATGTGTATGCAGCCTGATGCGATGATATTTACGCGCGTCGACCGTGCTATGAATTAGTATCGATTTGCGTTTAAACCTAGTTCCTGTTAGATGTAACATTCGTTCCTGCAAACAGAGCGGCTCAAACCAGATGTAAGTACCAATCCGCTCGGTAGGGGCGATTTTGAATTTTAATGGCTTGATCTCTCGAGCTATCAGCCTGGTCAAATGATGAATTCACTAGTGCGGGATAGATCAGCTTTCGGGATCAATTTGTATTTATTTAGGACAGGATAGGTTCGATGTAACATTAGATACGGCCAATTGTTAATCCTTTTGATCTTGTCAGTGTCTATATACGTTAAGCAGAATCCATTAAACGGACAGAGAAATGAATCTGAAAGGAAAGAAAAATTAAGAAAATTTTAGAATCCCTACCGACAAGCTTAATCGGTAGGAGCTGAACAACGTAACTCGGGTGGCATGCTTTGTATTAATTTTTCAGTTATTCAATCGGTCGATTTTCCGAGCAGTTGGTTCGAAAGAATCGCAATTCCTGCCTGTATGGCCCGATTAAAGGTATGGCGCAAGAAATGATAGAAACCGTACTCTTCCGATAGTTAATGTTTCGATTATTAGGTCAGTGGCGTCGATCGATAGAACCTTCGTCTTCGTTTTCATTTTTAACCGAACGTCCTCGATAAAATGCCGCAAATGATATTGGCATACATTAGAGAACATTAACAATTTACCGCGATTTCATGCAACCACGACTACGCTCCGATAAAGTTCGACTCGATACAAAAGGCAGAGGAAAAAAAGAGAGGAGAAGATTCATTTCATAAAGTTCGTCACGACTGTTCGTGCCAGTATCGTATCGACGATCGACAGCTATCGTTCGATGCATATACATGTAAAATGCATGGCTGCATCCCACGGCTGTCTGTATTTGTACAAGCCAAGTACGACCAGGTAAATAGTTTCGGTTCATTGGCCTTCAAACCCTTTCCAACGGCGCTCGAACGGTCTCGTGTATTCGAGGTACACACAGGAAGCTGGAAAATCGAAAGGCAAGAGAGATCGTGGTCCGGGTTATAGGTACGGATAGAAAAAGGGCCGACGCTGGACGGGGAGTTGCAATTGGGTTCTTTGTGTCGCGGCATTATTCGCGAGTTTTGCGATCGCCAAAAAAGACAGCTGTACTCGTAAACGGAACAAGATTAAGTGGAAACGAGTGCAGTTACGCGGAACCCACCAGTGAATCGCATTTCGTTCCGTTCAATTTGTGTGAATGAACTTCTTTCGTACAAAATAAGGATGAAACAGAGCCACTTGTGCTTCTTTCCTCGAATTAAATACCAGTTAAAACGATATCGTGCAATGAATAAGTGCTGGCAAGGTAATTCAGAAACAGGAATTTTTAAATTACTATCATCTTAATCGAAATCGATAACACAAAAGAGAGTTGCAAACACGGTACGTAGATAAAATGAAGAAAAAGAAAAGTTGAAATTTGGAGTTCTTCTTAAAATTTTAACGGAGCATCATTTTCAACATTTTTAGGAATCGGAAAATCAATTTTTCGAAATTCGTTCGGGATAAAAGTAGACACGTAAACGATTCTAATAAAACATAGAATACGAATGATGTAAAAAAGGGATCCTTTGTCACATGCTGAAGTGGGAAATTCCTCAAGGGCACGTTTGAGAAACAAAATGTCAAATGCAATACGTTAAACAGTCGACCGAGTTTCGAAACGATGGAATATTTGTGACGTTTGAAAATCGCTACGCTGAATTTCCCATTTCTCCCAAAGATCTTTGTCGTTGTAGAACATCATTGTGAATTAAATAGCTGTTTGCACCAAGACACCATTGTCGATCTGAAATTCTCTGGTGCAACTGAATCTGCAGATATAACTCCATTATTGCACGACATTTGGCAAAGCCACTACTACCAGATAATTCTCGAAAATGTTCTCGGATTCGCCGTATCAGCCGAGATTTCCCAGTCGTACCGAGTGAAAAATCACTTTATACCTTTAGCCAAACTACTTTCCTCTCGTGTTTCTACCTGCTATGTGTTTTGGCGACGAAAGCCTTTCGATTTTCCTGATATTTCATTACGAAGTCGATGTTTGCCTTTCTATTGTGAAGATAATAGAATTGTGTCGTTCACGAAGAGCTTCATTTTGAAGAAACTGAAAATACAAAATAAAAGTCGTCTCGATAAATTTACAGCGTGTTTCATTGCACTTACACGAGTTACCAGATCCGAGAATCGTTCCAAAAGAGATGTATCACAGTTTGAAGGGTACGAAGTTCATGAACAAGCTGTTGCAACTTCCTCGACTAAAATAAGCTGAAAAGAGTGGAGCTTAGAGCGAAAATGTTATCATGAAAGCTGATAGTTGATGATAAAGGGAGCACGTCCTTTCGAAATCGATATTCTTGAGATTTGTTCGACGTACGAAGTACCAAAATACAAAATTGAATAGCAATCTAAAATATTTGGTACATACATCGTCACTTGTTGGTGTACAGCTTTTGTCGTGAAATACCGTACACCGTTGAATTCTAAAAGCGTGACCACATTTTCCGACCTATCGGTCGACGACTATCATCTAACTGTTAAAAACAATACGTTTCCAATATCTGTTTAAATAACCCTAACTAATATCACGTAGACAATAAGACGCGGAAACCTCTTTCGAGAACTCGTGTCAAGCATCCGTGTTTGCGGCGGTCCGAGCGCCAATAATCTAAACATTCCCTGACATCGAACCGTTGCTGATCGGTTGTTTTTAGTCAGTCGTCGAGAAAACACCAAGAGGTCCAGACCCGTGACTTTGGTCGACTTCGTCACATTAAACACTTAAGTAAACGAACGCGACTTTTTTAAATAAAATTTAGCCCTCTTGCTAAACACAGTTTTCTTTTTAAACTTGAATTAAATTCCCTGAAAAATTTTCAGGTTTATGGTCATATGTAATCCGAAAGAAATTTGGATGCAATCGTGAATGCATAAATTAAAGAGGGGTGAAGATCGATTAAGCGTTCATGTTCATTCGAAGCAAATACTATGGAGCTCGGTAGGTGGGTTATTTAATTTATGTAGACAGATCGATCGTCTGTTTTACATGAAACGTCAAGGTTCGAAACGACGATTTTCCAAGGAAGCAGAAGCCCAATAGAAACGCTAACGCGTGTCTTATACACATCGATGAACGACTTCTTGAATAAACAGCTTGGGAAGAGCCTGCCACTGTGAAAATGTATCGAGTCACCTGGGTATCACTTTGATTAAATACACGACGTTTCGAGGAGGTAAACCTAATAGTAATGCCTAAAGGAACAAGGACGTGGCAGCGGTCCTGTAATTGTCACCACAAGCTATATACGATAATTTATGAGTAATACACAACGATATACAGCAATATCAACAATATATATACAATCCATATCACATTCACAATGCACGGAATGAATTCCACCTGCTCGATTGTATCTGCGATATCTCTGGCACTGTTCACGCTCAAGAGCTTGAAAACAACTTAATCTTCGTCGAATGGAAAGGGATGAGGGTAGCAAACTGATGGATAGAGGTTGCTAGCATTCGGAATTATACGCTGCCGAATCGCACTTTCCGCTACCAACTACCGATATATTGTCCAACGTCCTGGAAACGATCTCACAATACCTAATTACTGGAAAGTCATGCGGCCATGCCTAGCCAAACTGATTTAGGCCTCAATAAACCGTGCCCACTGCGGTCGAAACCTGGCCTCTTTCCTTTGGATCTGGTTGGCCGCATTCCACTGAAAACGGTAATTGAAGTGCTCCTAAACGTTGCCGTAACCCCTGTGGCTAAGTGCTATTTACAGTTCGGCACGCCTTGTCAGACGTTTGATGACAGGAAATTTATGGGAGCCTGAGGAAATCTCTAATTTCGAGGATACCCAATGGAACAGAGGAATTTATGACAAGTCTAAGGTTTCCGCGTAAGACATTGTCATAATTGTGGCGAACTACAATGTGCGATACTTGCTTATATTTCGATGCGTGCAATATAATATTGGTATGTATTTATATATAATATTTGCATGTAATGTAATTATGTGGTGTGCAATATAATCTTCAATAAAAGAATTTTTCACTTATAAAAATTTGTATATTCTATTGACGGATACGTAATGTTGCATTATAAAAAAACGCTCCGCTACGGAAAAAATAGAAAGAAAGGAAACGAAAAAAGCACAAGTGACGGTAGTAGGTATGGAGTAAATAAAGGACTGGAACTTTAGATAGGAAGATGAAAGTCTTGGTTTACCACAGAACACGAGAAACCACCGTGGTAGTTGACGATTAGTAACCAAAGCAGAACGAAATTTCGGGCCATCTGTAGCAGAAATTTGGGTGACCGCATATCGATTACCGCGGCAATCGAAACGCTATAAAAGTTCAGACATCGAGGTACCAGAGGGTTGATGTTCATTATGTATCCGCAAACAGGACAGTAGGACAGTACGGTTAAAGGAAAAATCGGCGGACGAGGCCCAACATGGGCCGAAGAGGGGTCCAGGGGTAGGATTTAATCTGCTTTGGCTTGAATTTCAAAATACGCGATGGCTAATGCATATTGCCTTTGGCTTCGTTCCAAGTTTCCTATGCAGTCGAACCTCCAGCAGTAGTACTTTCCTTCCTCTTCTCGTTTCCCGTCTGATCTCTCACTCTGTCTTCCTATACCACCAAACGATTCAACCCCACGGTCTCTATCCTCGTCGTGAATGTAAACTCATTTTGTCATACATTAAGCGGGCGTATGCTGCTAACTCTTGACCTTTTCGTACCATCGCGACATTCTCGCGTTCCTTCAAACGATATTTATGCCATATTAATCGGATATCTCCTTTATATGCGCCTACACATGATTGTCATCCTGGACCGAACACTGTTTGTGACGGTGGCCTAATATCCAGTCGGTGACACCGGCCCAACCGATGTCGGAAGTCGGTCGTCCGAAATGAAATTCTACCCATAGATGTTCACTTGTTCACGGTTACACCCTAGATCGCAAAGTTTGCATCAGTTTTAGACCTAATATAGATCGTGTTCGATCTATCAGGATCGACTTTCGAGAGAATGCGTATATTGGATATCGACAACTAGTACGATAGATGTATATTAGCTTTCGAAAAATATTCTATGCTCTCAGTTTTATGCTATATTCCGTAACTGTGGAAAAACTTTAAGATAAAACTGTGGTTTTTGTATATATAAAACTAAAAACGGCGAATTTTCTTCGAACGCCTAACATCCTACACTGATAACGAATTAAGAGGTTCCACATTTCAAAAAAAGCTACTTTGTTCTTTTCCTGTTTTTACGCTTCGCGTAAAGCTATTTTTTTAAATCAAAATGTGTCATAAAATCATTTTTCATCGTAACTTTCTGAGAACATTTGTATTTAAAAACTAAATCTACAATAAATACAAATCGATAGTTCATCTATAGATAACTTTTTTATCGAATAGAATTTGATTTATAATTGGTTAATTGATTGCTGAGTGTGGAACAATGATTATAGAGGTTATGCAAAAATTCGATTAACAGCGATTGAATTGTCCTATCGGAACAGCTGAAACAGGTTTAATGTGTTTAGGATCATTTGTTCCGACCGGAAAACGACCGGTAATAGTCTCATCAGAGAACATTCTCATCCGGAAAATGCTTGTGATTGCGTTTTTGCACCCTATGTACTCTACATACGCATCGCAGGAATATCGCCGGAATAATTCTCAACGGAATTTTATATTCTACTTCATCGCATAACGCCATTGAACTTGCTAAGAAATTTATTTAATTTCGATATTTTATACTCCAAAAATGGCCCAAAAGTTCAAGTATAAGAAACTGATTACCAAAAACCGTGCGTAACTAATCTGACTCGATTAACTTGGACATTAAAAAAATTTATTACAAAAGCTCTGCCCTGAATTGCATCTAGATCAATAAGCGTTCAGAGTATTTATTACAATATAAGAATAGTATAACTGTTTTTTAAAGGATGCAAGAAATAAATTAAACTTATATCCCTTGTAATAACTTCATAATTACCTAGTCACAAAGTTTTTAATTTTCTTCAATGAATTAAAGCTTTTAATCCATTCGTCCGAAGATTAAAAGAAACTTTTCGCTGGATGTATGTTATTACCTCACTGTTTTATATCGCGATTCTATTTCCTCGCTTAACACTTCAATTTTAGATAAATAGCGAGATTCTACTGTTATAAAAATCACGATTACGTTGATAAATCAATGTTCGATAAGACAGAAAACAGTAAGAAACTTTTACTGATCTATACAAATGAAAATTTATCATTGTGCGAAGATTATCCGACGGAATGAAACAACTGAAGTCAATAAATCCCGTGACTCATTAATTTCTCTTTCTCTACTCGTGTTTACTAAAGCTGCCCGTGGCCTAATTAATGAATCTCGCACTGCTCTCTGAACACAAAAGACAGCATCGTCAAACATTGGATTTGCATTGGATGGCAGAATGAAAGTAGACCAAAAGTCGTCTAGCACTCGCTATACGGGGTGCCAATTAACAGGATCAACGAATAATTGATTAACCAAGTTGGCTGTTATTTCATAAGCTTCGCTATACGTATAAATAAATAGATATCCGTGAATTAATTTCCAGTTAATTTCCAACCCAATTGAGTTAATATCCAAATGAATAACGATAGAGGATCTTTGAAAATGAATGCAATTTCGAAGCACGTTTCTCAAATATGATCTGCCGAGACGTGTTAGTTCGTGGTAGAAATGCAGGAACTATTTGCTTTGCCCTTAATCCCTGGTGACTAAAGGAACGCAAATCTGTGTGCACGGATTGCACGACTTCCGATGCGCGAGCGCGAACGACGAAGAATAATTGAATCTAAAATAGCAAACAGTTAAGCGTAGTTAAATTAGAAAGACGTCCTAATAAATTTTCACGATTATCGCGAATGTCAATGAACATATAAATAAGAACAAAATTGCTAAACTGTTACTCGGCTAAAACAGAAGAAATTACAACAGAGATAAATGGAATGAAAAAAAGGCTCGTGTAAAGATCGAAGTTGGCAATTAACGGAAAGAGTACTTATGAAAATCGCGCTACGGAATGCATAATTTCGAAACCGTTTCAAATATATGTGGGAAATATAGCAACGGTAAACACTCGTTTCTTTGCTAGGCTGTGCACTCGTGAATTAAAAGTCATCGATCGAAAATATTTATTCGAATGGAAATTAGATGGGACGCTATGCAAATATACAAATAATCTGTTTATATTAACCTACATTATGTCGTATGATGTAATTCATATGACAGAAATATCGTAAAAATTTTCATTTCGGGTTTTTCCATCACGCAGCTACCGAAGATATTGTATCGCGACCAAAAATTAAATCTCTTTTCTTGAACACCTCGTATATATTAAACGATATGTCAGTTGGCTGACGATTTATTCAGCGAAATTACCAATGGCAGCAGATTCTAAAACCGCGAACGTTAACGTACGTCTGCACGTGCGGCACGTATGTTCCGATCAGTAGTTCGATTCCAACTAAAATACGCTGGAAAATTTGGTCACGTTACCCCGACTGAACAGTGACAATTTTATTTTCGTTTTGCTTATAAATTGGTCGCCGTATCGCCTAAATGAAAATATCGATGTGTGAAGTAGAGTTATAGAGTGACACTTGCTACGTGAGCAACCTGTTTTACTGCTTTCTTTTACAATGAAATTATATTTGTGGAGCGTCGAACGTATATTGACTAGAAGCACTGAACTTTCCTTGCATTTCTTTTGGCTAATTTATTAAATCGTAACATGCTAAATGTTCGCTGGTACCGTAATATGAAGGAGACGTTGCTAGAGCCCGGTAAAGTGGATGATATTTATAAAACCGCAAACGATAAGTTACATGCTCACGTAAGTGTACCGTGAGCTGATGCTTTTCAACGGAATGAGGATTCATTGCAAATTGTGTTGCAAAAAATATCGTTTATTTTCCAGTTCCAGAGAAAATTACTTTATGCTATTGTACTTGGCATACAGCGGGAGTAGCCTTTCCTGATATCTTTAATGACGCAGTGACATAATTGACGATCATGCAGATATAAATTTGTTTTAATTAATTACAAAGATAAACAGTTACGCTGGTGTGAAATACGCTGATGCTACTGGTATGAAAAAATGCTTGCTAAAATATTGTAGCGGTTAATAAAATGAAATAAAAGATTATTAAAAAATCCGAGAACACCCTAATTTAAAAATTAGATTAAGGATATATGTTAGTATACTATGGATCAGAAGTTAATAGACAGTACGATTTTTAGAGGTTTGACCATGAATATAATAAGGTTTGCCTGTATGTTAAAAATTTGATCGTTCGCCCTATCCTCGACTATACTACTCCGTCTGATACATCAAATTATTGTTCAGAAAACGTCACGGATACAAAACGAATGAACTCTGATAAAACTGACAGCATAGAAGTCAGTAACGGTAGTGGATAGTTGCTAGTTGCCAAGATGTCAAAATCGTTTCAAAAGGAATCGTAACACGCGGGATACGGAAACAATACAACGAAAAAGCATGAGAAAGTCCGGCGACTGCGTAGAAAAGTAGTTCCGACGTGTGGTTACGATTCTCCTGGAAGCGAAGCTGGCTAGATCCGTTGCTTTTAATGCGCCTTAAACTAAACTTTTTGATTCGACAAATACAATGCCGACCCGAAGCCGATACATTACCTACTTAAAAATAATAGGGGCCGCAAGCGTTTTCCGACAATATATTTCCGTGCGGGGGGAGATACTTTTCCTGATTCCCTTTAAATGGTGGCGGTGGCTTTGTTTTTAATGCGACTGACCCACTTGGCCCGACGTCCCACTTTTGCCCCACATACCAGCCACCACGAACTTCTGATAGTTCAGAATCTAGATCGTTCTTAGCGGATTGACTGTCTCGATAAACTTTTTTTTTCTCTCTCCCTGACGCGTTTTTCCGACAGATTCGAGGTGAAAAAATCGCGTAAAAGAGGGGGTAAACTTTCGTGTCACCGTTTACTTTACGAAATTTGTGATTTTTATTTCGAAAGCGCGTTTGATCCATCGAGGGTAAACGTTGAACTAGCGCAATATTTTTGGTTCGGTTAACGTGAATTACTAAAAATTACTTTTTAACGTTACGGTTATGAAAATGAGTTTCAACAATTTGGATGGAGTAAGATATTTTCATTTCCCTCTTATTTGTTTAGTTTTGTCAGCTTGATTGTTTAACAATTTCTTGTTTACGTATCGATCGAGCCTTAATCAATTTCTAATGACGAGCACTGTTCGCAGTAAGTCGATGCAAACAATTCTGCTATTCATTGCAAACAAAACTATAAGAGAGAACATTTAATCCCATTTCCTTCGCTCAAGCAGTTTCTTCTAATATATCTTATTCCGAATTCAGCGTCGCGCGGATAAGTACAACGTAATAAACGAGAACGTCTAGTTTAGTTGTTGGTTGGGTGAAAAGTGGAACACACGAGAAACGCGACGTGACGAAGCGACAAAGCGGCTAATTGATCGATCCTCAACGCGATTCAACCGTGCATCATCTTCGAGAGTGGCCTCACGATCGGCGTTGGAATTACACGCGCACCAAGATTAATATTGGTCTCTGCGTTTGAGGCCAATTGTACCAGCGGAAGTTGGCCAGCGACCATTCACTTTAAATGTATGGCGTCTACCACCCACCCATTCCGCTCGAAATGTATTGTTAAATATTGCTCTGAAATTAATAGTTTTGCGCGGTAAACGACACCGGCAAGTGAGAAATTCGCACGATTTTCAAAATAAACTCTGTCGCGTTGAAACGCATGTCACAACTATTGTAAATACGCAATATATTAATTAGCGTGGTTCCGGTGTAAAAGTTGGTTCAAATTCATGAAAAAACGTAACATTAACGATAAATGTTCCTGTGCGTTCGACAAATTTCATTATCGCTTGAAAATTGTAATTATTTGTAATTATTCACTAGTTTCTATTCTGTTCTGTTGTTATATTTTATGTTATAATTTAATGGAAAATTTACTGCATAAATAACTTTAAAAACATCTGTAATCTTTTTCTGGTATCATACAAATTTTCGGAGTTAACTGGGTCAAGACTTAAAAAATTCGAAATTATCCAAAAGGTCATCTTTGAGGGATATTAAAAAACGAAGGACTTTATATATATTATATAAATATAGGACTTTACCAGGTTCTTATTTTCTCCAAGATTACAGGCAGTATGTAACGCTTTTTCGAGGGATTCTTCAACGGAATAAAGTAAAAATTTTCTGCAATTAGGTACAATATGTTCCTTACGCGTGATCAATTAAAGCGATGCCGTATACCGAATTTCATAGGTTTTGCGGAACATTTAATAGATCGACGACATCAACAATGCTTTCTAAAAATGAAACTGACCTGACGTGATATTACGTAGATACCCATTTAATATCGGTTCTGGCGTAGAAACGTAATTATGTGTTGGGAGCTCGTAAACATGTGGTAGCGCGTTAAATAATGCACAGAAAATAGTGGAATTTCCACATCGATGCAATTAAAGCTGCATTCGTAGTAATGAAGGCGATTAACAATTATTACCATGTTACTATGGT
This sequence comes from Bombus pascuorum, assembly GCF_905332965.1. Lineage (NCBI taxonomy): Eukaryota > Metazoa > Arthropoda > Insecta > Hymenoptera > Apidae > Bombus > Bombus pascuorum. Next base: position 1,006,529 of record NC_083500.1, read on the forward strand.
CAGTTAGTAATGACATGTCCTGAAGGTAATCATAACATAGCTTGCTGCTGATCATTAATTTGTGTTCACTAATGTCGTTAAATTGAAAAATTTCATTGAAACCTTTATAGAATAATTCCGGTTGTTTTTTTTAACGACCGTATGTATTTAATATCTAGCAATAAGACTAATATATAATGGAACTCAGCATTTGACAGAAGATCATAACAAATAATCCTGTTGCAATATCGTTAAATACACAAAAGAATATCTCAATAAACAAGAACGCTATGAACTTTCCGAACGATCCAATATCTGTCACGATCGTTTACCAAATGAGACATCAAATAATATTTCAATATCAAAATTAATGTTTCAACCCAGAGACCATATCACTTCGTTATCGTGCTATACTTAAAAAAGTTAATCCTGTAACCGAGCTTAAGAAGACGATTTATTTGCAACGAAGCTTTTTCAATTTTGTCATGTATATTGGACGTTGGATTAACAACCGGGCAAACCGATCGATTAGTTAATCTATTGACACATTACAGAATCCTATCATAATTCTATATTGATGCTACGTAAGATCAATTACGAAAACATGCTTACATAATCAATATTTCCAGTTTACATATGCTAGTAGCATACCAGTAGAATGCAGTGCAGCCCTCTAAATATGGTAAAAAATTTGGCGTAAGCATCAGTACGTGAACGTGTGTATGCAAAATATCATTGACTTTACGTGGAGGAGAGAATTTATGAATGTATTTGTAACACAAGTATATAGTCGTTTCTGGGTCGAGTGAAAGAGAATTGACATACAGGAATCGTTGAATCGTTTTTATCGAGTTTACTAAAATTTTTGGTAGACGGCTGGAAATTGCGAGAACAGGCGCCGGCAATAATATTTCGCGAGGGGAACGACATTTTTTTGAAAAATCTAATTGTCTGGAATTCTACGCGAGTATTCAACGTATCTTATCTAATGGCTACGTAACTGATTTATTTTGTAACAAATCTTAACAATATATATTATGCGTCTTTGTTTTTGTTTAAAAGCAAAGCTCGTGTAAATAATAACAATCATTATTTAAGAAAGATGCCAAAGATTCTATTTCATTAATTATTGTATAGAAAAGTATTCAAGTAGAACATTTTTGATGTCAATCTCAGACATGATGAAAATTGAATGACAGAACAGAATTCTTATTCTGTTGAATTGAAGTGACCGGAAATAATATTTCTTTTATTTCATTCACTTCGCTCATTCGTGAAACCAATTTATTAGTTTATTGAAAAATCAATGAATACGGCAATATTTTATTATAATCGTTTCATGAATACGCGTATATCATGTTTGTATATTTTAACATAAAAATAAGAAAAACTTACGTAACTTCCGCGAAAGAAATTGTCCAAAATATTGTTAGTTATGAGCATGCATGATATAAAGTAGATTGTTCCATGAATATTAAACAGATGAAGGCAGCGTTAAATTACCTGTTATACATGAGAACGTCAGGCTTCCAAAGTCTATGTGGTGGAATCCTGAGGTCTCTCACTCCCCCGTAATCCGACGTATTCCATCTCATGTTCACATCGTTCCATTCCTGTAATTGAAAAATTTTATTTTAAAACGTCCCTTGAAAATTTTCAAACAAGTCGAACCACTGATTTCATATAATCTATTATTTGACCCTTCACTTAATCATTAGTCTACATTATTGATCCTATAAGTAGGATATACGTGTACGATATTTTTGCTAAATTAATTTTTACTTTTAGATTCACTTTCTTTTTAATTTGGTTCAAAAGGGTACGAAATTAAATTACACGTAAAATGTATCGCAGTGAAATTTATTTTCTCTCTTTAAGTTATTATCAAATTATTACTTTGTTAAACTTCACACGAAACAAAAGTTTAGTACTCTATTGCGTTTCAGATTTTTTTGTAATATTGAAGGAAAAATGAAAAAACGCCGGAATGTTACGTAAAATGCATTTTAAAAATGCAGGTGCCTACTACTCGTAACTTTGTTTAACAGTTTAGTAACTTGCTCTCTTCGCATAGACCATGCACTGTCGATTCTACGGTGCTAATATCTTTCACGGCAGAGTTTTCGTGGAAATTTTCTAGACTTTCGCTCAGAGTTAGCGCAACTTTGCGGAAAATACGAGGCGATTTGGCAAGTTGCAAACTTTTGGCGGGATTCTTCATTTTGCTATTTCCAGTTTTCCTTGGCCAAGACAAGTAAAGATGCAAAGAGCCAATCGATAGGGCTAGCAATATACTTTCCCATACATTATGATATTTTAGCAAAATATTTATGGCTAACATTCGGATTTCCTGTATTTTAGATTCTATTATTTGTCAATTTTATCTCATAATCTACCATTTTCCGGAATAGTATAGGCTGATTTATAATTTTTATAAAATTACATTCCGTTAAACAAAACGAGCATCCCTTTCCTTTCTAAAAAGGTTTATTCCGATTAATAATGATAAATGGTTATATGTATTTCAAATTGAACCATTCTTTGTCATTTACAGATACATATTTTTCGCGAATAATTAAATATTTCGAATCGCGTATAATTAAACGAAAAAATCAAACGCGAAATGATTTCAGTTATTCGACCATTGTGGGCATTAAAACGAACAGAGATATTGTCGTTAATATGATGAACATGGAGTAAGGAACGAATGGATGAATTCTAACGGTAAGTGGAGTCGTCACTCATCGAATACTTGTCCGCAGGAATGCTCGATCTGTTTCGTGTAGGCCATTAGATTCACACCCATTAGTCACCAACTCCCGATTGATTAGCCACTGATGGAGTACACTGGCGGATAATTAATAATGGCTACTGTGTCCGATGGTTTACGTGGCACGCATAGGCCGTTTATTATATACCCATTTCTACGCATGGATGTGGAAGCTCGACATACAGGATCAGCCTCTTGTTTGTTATAATGAAACTGGTTCACAACTCATCAGTCTAGCATAAAATTTCCTTTTGCGCTCAGATTTTGAGATTTCTACTTGATACGAAGGAAGGGAAGTAATCGAATATGGCAATAATGAAGTACAAGATGATTCACGTAAAAATTGTATCGTTCAAATGGTCGAATAATATTTAGATCTGAAATAAAAGCAGCTTATAACAAATATATACACATGACATCAAAAATTCATTATACGTTTAACAGATAATACTATCCTCGCCGTACAATATCTCTCCTAATAATATTTCCACGTCTCATTCAGTTTATAAGGCAATATTGAGAGCCAATATTGCTTTCTCTTAGAAAGGATCCGTTACTTACGGCAGATATTACAAAGCCCTGTATTCGCTATTCGCGAGAAAACTGAAGAGACTCGTTCCTTTGAAAAGAGACGAATGCTGGCAATCTCATCGCATGGTTGGCATACAACGAAAATACATTTTCTAAGAGCGTCAGTATTCTAAGGCAATCGGAATAGAAGAGGTAATCGAATAAAAGATCGTAAAACAAAAACTGGAAGAAGTTTCGCTAAAATGATTCTTGATTCCCCGATTAACTCAACGCTAAGTGAGAAATCTATCTATTCTCCAGCGACCTAGTCTGAACATTTTTCTAGTTTTGAAGTTAAGCAATCAATTTCGCCAACTGAAATTTCCTTCGACAAACTAATCAATCTCTCCAAATTCAACTTATTTCGATTCACATCGATTTCGACCCAGCTCATTTGTGTTTCGTGATTTTGCTGTGTATCAAAAACTCATATTGCTATAACTATTTATAAAGTTGGAATCTTACATTAAATATCTATTTGAATACCTTACATTTTTTCATATCAAATACTTCATATCAAAAAATATTTATTTCGTACACAATACATATGTATTTCAATGGAAGAAAAGAAATCCTTCGTATGTTACAACCTAACATATATATGTATGTATATATATATATATGTTATATATGTTATATATAAAAGAGAAGCATGCCAAGATGGATACATTAAATAAATCATTCCTTCATGGAAAAATTTCAAACGAGGAAAACACAACACATGTTATACCAAACATTGTATTATCATATAAAGTTTCGTATCTTGGCAAAGGATATCATACATTCTTCTTACAACGTCCCATAAAGTACCATTTCATTGGTCCACATATCACTGTTATTTGCAGAAAATTCCGTATGTAAATTCCATAGCGAAGATAAGAAAAGGAGGGAAAATTCAAAATGCACGTGCTACGAATTAAGCGATATAAATGCGGCGACGCACACGCAAATGCCGAGTTTAATGATTTCCATCTCCAATTCTCTCGAAGAATAATTCCGAACTTTGCCCCAATTTTCCCTCTTTTGGAAGTACAGCACGATTCCCACCCTTGCAATATCCATAAACATAAAACTGAGTCGTCTCTTGGATTCAAATCGCATCACGACTGTTTTCTACTGTTTTATATTCGTTTCACTGTCAATTGGTCTCCGAGCCGGCAACCTAATTAAAATGCTTGACCGATTTTGATCGAATGTACCGAATTCACCGTAGGATGAGCGAAAAAGCAAGTTAACGGTACCCGTAAGATTCCATTTAATGTAATCGTAATTTGACCAAACCGTAGAGAGTGGAAATCGTCGAAAGACCTTCGACTTCTAAGGACGAATCGTAAATTCCACCTTCGGATTTCCATCTCGCCTTCTTCCTTTCTCTCGGTCGCGACACAGATTCCGTTGTTGACATTACACGAAAATCTTGCAAAGGATTCAACGGCACGTCCGTGCTAAATTTGTCGAGCGGGGAATCTTGACAATTTCAATTATCGCTCCTTCGAATCCGGGCTATTCCGATCGCTGTCCCGTTGGTACGCGAATGCGATCAACAGATTTGTCAGAGGACCTGATCTACGACGTCGCATCGGCATACCGCTTTGTCTTCCGTTTTGCTTTTGTCTTCTGCTCTGGAAAGTTTGTACAATAGGTCAAGAAGACTGCACGTTAATGCATTTGCTGCTACTAAAACATGGCTATCCTATTCCTGAAACTGCGATTTTCTTTTATCAGAAATATGTCAAAGTTATTACTTAAGGAAAAGTATGTAAAAGGCAAGTTCGCTGAGCAAAAGGCAATGGATTTTCTACCTCCAGAACAGGTCTTTCTTCGAAGCACGTATCATTGAATAATGAATACTTGATAAAATACCGCACCCAGAAAGCTTACAGAATGTATTAATGCTAATATACTACGGCTATTAATAATAACAGTCGCTCGTGTGACATGAACTAGCAGATAAATTGTGCTAAAAATTCGGCGAAAACCTTCGAATCGCCACAAGAGTCGTACATAGTTAAAATTCACGGGACATTAAGCGATCCTTCCTTCTAATTTGTGTAACGTTGTGCTCTTTCTGCAATTCCTTCGAATTCGTGATCTTAAAGCCCGCCGCCGTTCCTAGCGCCAATAAAAGTTGAACTATTCAACGAACTGTAACTAACTAGCTGTACTATATTTTCGCTTGATTTAACTTCTGGCCGATTAGTAGCTTGTGCACGCTGGTTGTCTTCCAAACTCGTCGATCGAAAACTCTGACCAAAACTTGACTTAGACTCTCAGCGGTTGCACGTGCAGGCTACAGAAGTCGAACCGACTACTAATGGCTCTTTCGATCTTCTATGATGAGAAACGTTAAACGATATTAACGAATACATTGAGCGAATCGAAGGCAGAAACCGCTTGAAACCTTTGCTAGCTTTAAGATTTGAACGTTTGATGGAGCGTTTCGCGTATAAACTCGCGAGGCTGATTATTCGGATTCACCCTTGGAATTGGGGCAGCAGTTTCAAACTATCCAAGAAGTTCATTTAAAGTGCTGCGGGCAAGATTCTTTTGCATTTTCCACGGACAACTCTTTATACTACCTTTTCTGAATTACCTTCGAAAGCATTAACTGTTTAACGGTACGGTAAATTTCTTGCTGATGTATCAAAAAAAAAAAAAAATCTCTGGAACATTCCGAATTTCGTTTTACCGTCTTTTAAATAGTTTTTAAGATTTCTTTTTGTTCTCCCCTCTCTCCTCTTCTCTCTTTTTTTTTTTTTTTTGTTGCTTCTCTTACTTTAAGTACTGCGGGATGTTAAAATCATAATTTACAACATCTGAGGTATTAAATGAAGATAAAATGTCCTGAGAATTTCGTTGCGCAGTCTCTTCAGAAGGAAACCGGATCGCTGGTTTCGCAACTAATTTTAAGTCTCCATTCTCTTCGCTGAAGGACGTAATTAGAGCGTTTCCCAAAGTTCGTCCAAACGCGAAGAGCAGAGAGCGGCTGAACAGATGATGAGAAGATTATGTTGGAATATAAAGTCGTTAAGATACTTCAGACCTTTCTTCGCTTCTGATTGGATTTCTTCTATAAAATTTATGAAATCTATGTATTCCGATTCCATGGCGGAAAGACTACGTCAACAATGACCATATCAATTTATTCAAACTTGTAATTTGTAATATTCCATAAAAATAATTGTCGGATGATAATTTTGAGTAAATTGATTATTTTCTCGATCTCGAAGATTCTGCGTTACTCTGAAAATGCTAGCCCTGGAAATACGTATATCATCTGTTTCACAGACATACTTCACTTTCCTCGGATGAGTGACCTAATTAAACCATGCCACCAAGTTCATCACAAGGCACATGGGATTGAATCGAGGGTAGTAACGAAGATGGAAACAAAGATACTATGGGTAGATCGAAAGAGATCATCGAGGGAAAAAGAATATGCGAAAGCTAATTGATTCGACTCGCCTTTGTTCAAGATACCAATGTTTTAAAGCTATTATGAATGCTCGTTGTCTCATTGTAAACGTTTCTACCCTTTATCATTGATATCATTACCCGAATATGAAACAGAAATAAAAGATTATCTAATGAATCAAGCGATTCTTAATGAGCTGATTAATATTTTCCAATTTCTGGAGCATGTTAAATACAACATATCAACGTTATACACCCGTTTCGATATGTATAACCGTTCATGAAAATGATCGTTTAATCATTGGTTCTTGATAATGTACATATGCATCCCCTATCGGTTTAATTGTGCTTTACAAGCTGACGCATACACACCATTGAACGTGTAGTATCGAAGATGTAACGGCCAATGCATAATTTTGTTTTTCCCCAAAATGAAATCCATCGTAACTGAAAAGCATCGAATCTCTATTTTATTAATGCAAACAAGGGACGCGTGATTCAGTCGTTTTTTCGTCGAAGCTTAATTAAACCGTCACGAGCTGAAAAATTTGTTCATTGTTATCTCGAGAACAAGTCGATGAAACTACGTAACCATCTCGATGTGATGAAAAAGACCAAAAGATAAGAGATAAAGCTAGGTATGGATAAACAACAGTTCGATCGCGTTTCGGTTATACATACATTTGTTGAGAAATTTATATCACCAGATCGTAAAATATTCCCGAATAAAGATCTTCGAATAATAGCTACGTAATTATTGAGTAATAACTTTACTTGTGTACTTCTTTCATTTATTTTACTATTTACTTTGTTACTTCTCAGTAACAAAATATGTTTCCATCTCTGTAACGGTGTAAGGATTAATATGTATGGTAGTACTCTTTGAAAATTCATATCCTGTTGATAATCACGTATCATTGTTTAACATCATGCTTTGAAATGCGAGTATTTTTCAGCTGGCTTATTCCGTTCTACTAATGGCGACATACTTTTTAGGAGTTCATCATTTATATAGTAAAACTTTATTTCGTTTTATTACTTTTATACGTAGCAAGCAATATTCTTGTATATACATATCTTTGGAAGGAAATATTTTATGTTTAAGTTTCCATACTATTGTAAAATTCTATGTAACCCGTAGCGAATTTAATTCCATATTAAAGCTGTGAATAATCCTACATAATAACATTTAAGAATACAAAGTTACATTCTTTTCACGTTCGATGCAATCCGTGTTTTTAGTTTCTTAGTATAATTTTGTTTTCACAGCAATTCTACCTCGCTGTTTTGATAAATATATTCATTTAATTTTAATACCAAAAAATATGATTAATGAAACTTATTTTATTCCTAATTTTACGTTTTCGTGCTTAAAGAATTAATTTAGTCTGCCAAATAATTTTCTCGGGCAATTTTCGACAGCGCATTTCTTAATTTCATTGTGCCAAAATCGATATACATAAGTTGCGAACGGCGCTGTATTAGAACTTGATGTAAACGAGTGAACGTATTTACGAACTCAAGGAAGGAGCATGAAAGAAAAGAAGAGCTGATGGAATTCCACAACTAAAACAATCATGTTTTCGATACATGTACCAGGGCAAACATACCACTTGTGTATCTAATCTTTTACTTTTAAAATCTGCAAGATATATTTTTGTAAATATCTAAGCTAGAACTAGTTTTGAAATTTAGAGAGTATGAAATTTTTACTTCTAATTCTTACTTTCATGTAGATTTGATCCATCTTTCAGTAGGTATTACAAATTTATTGTTAGTGGATATACAAAAACATGCGTAAGAATACTTCTAACTTGTATGGTGTATTCCCATCTATATGTTAACAACCTGTGCAATTTCTAACATGTTTGTGCATGTGTGGTACATAAAGAGAAAAAGAAAAAGAAAAATAGCGATTCGTAAAACCGCTGAGTAACTCGGGACCAATGTAAGGCACGTCAAAGTGAAATTGAGCTTGGCACGTAGAGATGGGTTGTTTCGCGCCCCAAGTTTACAATCTTTCACGGTTTCGTACCTTGGCGAATACCTGGCGAATTTTCTTGAATCAAACACAATTCATTGAGCGCCCTTCCTGCTTCTTATTGAATTATGCCTCGCGGTAGAACACCGAAGATTGTTAAGCGATAAATTAATATCGTACATGAAAATGGACGTCAATTGAAATAATGACCCGATCGTTTTTTGCATTTAGCGTAATTACGATACGATTGAATTTCAGAGAAATACAGTTTCAACGGTGAGAAGATTGTCCACATAAAAAAGGAAATATGGAGATAAAGTAATAAATACTACGCATTAATTATTAAAATTTCGTAAAATTCATATAGATATAGTTGATTTATCTTCGAGCAGAAAACCGGAGACATTGGAAAATCGAGAAAATTTTAGGGTAAGTTGTCAGATAGGATGATGACGAGAAATGACCAATTGCTAAGAGTCGCTGGCTCACACAAATTTCGTGGCAGAGAGCATGAAATTTTTAAAAATGACTAGTCACAGAGGAGCCGAATCGCGTGAATTTACGGCAAATAGGGTGAAATTTTGCACCTTCCGTTTACAATACATCACTGGCTTTTGATCAGGGACCACGAACTCACGGCGTAACTCAATTCTCGTTGAGAGCTAGTTAATACACTCTCGATTGCTTGTATGACCTGAATTTACCCCAAGTGCCACCGTATATGTATAAGGAATATTTGCTCGCTTCTCTGCGGATGCCAAACCGTTTGCAGGAAACATGCTTCTCTCTGAATAAATATCAGTAATATTAGCACGCTTGGTACTTCGCGTATGTACCTGACTCATGAACCTTTGCGTTTTTCTGATTTTCTAATAAAATTTTCGACTTGTGTCCGGTTGAATAAAAATTTAATACTTTAATTTGTTCATGAGGTAATATTGTTAATACGTTATTATATAGATCAAAGTATCATTTTATAACGCGGCTGATGGTTTTTATTTATGTATATATATGTATGTTAGATTAGGAAAATGAGGTAATTTGATTTTCCTAAAAGCTTTTTCAGTATACATGCTTTTCATAAGAGTTAAATGAGTGTTTGCTTAATACTATCCTCCCAAGAGTAATAAGATGTATCAATCGAATATAAAAAGGAGAAATCCTAAAAATAGAAAGAAAAAATGGAAAAATAAAAAAGGCACAAGATTCACGTACCGTATTGAGATTTTATAATAATTAAAAGATATTATAATAATGATTGAGATTTATAATTAAAATTACTATAGAAGCAACTGTGAAAGAAGAAAAAATCATAAGAATAATCGTATGATAAAATTACAGATAATCGCGTCCGAAATCTTTACCAATGAAAGACTATGCAATTGGGTTTAATTTAACTTTCATTTAAACGAAATTCTGAGGATGAAACTTTCTGGAACTTATCTTTGATCTCCATTTACTGATAATCCTTTTAGAAATGGATCCCTTTAAATCAAGAAGATCACTCACACTATATAACAGCGATGCATCAATGATCATGACTTCACATTAACCGCATCTATAAACTTTAATTAATGTTAAACATGACAGAAGATTATACTGAGATTTTTGCGAAATGTTTCTTATCATTCATGAATGAATTAATAAAATAAATTTTCATCGTGTATTTTAAAACAGCTTCTCTAATATCAAATTATTGCAGTTTCTAAAGATACCAATTATAACACATAGGGTAACATCCGAATGACAATAGTTTTTTAATCAAATATGTATGTAATATATAAAGCGAATACACGCTGATCCGCGCCAATAACATATCAGCCCGATAAGGTGCCCTCAGCGGATTACTAGAGAATATCAGTCCGTCTCAATTGACAGTGGCAGGCACATTAACGAACCTAATCAAACGAGGATTCTAGCTGCCTGTGGTGCTTCTGACTCATCTCGTTCTGTCATTGATAGCTGTTAGTTGGCAGCAGCAATTGCACATTCGCTGTGTGCATAGTATACAAATGAAATGAACTAATTGAAAATCATCTTCGATTCGTCGCACCTTTAAAAATAGAAGGTTGACAACAATTAAGTATTTTAAAATACAAATATCCAATACGACCGGATATTAGGAATGAAAAATCGATAACCAGCTTTTATTCGGCGTAACACGAGCCTAAACAAAAATTTAAGAAGCGTAAACAATGAATGCCGAAAATAATAAAAATTCTTAATGGATTACATCTCTAAAGCGATGATAAAACGGTAGGGTTTTGTATAAAACTGAATATCATTTACCACACGTTCTGTTGGAAAATCTCTTACACGGGCTATGCCTAGCGGATTATTCTTTTATGAAAACAAGGAAGAAGAAAGGAAAGAAAGAAGGAAAACTTGTTTTCGTCGTTATAGGGGACACTGTACTAGGCAGGTTGAGTAGCTGAACTTCTTCTTCCTCTCTCCAATCCCTCGGTCCATCTTTCCTACTCATCTCTCTTAGGTGAACGCACAAAACTGGGGTGAGAAACGGAAATAGGGACGCGATGGAGGCTAACAGAAGGGTGAAGCGAAGCGAGGGACGCATAGTGAGATAGTAAAGAGGGAAAGAGAGTGCACCTAGCGCTGACTTCGCTCATAATACCATAGAGCCGTTAAAGCTCACAGACACGCGAGCACTCCGCCTACTCGAGTCGTGCTCCACTCTTTTCTAGTGGAGGCCAAGAAGTTACACCCTACCGAGAAGTTCGTTTCTGCAATCGTGGATTTTCACGTAACTATGTATGTCCCGCTACGACTGTGTTAGGCGAATGCACTTCAGCCTTGCCTCGGAACTACTTCGTTGATGTCCCGATCGAAGCGCTTCTGAATTCTGAATTCGCTAAAGTAGGCTAGTACCTACCTCGTGAAACTAATTTGACCAGAAAACATTTTTCTACCATTGACAGCATAAGAGCTAAAGAAGGTGAAGCGTTTCGTGCCGAGAAAAATGCTGCTTGTTCTATTTAAACTGAAGACCGGAGAACCCATTTCCTCTGACATATCGTGACTAGACTGCAGATGTTTATGCATTTATGGGTATCGTAAAAGTGCAGAAACGTACAGAACGTATATAAAACGCAAGCTAATAAATTATTAAAAAAAGAATTCTAAATACAAATCGAAAAAACTAATGATAAAATATATGAAAATATAATTTTTTTCCTTTATGAAATTAGAATATGTCGATTGACAAATTTCATTAGCCGTAAACTCTTGGAAATCATGTTAAATCAAGAGACGAACGAGATATCTCTGAAATAATGAAACGGTCCTGCCGAATTCGATAATCAATTCCCCCAATCAAATTTGATGAATCTGATGTAGTATTAAAATTCCAATTACGATGGAAATTACAAGACGAGCTTCTCAAACTCAATAGCCGATAAATTCGATATCAATTGGGCCATAGTGCATCCTTGATGGTTAATTGAATTACATGCATCTTAGTACATCGTCTACAAGTGTTTTTGCTCGTTTAAGTAACTGCACTCGACTGGTTAGAATAATTGCATCGAATCCTTTTATATCTCGTCACATTTTTACTGTTAAAAATACCGAAATTTTGTGTAACGATTAAATGGCTGCGATGCAAACCTTAATTGAACACATAAATATTAACTCTATGTATGAGTATTGTGTAATATATTGGATTTAATGGACGTAAACATTTCAGTAAGATACAACGAGTTTATGCATATACGTTTCCTGTTGGCAAGATTTATGTCCATTTATTATATACTCGTTACAATTTTTACGCTTTGCACGTTTCTGGAAATCTTCTAAGCTTCATATATATTGTTTCTGTTTGAAATGATTTAGAGTCTGAATAGCAGCAATGGAACACCGTGAAGCTTTTTCTATGTACAAGGAAGCACCTTTCTCTATTGTAGGATTTGAGTAAGTTTGAAAAATTGTTTCAGAAATTCATTCGACATTTGAGTATAAATAAAATAGTACTTATTAACAATTAACATAAATTTACGAATTTTATATGTCATATTTAAGAATAAGAAAGTAATTCAAATATAATATTCTCTAAATTCTAGTAAAGATAAGAGTAATAAAATAGAAATCCTATTTTTGAAATCTTATTTAAAAGATACAAGAATAAGCGAAATTTTTTCGAGTACATTTGACTTAGATATTGACTTAGATATACAAGAAATTGTAAAATACATTAACCTATGTGAAATACATAGATGATCATTTTTCAATTTAATACATCTTATCGCTTTATATCTGCTCAGTGAAGCTCTTGACGATTGATTCCTTTGCACTGTTGATTATAATAACTGTCGGCACAGTAACAAGATTAAAACTAATAATTACAACATATGCTGTGTAACTAGCATTTAGCTTGCTAGGCTGCGATCAACTAATTTTGCCTCAGAAGTCAAACCAACATCTTTACATATGCAAATCGAATTAACTAATTGCATATTATTCAATAAAATTGTACATATAATTCATTAAAAAAATCGAAAAATCTGAAAATAAACTTATAAGGAATAATAGTTACTTGTACTTAATAGGTAATTTAAATAATATTATAATTGGTACAATTAGTGTTGTCTAAATGTCATACATAGATGGGGTTAGAAATAGTGCCAAACGCACTGTCGTTTCCCGCGCTTCGCGTCATAGTAGTGGTGAGAGATGCTGCGTGAAAAAATCGATCAAAATAAAGAAAAAAGTAGCAGTCGAAGGTCAAATAACCAAGAATTCCGAAAATGTAAATGTTTGCCTTATTAATTACGAGAAACAACGTCGTGTCGTGTTGACGTTCGCGTATCAACAAATGCCGGTGATATACTTAATTAGGCGGTTGTTCTTAACCTCGTTTTCATTACGCGACGACGTAAACCGATGCTTTGTGTCGAGTGAGTTTTTGATACGTTCGAAATTTATTTCACAAATCAGTTAAAGTCGATACTGTGGTAAAGTGCTTATATGTATAATCACGAACAATAATAACTCAAAAGATTTTTTCTATTTTTATATATACGTATAGTGTAGTGTAACCTAATGTAATATATTCTTGTTGGTCCTCGTATGTTTACTAAAAATATAGAGTTTACAGATTAAAAAAGTGTCCGAATCTTTTTGTGGCCGACTGTATGTATGTATACTTGCGTTGATTCCGCGAATAATAATTGTAAGAAAGAAGAAAGGAACACGAAAGATGAACGCGACAGCTGACAGCTGACCTGGAAACCTGACGATGCATTCGATCAATTAGTGAACATTATTTTGGTGAGTTATTATATTATTCATATCATTTGCCTATAAATTTTATAGCTACGAAAGTACGAGATTTATATGGGTGTTTTACTACGAGCTGAGATTTATATAGGTTATGTTCATATTTTCTATTTCTTATAAATCATACTTCTTTTTCATCTGCAAGGAACTGAATGATTTGGAATCTGCTTCTATAGTCAATTTCTAGATATCGATAAAATTACCACATTAGACACACGATGTTTCTTTTCTCTCTAATATCGGGGTTATCGGAAAGTCCTTTTTGTCAGCGAGATTTTTTCGCTTAATCTGTCCCCTGTATATGATTGATTGCGATGGGAAACTCAGGGAAAGGAACTTAAACGTTCCTTTGACGTCAAACGTAAAAACAGTGTAACAAATTCTGGATGATCGTTTTATTAAAAAGTTGTTTTCGCGTACATATTCTAGATCAACAATTATTCTGTCGGTACTCCAGTCGTCTAACATTGTAATTGCGGTATAAATACGACATTATGGTTGTACTGTAAATGCATTCGAGTCTTTAATAACTAATCAATGTACGACCAGCTGACATGGAATCCCTTGCACATATGCAAATTACGGGACACTTGGTGCATGTTCGCTTAATACGTATTTCTCGCGTGCCAATGTGGTGAGAACTCGGGAATATGGTACGTACCTTTGCATTCCCTATCCTATGATCTCAATGAAAACTATGCAAATGCGACGTAACAGTGGTTGATATAGAGTCACGGAGAATTAGCAGGATTTGAAGACGAAGTGCATAATATTGTACTTAACGTTTTCACATTACCTCGCACTTTCGTCAAGTCCCTTCGTATCATATCTTTATTTGCAAAATTGAACCAGTACTGTTGTTTTAAAATGGTAATTGATTTTATTAATATCGTCTACGAAAATTGTTTCTTATTGATTACTATCTGTGTATCCAAATTTTAATATTGAAAGTTTTTGATTGATTATATCAAGGTCTCCAATTTTTCAACATATTGATTTTTGTTTCTGAAGGGTACTAATTTAAATGGAAAATAGATAGTTTAGTTACTATTTTGTACTATTTCCCCAAGTCTTTCAACGTTCATATTAAGGAAGGTATATATTAAAGCAGGTACTCTACTATTTTCACATAATTGCATAAGTCAGAAGTTATACACTGACAGAAGAGCATTTGGATTCGATCGTCCTATTCTTCTTTGCTGAAATACAAATATATTTGATAGAAATGCTATCAGGAAATATGTAGGACGTGGTTTCGATATGTGAAAACGTCAAACATATCTTGAATATCTCGAAGTCTTATCTCGGAGTTGTTGAATATCTCAGTGACTTACATTCAAAAAGATATCAGGCGCTGCAAGTCAAGTGCAGCTGTGCATTAGGTTCTCTCTTATACTACGTGCACTTGACATCCAAAGGTAGGCGAAAAAGATTAAAAAGCGACGAACAAATACTTTCCACTTGTTTATGTACGCTTGCGTTTCTTTTAGTAAAAAGAGTACGTGTAATACGCGGATTGAAAGTGAGAATTGCTCTTAAAGAGGAAAGAAATAATCTAGGTCGTTTAACTTCGTGTGGAATTTATTTTCAAAAAAATCAGAACTTGTATATTACGTTAATCTATTTGCGTGTAATCATTTACATTGTGCTTTAAAATTAATGGTATATTATCTAATATACTTAATGAATGATTACAACGTTTCATGTGTCAGATATAGGGATTATTATTCCAGCGAAATAAAATCTCAAATTAAAACATTTTCTGTTTCCAATCGTCACAATATGGTCCTGTTTTTTATTGCTATTATTGAGTTACAATTAAATTGCGATATGAATATGCATTAGAATTCTACTATTCCATAAACGAAGAAGTCTACAAAATTAAGTCTACGCGTGCCCTGCATATTTGTAATCATCTATTCAATTTCAATCCATCTATCGAAAACAGCTCACGTCCGATGATGTCAAAATCATCGTTCTATTTGTAATCGTTCGTTCAATTTATCAACGTCCCAGATCATCTTAAATATTAATTTCTGAATCGTCGAACGACAATCAGTGGCAGGGGATTTGAGGATGGAACGGTGCTTCTGTCCCGTTTTAATTGTTAACATAGGTCGCGGGAATGGCCGGTCGATTTGTCAATCGGGCAAAACATCATCGTCGAATCGTTAACTGTGAATTTGGGTCATCGTAAAGCCGTTCATGGCGCAGCTTGATAGAGGTGGATGAGGGCGAGGATTGACGAGGCATAAGCCGTTGGAAATGAGCAACGACAAGCGTTTTAAAGTGCGGTTCGAAACCTCCTGAAAGGAAATATTACGGTAGTCTACCCTAATAAGGGTGCGCCACTTCAGCCACCTTAGTGAGAATACCTGTTGCCCGTGAGTCTATTAATATTGTAGTTCCAGTTGATAAGAATCTATTATGATCACGATTCGAACTTCGAAATAATGTCACGTGATATTTCCTTTATCAAATTGTAGGATATTCCCATGGAATTCACTCGTTGGTTCTAACACTGTCGCTTTATTATATCGGTAGGAATTCGTGCATTTTATGATAATCGAAGATAGCGATCGACTTTTGTAATCCATTATGATCAAGCATTCGAACTTTAAGACAATATCACGAGTTATTTTACCAAGTTCTAGATGTCGAAGATATTCGCGTGGAATTAACACCGTTGGAAACTTTACTAAATGGTTTGAAATTTGTGCAATGCATATATACGGTAGTCAAGGACCGTGATTAATTCGGCCAGGACTTTCTTGCACAATAATTTATTGATTAATAGTAGTAGTTTATTCATTTCAGCTCATTGGCCGAGAAATTAGGCTTGGTTACATAAATTACAATATAGACATTATCCTTATCCCACATTATGCTGAACTTGCTTTATATAATTATTTCTTTGATCACTTTCTGATTAATAGTATTAATTCAGATGTGCAGCAAGGTCACATGTTTGTCTATTTGGAAAATCGATCGAAGTATTCGGCATTTCGTGTAAGTCACATGTCAAATACAAATCTTATGACTTGTATATGTTGGAATATTAAATTAATGATCTCTTCAAATTGTTATATCATTGATCAAGCTAAATTGTTTCGCGTACCCTTTAATATATTTTCCTTGTAACGTGAAATATCTTTATTGTAATGAATTTGATTTCATTTCCGTTTGTTGAGTAAAAAAATTTCTATTATTACGAGATCACAGGACGATCCAATTATTTCAATCATATGAGTGGAATTTTTCCTGGATTTTCTTTATTTTCCAATTCTGCATCCACAAACGTGAGAGAAATTGTTAATTATTTCTCTATTTTCATTGTAATTATTGTGTGAAATTAGCTCGTCAATTTTCTAGTTTGATAGAACCTTTTGATATGTATTTATATTTATAGATATCGATAAGTATTGGTAATATGTATGTAAAAAAAGGGCTCACCAATTTCAACCAGAGGTTTGTAATGAGCAATTGGTTCTTCTCGTCCTGAAACATAAAAAATATCAATTATACGTGATTGTTATTTTGGCACGGATAAATCATAGCAAAACATCGAATATTTCAAACTAAAACATTATTAACCATTTCATGCACAAAATTGTTTTAATTAACAGTAAGATAAAATGCTTTCAAATACATTTTGAGAGGTTTAAGAATCGCTCTAAAATACAAATGAAGTGTTTTTAGGGGTAGAAGGGACACAAAAACTAGAAAAGCAGATTTTGTAGCAAAACCTTGAAACAACAGAACTAAACAACAATAGGGGGTCGTTTTAAACAACTGTTTTTGAAACTTCCACATTAATCCTATTTTTTCCATTTAAGAGAATACAAGAGAAATCTATTTTGTACCGTTGCTTCTCTATTCGCTGTAACAAACACAATCTGCTCAGAATTTCCTTAACGAACACGTTTTTCTTCCTCCCTTTGACGTCGATTTTATAAGCAGTTAAAGTATTTGCGAGAGAAGAAATAAAACTAATTATTTTGTGACGTAGAAGTTCTCTACTTTTCGGAAACGTCTTCGTTACTCGTTAGCTTACTTATCGAGCTTGGTCGGGATTACTAACTAGGTCGAGGCAATTAATAAAACGCAATAAGTTGGCTAACTCTGTCTTTATTCTTGACCAGTGATGAAACGGAAAGAAAATCTCGACCGGTCATTAATAATGGCGGAAAATAGCTTCGCTCCTGGCTACAGGGTTTGACAATTATCTTGTAATCATTTATCGAATTTCGTACCGATTTATGATTTGGATCTTGTTGGATTTGTGAACGCCGCACCAATCGAAAGAAACAATTAAACGGTATGGTATACGCCGCGATATAATGTGTTCATAAAATCGATCAGTTCGTTAAAGCTTAGATACATGTTGGAGGTGTCTGAACGACTGAATTAACAGAAACTTGAAAAACGATCATCTGCAACTTCCAGAGTCACTGGTGAAATCTTTTTCTTGGTAATATACGCTATTTTTCTACTTACCTTGTGCTTTATTTTTCAAATTTCTCATTCCCTGAAACATTTTCTCATTGTTATAATTTTTCTTACAATCTAGAAACAATGCCCTGTGGTAAAATTATTTTTACAGAAGTTTTTCTAAGTCCCAATTTCATCACAGTGAATTTCACTTTAGTATGATATTACCGAAGGGAAGCCCATGGGGGTATAGATTATTTTCTACCACTGCTCCATGGTAAACTCTAAAAAGTCACAAAAGTAAGTAGTTGGAACTGAAAAGGAAATATTCACAGTAATCAGAGAGTTCGAAAATGGCATCATACGAATGATTGGATCGAAACAAACAGTGTCTATTAGGTTGGATTATGGAATGGTCGAACAAAACTTAAGCTCGATTTAGCGTTTGGTTTACCGCCGGATCGGTGTTTGTGATAATGTTAGGCCAGACTTAAATTGACCTTAAGCTCTTTCGTGTATAGTAACGTTAGAGAAAATTAAGGACGACAAGGCTTTACCATGTAATAAATGTTTCTTTTAATCCGAAGATAATTGGTTTAATTGGAAGCATTGGTATGTGGGAGCAAGTGGAAAAGAATTTCCATCGATGATGAGAATCTTGCAGCGGTTTCAAACTTTTGCTAACATAAACTACTCTATAACTTTCGATAACACTAAGTGCTTAAACAGGAACGTAGCTTAACGTAGCTTGACGTAGCTTAAGAGCTATGTGCTATAACTGAGGTAGATTAGTATAGTAAGTCTTGATATTTAATAAATTAGACAAACTTTGTTCATCTTGTTAGTCGGTCTTAACCGAATGCTTTGGTATCATTATTAATTCGATCGATACCTCTTTATAATTACCTCACGAACTCAGTATGCTTTATCCTATTTATTTTCGTTAGCCGATTAATGATCAGTTGAGAATGATAAAATATGCTTATACTTTAAATCATACACGAATTATCTATATATTTATATTTCTGATTTTTTCTAATATCTAATTTAAAGCGATTTTCCAGCGTGTCTTTGCATCATATATCACAAAGGTAACAATCGGTGCTTCATCTTGCTTCTCAACGTCGCACACGGTGACAACCGGACGTTTCTCCAGTCTACTTCCATTTTCAAGAAAAGTACTGGGAGGTTAGTTTCGGGCTTATCCTTTTGCTCGGCCGTGTGATAAACTGTTTTTCGATAATTGGATCTTATCGTCTGCTCTCACCTCTTTCAAACAGCTCGTGGAAATCATTCGAAAAGTCCTCTAAATCCTTGTGGTTGTGCATTGCGCTTCCTGCATATTTACAGTCTATTTAGAACTTTTCATTGATGCTGTAACGTTTTTATCGATTTCGAATTTTCCGAGTTACGGAGGGAACTGTATTAAGCTTAAAATGTAATTTTCCATGAATTCACAGGCTCGTAATATCTTACTTTTTATCGAATCATACAGTAAATTATTTTTCAATCCGCGAGGGCACGTTACGCCCCATATCACGATTTCGATGTCAAATCAATATGTATTTGATGTAAGTCGACGGAATAGGAAGGATAAATGAAATTTCTATCGCTTTACTAAAAATTCTTTGATGTTTTCTTTATGACCTCGTTCCTCCCCCTCGTTTTCATTTTCTCGTACTTGCAATCTGGCAAAGGGTCTTGGCCTTTTTTCGTTTTCTCCGTTGTTTTTCAAAATTTTCATGCTTTCCAAGGCAAAGTCTTGAAAGTTTAAGAAGACTATGGCTTCAACATCACTGGACGTTTATCTTCGAATGGGAAGAGAGAGAGAAAAGAAAGAACTTTGACCACGACATAACAACACGAATAGGTCAGAATTGCCTTGGCTGGTAGGATCTTTGACTGACGAAAAACTCGTTTGTCTTTTGATACGTTTTCTGTGCTTTTCCTGATTTCTTGGCAACGTTGGAGAAGGAAAACACACGACGCTATTTCTGGCTGCGGATGTAAATGAATAAGGTTCTTCCGTTCGCGAAGAAGTGAGAAACAAACGTTATTTATACCGAAGTAATACCCTGAAATTTATTCGCAACCGCTTACGGAGAATTTCAGATCTTTTAACCTGCTTAATTTATCGTGGGAAAAGGTATACGATGGAGAGACGAATAAATTCTAAAAAGATTCAAACTTCTTACAATCATCCATGCAGGAAAAGAAAGCAAAATTTTCGCTCGTTATAGTGCAGCAATCGTGTACGGTTGTGTCTGGAATAACATTGGAAATTTATTCGAAGTTCTCTGTTGTACGATTTTGTTATCGGTTATTTGATTTGATTCTGCAAAGATATATTCAGGGGGCTACTAGAAAGTTTGATTTATGTCCGCCTTCTAGAGTACAACTTATTCAGATTATTCCGATTTTATGGAACAGAACGGAGAGAACGATCAGAATCTGTTCTAGCGAACTGAACATTGCCGCAGAGCATTGCGGTCATTTCAATCACCGCCCACAAGCTCTGTAACATGTACAAGAGAATCTTGATATCGCTACTTGACACGTATACTCCTTCCTAGATTTGCCGTGACCCAAATTATTATCCTTCCGGTTAAGAGGAATTTATATTTTATCGATACGCATTGCGTATCGATCTCGAGGATGTTCCTATTATTGAAGCACATACAGGTATCCACGCGCGCACAATACAGCATATTTTCATGAATTTGGCACTTCTGAGAATCAAGGAATTATTCAATATACTTGAAGTTACAAATGTACAGAATATGAGTATAGTAATCTTTTATCTTATTAACACGTTGTTGACCGGCCACGAGTTAAAAATCGAAAAAAAAAATTATCGCATATTACATATTACAATATATGTGCATATTACAATACAATAAGCACATGAAAGCGGTAGATCGTGCAGATCAGTATTTTCCGTATAGCAGTATTTTACGAAAAACTTTAAAGTGGTCCAAAAAATTAGCATTTTTTCTGATAAACTGTACCTTGTTCAATGCATATAAAATGTACTTTACCCATCTGCCAGAAAATAAAACAAGATACAAAAAATTTCTACTGGAACTAGCTAGAGAGTAGATAACTGTGGATTCCAAAGAATGCAGCATTGCACCTGACGCTTCTCGCATTTCTAATAATGCTTATAATGATGCATCCTTCAGGCTTTCCGGACAACTAAGAGACCACGTCTTAGAAAAAATATTCACTGGTAGAAAAACAAATCCGACTAGAGCTTGTAGAGTACGCTCTTCAAAAGGAAAACGCAACGAAACTAGATATGTTTTGCAAAAGCTGTTGCAAACCATTACACAGTAGGTGGTTGTTACACTGTTTATCATACGAAAAAGAAATATTAAAAATTGAAAAATAAATAAAATTTATTAAAGTTTATTTATATTGTTTTACTTCCACATCCAATTACGAAATAATAGCCGATGACATGAGATAAATTCTCAATAAAATTGCCGGTCAACAATGTGTTAAAAGTGGGAATTTGTAACAAATCGAACAAGGTTTCGTATAAATAGCACGGTCCCTGACAATTTTAAAATATAGAAACGAAGTCAGAGTGGTATGTAATTTCCAAATCAATGGACATTGCTTGACAAAGCTACCAAGGCGACTTTGCAAGGAATTTGCGACTCGAATCCTCAGAAACTCCTGTGGGAACATGAATCGCAAATTCGTCTTTACTGTGCCGCGTCTCTAAGTTATACTACACTTGAATATATATACTGTAACGAAATCGTCTCTAAGGATATCTTTTTACTGCGTGCGCCGTAGTCCCACTATACCTCTCTTGGAACTGAAAATTCTTCGAAAATGCGTTTTAAAAATTTCAAAGGTTCGGAAAGCTCTTCGAGAATTATATGCGATACATGTGGGACATACCTCTCGAATCGATATTATTTCGACTTGAAACTTCTTCGTTGATAGTTTCGTTTCCAGGTGTTTTCATCTGCATACGAAAATATTTGATGAATATAAAAAATTTAAAAACAAATGGAGGAATATGTTATGTAACTGAGGAATAATATTATAATTTAGGACTTTAGTTTCTTATAAAATTTAAACTTGCTTTAGGAATAGAATTTACAAACGCTTGGTGCTCATAAACGATTGGCGAATTTTCGAATTCTAATTGATGTTCACAAAACCCTGATTTTTTGTTATTTCGTTCGTGTTGAGAAGTGCGCGAAAACAATTAATAGAATTTTATTAATGCTTCCTAGGGAGCGTGAGGAAGCATCGAAGAAAAGAAAGAGGGAGATCGTTGACAAATGTACCGTGTACAAAATACATAGATGCTTCTTAAAGCTTTGTAGGTCAGAATGCATTGTTTGTCAGACTGTCGAGGGTGAGAAGCTAGAATAGTATGTACATTCATGTAACAGTCGAGCAATGGCATAACGTGTCGTAGTAGTCATTTGGAGAATGTCATAACGTCGCGTGGTCAATTTACGTGTTCGGCTATGATCACAGGGCGATCAAAGGACGTAGCGACCTCCATTCTGTGAAAAGCGATCCGTCTTCGATTGTTGTTAAAATAGTTTAAGCTTCTCGCCCTGATTTATCGCCGTATAAAGGTATGCGTAACATTCTCCTAGATAGATAGCGCATTACGTAATTTCTTCATTGATCGAATATTCCGATTTAAACTGTTTCGTAGGATAATTTTTATGCAGAGTGTTAACAGACCATTTAATATTCTTCCGGAAATCACGACTTTTTGATTAAATTTCGAACAAGCTAAGGAATTCTTGTTAAAAAATTCTTCGGTCGCACTATGTCAGAAACAGTGATTCAGTTAAAGATGAAATTCGCTTAAATTTTAAAGGAACTGTAACTTTAAGCCTCTTTAAGTGTGATCGAGATCTTTCGTAGGTAGATACATAATATCAATGGACTAGGTTCTAGAGGGAGTAATTCTGACTTGAGAGTCGATGAAGATGTCCTGTCAATAGTCGATGTCACTATCAAATTAGTCCCCCGAGCTGGCGAACTGTGTTTCAGTTACTGTCATCGCGGATGTCGTAGCAACGCCTTGCCGATAATTGCCGATGACGAAGAGTTAATCAGACAAGTGCAAACGGTATCCTTCGATTCAATTATTGTACGATAATGCTGTAAATTGACGAATATTTGTTGTTAACACTGTTACGTTGAAGCAAATATTATACAAGAAAGACAATATCAGAAATATTCTATATACCGTCGTATTTTGTCAGGTTATAAAAGAACCATGATAGAAATTATAATTAAAACGCGTGTTGCACGCTTGGCTATAAAAATTTAATCTTACATAATAAACAGCCACGGATCATTCGTGCCAACATGAGACGCCAACATAAAATGGGAACCATCATAGAGGCAACTATAATCAATGAGATGAATAATAAATCCAAACTACTGAAAAGTATCGCAAAACTTTCGAGTTTAGAAGAAGGTGAGATGAAAGATTGATCGTATAAAGTCATAGATATGAACAAATTACATTTGATGGCAACGCGAAATGGTTTGATAGGAAAATAGAACAAATCACGGAAATTTCATTGTACAGATCCATTGGTTCTCGGAAATCCGTAAAATGGGGCAAAATTTGCACTACGTACACCCCGTAAATCACGCTCGCATTCGAATTCACATATGTGTACAGCATCGTAGATTTGAATTTCAATTTATTGTGCAGGCGATGGGAAGTTAGTTCTCTGAACCTTCTGCCTTACATATCTCAAGTTCTGGTCACCGGATACATAGAAATGCCAACTGATTTACAGTTTTAATGGGTTCTGGAAGTTGGGAAATGCGGGTGGCGTTTGCCAGTAATGTACCAGACTGTTACGAATTATATTTAGAGAAATCGATTCCGTCAAAGTGAATTCCGAGTTGCTTGAAGCATGCTACTAGCTCATTTTCCATTAAAATGTCGTGTCGAATTCACCAAACTTATTTTAGCTACATTCCACTCCCACATACTTTGGGCGAGTTTAGAAACGCACGCATATGTCCGTTTTGCGTTCTTGTTTGACACAATTCTGTTTTAGATTTGCTCCGAAGAAAATGAATATATGTATAAATAAAAAGAATTTTCCTTAACTTCGTACTTTTACCTTTCTCCTTACCATACTTTAATTTCTCGTCATTTAGAACGTGTTGTAGCTCTTCACCCACGGCTCAACAAAGCAAAATTAAAGGCGTAACTACTTGGAAACTTTTACTTCTGAAAACCCCCCAAAGAAACATTTCTTTTTTATTATCTTTTTTGATAGGAGAACTTTTAATACAAGAAATTACGCTAAGTTGTGATGTTTTATGAAACGTACGATTAGACGCCGTAATGATACGACTCAAATCCTTATCGTGTGATTTATATTAACGATGTATATGTCCACGGGCAAAACGTATCCCGCAAAGCATTCTTACTGATAGAGAAACGTTTAACCTTTTTGAAACAGTATCGCCATGGTTAAGAGGTAAGCAGAATTTACTTCGTCGCCGACCCCGAACTTGAGTGGCGAAACCGCCGGTTGATCTCTTGTGTCTAACTAGAAGTTACACTTGTTCTACGAGAATGTGTTCGTGTTTTCTCTTCCCTTGCCTTTCTACGCCAGCTATCCTTTTTCTTGTAACCACCACTTTGTTACTCGTGGTTTTCGTTAACACCTGTAGATTTCCTTCGTGTGTCACAACTAATTTGTGATTTCTGTGTTCCATGACACACAATTCCTTTTCTTATTCCTTTCGTTTGTTTTTAAATGACGAACGTGTCGAAACTTTGAAACATTTTTATACAAGTAATTAACAATATATAGATATTTATTTTTCTTTTACATGACTGTTATTATTAGTAATTCATCCTAAGAGTACGCACATTTTTTACGAATATTTTGCTCTCTCGTTTGTTGCTGTAGATATTGAAGGAAACTCGTAAATGCCGCGTACAAATTGTAGGGTAAGCACAGAACTGTCGCTGATCTTGCGTTTCCGCCAGATGAGTCAAATATTAATTTTTATTTTAGAGACCTTCTGGACAAAGAAAGTGGAATTACCATGGCAATTTCCCCGGGGAAACGTAAAAGTCTTCTAACTTGTAACCGTATGTTTTTCTCTTCCGAGTCCCTGTTTCTCTTTTTCCCCCCTTGCCAGGTTTCATACTTGAAAAAACTGAAACGTCGTACATAAGTGAGCAACAAGTTGAACAATTAATGCTCGCAAAGTAAGTGAGGATGAAATAAGCGTGTCGCGGCTACAAATGAGTTTTAGCTGAAATAATACTTCGCTAAGCGGTATTAAGATTCCGAATCCAGTAGCATTATTTTAATTTCTTCCTCCCATTCTCCTGCATCTTCTTCTTGTAGGCAAATGCAACGACGTGGTATCGAGAATAATTCGTTTAATAGTGTTATATAGATAATTAAGCGAAAGCCAGCCGTCACTTTCAAAGTTGTCTGCTTGAGAATTTATACACGTTCCGGCATCGGATTCGTTGTTCGTAAAATCTCTATAATAGAACTACAAGCAATAATTCAATTTGTCCGAATTCAGTGCTCGTTATTGGGCAAATATTTCTAATATATAGCGCTCTTCCAGTCACATCAGTATACTCAATATTTTCTCCGAAAGTTTAGACTGAACATTTAGACAGAAAAGATTGACTTGGGAAATCTTTCTAGTGAATATCCGAGCACGTAAGATACGAGTAGATGATATTTTTCTTCGCTTCTCAATGTTAGCTGATTAAATGTTTCTCGTTTGACGGCTCGCGAGCTCGCAACGCCAACATTGCAATAAATTAAAGTACAAATAAATCTTATCTCGTTCCAGCCAGTTCCGAGTTAATTCTAGAGAACGAAATCTGCTCACGGCACTTCCATTCGATCGAGAACCCCCTTCTGAACTTGTTTCAAACTTATGTTTAGAGTTTAAGAGGAACTTCAAGCACGATATAGCAGCCAGTAAAGAGCTGTGATTGTGTGAACTTGAATTTCGTGCTTCTGCATCGGACGCAGCTTCTCTCCCCCATCCTTAAGGAACTTGAAAACATGCCCGTGCATTTGCAACTTCTTAACGAATTGATTGCACTTGATCCATTTAGACTTACCGTTGCCAGATGTCTTATGCAATAATATACAAAGTTTCGAACATCTTCAGAAGCCAATCTATAGCTCGATACCTTAAAACTTTGTATTTTCATAGGGACACGAAGGGCAGTAAATTTCAAGGGACCAAACATTCTGCGAGATTTGTTGCTTTGCTAGTCAACGGTATTTTGATTGTTATTTGTGAATCCTATTAAAAGAAGAATTAATTTTTTTATATTGTCGTATAAGCAATTATCTAGAAAGTAATGGTGTCATTTTGATCAAACTGTAGATAAAAAGGAAATGTGTGATAATATCTCATGTACTCTTTGCTGTTTCAAGCCGATGATGGTTTCACGTGCAAGTTGCAAAACCGTGGTTGTATTAGCAAGTTACAACAATAAAGGGTCAGTTTTCGGAGAAACGTCTGTTTGAAATTTTTTAGCAACGCGATGATGCGTTGAACTTTCCATCCCTCTAATTACAAATTAACAAACTTTGTGAACGCTTATAAACACGGTTAATGAAAACCCGATATATTTGACCGTGACACCATCGCTGGTTAATTTTCACTAGTGACTTCTTAAAAACGATTACACTGATGGCCGTGCGATGAGAAAGCACTCGGCGAAGGTTTAATTCGAGCATGGCCACGATTTAAACTCGCGAGGTTAATCTTCCGGAATGCCCGACAGCGTTATATCCCAGTGAAATACTGCCGGCTCGAAGTGAAAGAAATTCGTTCAACGCAAAATCCAAATTTTCTCAAGATTATACACCGGAGACGGGTCACTGAAAATATCTAAAGGCGAAAATATGCGGGATCCTGGGAGCACGTTCCCTTTAATCCGTCTCGATTTGGAGACGATCACAAAGCTTTCTTGGAACTCCAAAACTCAAATACGGGATCCTCCTTTATCCCCAGGAACTGCTTCTAATTTAATTCATTCAATAGTACGATACATTTTAGGATCGCTACTGCTAATTTTAGCGTGTATTAGAAGTAAAATTTATCGCAATGATTTGTATCTAACCATAGTATAGATATCGAAAGGAAATCGCGCTACCCCAGAAATTAAACTAAATATGATTACTGAATATCAACAACTTTGAAAGAAATAACGATGAAAAGTTCGTTGATGTTTTTTATACTTTACAACGAGATGGGTCATACAAGATTCTTCACATTCTTAGTTTGTTTTATATTTTATACTTTATATATTATATTATTATATTATATATATTATATATTATATTTTACATTTTATATTTTATATCTTATATTTTATATTTTATATTTTATATCTTTCTCGTTGCTTGGTTCTATTACAACTCTTGTGATAGTTTGAAAAATTACTTCTGCTTGGTGAAACGTACAAATCTTATAGGTTTTGCTTCGTATCATATTTCTACTAGTCATAAAGCAATGACATTTCAATTATCTGGTACATACGCTTATTTTTAAATTCGCTAGATTCTACTATCTTGTCTAGCTTTATAATCATGCAATACGAAGATAGTTCATTTGAATTTCAAATTTCACAACCGAAATCAAAGAAACTGCCTGAACGAATGAGGTTCGTGATATCTTTGTAAGTTCATTGTCAAACAAGGACGTGCTTCCTATTTCTATTAATGTAAAGGAAATTTTGTACACGTTCCTTTGATCAAGCAGTCGCTCGCTAGGAATTAACATCATTTATTAGTTATGGGACAAGACTGCTTTATTTGAATTCGTGGAATCAACTTTTGGCGACTGTACTAGGATATATTGTTAATTTCCCTTCACTGTACAAAGTTTAATTACTAGATATGACAATTTCACTATTTCCCCTTGCTAGCTTATCTATATCATATACTGTGGCTCACGAAAGTATTCTAACGCTTACACTTACATATTTCAATTAATAAAATGAGATGTACTAAACTAATTTGTTAAAATAATTTGGTATCTATAGTGACGGGAAAGTCTCAAGATTACATCAGTAAAATTTTAAAACGATTCAGTAATATGGTAGTTATGATACATTTATTAGAAACATTCATAATAAGTGTCTCAGAAAAGTATTCGAACGTTGTAACACTGTTGATAGTTTTTCATCTTCCTTCATATCGAATATAAACATCATTGCTAAATGAAAATATTGGTACGTTCACTTGTTAGGATATCGTTTCAGTAACAGTAACGTAAAAGTGTGCACAATAATATTTAAAATGAATACCAAAAAGTCTGAAACAAAAGTGTGAAAGAGAAATAATATTCCGATTACATGAGGACGACAAATCATATAACGAGATTGCCGAAATTGTGAACAGAAGTAAGTCCACAATACACTATATCATAAAAAAGTCAAAGAATGAGGGAACACCTGCAAACAAAGCTCGATCAGATCGACCAAAGAAATTGACTGGAAGAAAGGAGGAAGTTATCATTCGCCAATTAAAAAAAAAATCCTACTACATCCATTTCTTAACTCGCAAGTATGGTAGCTGATATGTTTTATAAAGAAGTTCACCCGCAACTATGTCGACGAATCTTACGAAACAATGATTATCATGGCAGAGTGCGCGAAAGAAGCCATATATTAATGCGGTAAATCATAAAAAAAGCTTGACTTTTGCAAAAACCTATATTAATAAAGATAATTCTTTTTGAGACAAAGTCATCTTTTCGGACGAGCCAAAGTTTAACATTTTTGGCTCAGATAGTCAAAATTATGTGTGGAGAAAACCAAATACGGAATTGGAAATTCGATATTTACATCAAACAGTGAAACACGGAGTTGGGTCGATCGTGGTGTGGGGATACATGGCTGCCAGTGACACCGGAAATTGTATATTTATTGATGGAATACTTGATAAATATAAGTATTTAAATATTTTAAAAAATAACATTAAAGAAAGTGCCCGTAAATTAGGATTATTGAAAGATTTCCACTTCCAACAAGATAATGATCCTAAGCATACTGCTAGAATTGTGAAACAATGGATCGTATATAACACATGTTACCACACATGTTAATTACACCACCGCAAAATCCAGACATAAACCCGATTGAAAATTTATGGGCAGAAATCGGAAAAAGATTAAATAAATTTCAGATGATCTCAAAGCAAGTATTGATAGATAAAATTATAGAAATATGGAACTCCGTTGAGTATAGTTTTACAAAATCATTGATTTACAGTATGGAACGTCGATTGAGATACACTATTGCTGCTAAAGGTGGTCCAACAAAATATTAATATTAAATCATTTAATAATATATGTAGCGTTCAAATACTTTTGTGAGTCATTTACAATACGTGTTTTTAATAAATGTATCATAACTCCTACCTACGTTGTCAAATCCTTTTCAAATTTTACTGACACAATCTTAAGACTTCCATTTTCCTACTAACATCTGCCTGTCTAAGCAAATTACTTTAATGTACATTATTTCGGCCATTCAATTTTACATATGTTAGCGTTCGAATACTTTCGTGAGCCACTGTACATGTAGTTACTATGAGGTGGTATTATTATATGTGTTAGTTTATTAAAGAGACGAGTGATAAAATTGTAATAGTCAGTATATATTAAAATCACTTTAAATACAAATACAGAGATATTATATGTCGGTTGTAATCGTCGCTCATTCGACAATGCTACAGTTCAACTATACGTTCCCTATTCGATTGTAAGGCTCTCTATTCTGATTCGTTATACAGACTGACTGATTGATTATACTGATCCTTAGAGAGCACGTTCGTCTATTTATAACTGCAGTTGTTATTATAAAAAGTTCCAATGTAATTCCGGTTGACGATTACGAATAACGGCGATAATATTTTGTCTGGAGTTCGTTGACCTTTGAACCTAGCAAACCAAAACAATGTTGACACTCCAAGCCACAACAATATGAGTCACTCCCGATGACTCATGTACCACCACGACTATTTAGATTTTATCGTTCTTACTATATACGCATGTAAATTAAACAAAAGATACTCGTTTTTTTTCGTTATTCGCTTCCTATTATTCTTAGCGTAACTTCGTCTCAAGATTTTCGTGAGCTTTCGATTCTGTAACAAAAGCGTTCTTGGTCTTTTGATAAGTCGATGTTTAGAAAATTCGATTGGTATACACAAATTTTTGTGAGCGACTGTACATTGCTGTTGATGTACGTCGCGTCGAGTATCATCGCTTATTCGAATTGCTATCCCCTTACGCGAGCAACTTAGCGAAAGGCAAAGAGAAACGCGTCGTTTAGGTTTACTGACTGATAAGATTCACAAGAAAAATTGGCAGTGTACGAAGTGTTATAGCATTGTCCCAAACAAATTGCGAATGCTTGAAAATTCCGTTAACTGCCAATACACTTTCCTTTGCCGTGAAGTTCTGCGTTAAAATAATTAGTTCTAAACAACGATAGATCATTTCGCGCAGTTAGTACGCAGTTTTCTAAAAGTGGAACGTAAAAAGTGCACTGAATGAATACAGCTCAGGGCTCTTCTCGCTTTCATCGATCGCATCGAGGCAATAAGATTAATCACAGGTTTGGTATTCAGCCACGGCCGGCTAAGGGAAGATGAAATTTTCGAACGATTAATTATTCGAAAGTTCGCTGGCCAATACTTCGAATTGCGGTTCAAATATTCGGGCGCGCACTTTAGCTTGGGAATGCATATGCGTGAAAGGCATTCAACTGTCGGTCGGTATTCCATGAAATTCCCTTTTCTTCTTCGTTCCTTTAAATTGGGGAAAATGTATCGACAGGTCTGTCGTTCGACGCTGTTGTAATTTGCGAAACTGTATTCACAAGTGTGGGTACTGCATTCGCTCGGTGCTACGTGACTGGAGTGAAACCCTTGAATTTTGTTTAAAATAAGAGTCTGTAGACCTTTGTATTCAGTTTTTTTTTCACGAGATATTCATTGAAATATCATGGAATATGTAAAATAATAGATAGCCGTTTATACAAAGGTGAATACGTCATATACAATTTTTATTTATCTCTATTGGGAATGGTGATATCATTCGTGTTTTACAATTGTAATATGTAGATACTGTAAACGTAAGAATTTCAGTAAAAACGTAAAAGAGAAGAACTAAGTAAAACCAAGCTTCCTAATGGAAATTACGTACAATTTTTACGTAATATTCCTAACGTAAATACGTATATTGACACCTCACAACTACTTCACTGGTTTCGCGAAATCCTGACGGGTTAAGTAGAACAGACCGTCATTAGTCGGACTGAAACACTCCAAGTGTAACAGGGAGATATTTTTCAAGTAGTTGTTTGCACGTCGTTTGAGAAAGTTTGATCTTGGAAAGAACTCGGACACATAAATGCGCAACTATTAAATGCAAGCGAAAAAGGCGTGATATATTTAATTTATCTTTATTTAATTAACGTTTATTCAACGTTATATCGTGTTGCACTTTATATCTAATTAGACATAAACCACTGATATAATCCACTAAGTGTACTATATTACAACCAACTTTAATTAACAATCAAGAAATTATCGTATTGAAAATATTTGCAGCGTATCAAATATTAAATTGTCTTATAAGAAAAAAGTCGGCGGAGATTTGAGTATAATCTCCTTATACTTTCGATTCTTTCACGTCCTATTTCTTTCTTTTTCACGATGAAATATTAGTTCTTCTTAACGAATTTTAATTAAAATGTTTAGAGGACGGGTTGTGAAGGCAGGGTTCAGGCAATAGTTTCAAAAGTAATTTGAAGGCAGGCTGTTATTCGTTGCGGATGCAACAGCAACGTAGAGGAACTTCAGCCGGTGTGGTGTGCACGTCATAAAAAAAGCCGTTTTATTACCTCCTTTTAGAGGCATTCTGACGGAAAATCGAAACGCTCATTACAAATAGATACCCAACCATTCTGCCATCGCGCGTAAAGAGTTCTCCGTTAGAACCGAGTGATAATTAGTAAGGTGGTTGGAAGCGTCATTTCTACCAATTCTTCTTTTCAATGTTTTCAGTCGAAATATTGAATGCAATCGTAAACTACGATCGATGGCATAATTCACGGGAAAGAATGGTTTGCGTCATTGAGCATTTCTACTCTTCTAATTTTCAAGTTTCACCACACGGACAACGAAGGGAATTTACCAATGAAAAGAAAGATCTGCTTAATAAGAACATAGTATAAAAAGAGCACAGAGAAGAAAAAAATAAAAGGAAAAACGACAATTTCGATACAAACCCAACCTTCATTCCCGTTTTGATCGCTGTTTATTTTATAATACTTGTTACGCCGATTTTGAAGTGGCGTGTCAATTCGTCAATTTCGTTTTGCTCATACAGGAAAGGACAATGATGAGAATAATAAAATCGAACGTATCTCTGATGCATCGATGTCCAGCGTTTCGTTGATTTAAAGTCTGTCAATCAACGTCAGGAAATTGTTCTCTCGATTGTACATCGAAAAAAAAAGAACATATATAACACGATGTATATTAGCAAATTAAAAAAAATACCGCTTCACGGTTGATATTCATGTATAGATAAAAATCCTTATAAACTGGTTCTGTATTAACTACGAAAGATTATTAGCAGGAATTAAATCGCGCAAATTCCTTCGTCGATGTACTTGATTTCATCTTAGGAAGAAGTTACTTTGAAGACGATGGGAAAATCAATTCCAGATTTAATTTGGTGAAGAAATTTTCTGAGAAATTCCAATCACGCGTCCGAGTACTCGCTAAACGAGCCCTGCAGAAGATCCCGGAATCATTTCTTCGAGATTTCTGTTCCAAGTTTCGAGCGAAGCGAGTTGGGCGTAAGGAAACCGCTGGTTAAATCCCCGACAAGGGATAAGTCATTACGGTGGTGTGTTGTCGGTGATAATGAAAAGAAAAATGGACAAGAGGATCGTAACATTTCAGCGAAAGAATTTCCGATAGACTGTGTGATCCTTGTCAAACGTTTCCTCGAAGAAACGAGCAACGACAAATTCCAACAAATTTCTACTGACACCTGCTCTGTTACCTCTTCTAATTAAAAGTTCGCGATCTAAACCGGTCGTACGTGTCTTGGGTTGATCCTCCTTCCCTTCCCTTCAAGCGATGGGCTCATGAAGTGGATATTCGTGGGACCTACGATAATTACTGTTGATGGAGGGAAAATGTGGCCGATCTCGTGTACATAGAAACTTGGTTTTGGCAGTTGACTGCGAATGGAAAACAAAGAGGTCTTTTCGTACGAAACGTTCTACCTCGAAAAATGTCAATAGCCATGCGTGAAACGCAATAAATTACTGGTTCGTTAAATATCTACACGTGTAATTAACGAACAGGATTAGCTTATTCACGATCGAATATTTCATCTGGATTTTAATTTTGAAATTTTATTGAAGTCCTAAATTGGCGACATCCAACCTCGGAGAATAAAATAATAAAAGATCACTATTGTCAAAAGTAACCAGATATGTACGTCGAGTTAGATCAACGTGACACGAAATTCGCAGTCAGACGGATGGGATTACAAGAATTTAATTGGTAAAATTTCGCCGATGAATTTCGTCTATTAGATCTCTGTTTCACTGCATTTTCCTTTTAACACCTTGAATTTTGTAATTAGCCGAGCGCTGGAAACTTTTCGTGTTATTAATCGCATTCGCTCGAACAGCCGACGGTGTTAATCGACTTAGCCTGGGTATTTTGTTTTAACAGACCTGACAGGGTCGCATTAATCAAAACTTCTTAGAATTAGCAATGTAATTGGTAGATATGCGGCAACTATGCTAAGCTATGGTCGGTGTTTTAGCAGGCTCATTCTACTTTCCCTAGCCGCTCATATTTCTACCGGTTACTTGATCTAGCTATACGTTATTTACTTGGAACAACGCGGCCGGTGCCGCATGTACAGTAAATATAATTAGCAGCTCTACCGAGAAACTCATTTTGGAACACGATGCGAACGAAACGAAGCTGCGAGCTGTCTCTTATTACATAGTTCGTATGCTACGCGTGTACCGCATCGTACTTAGAAAACGCTTGCAAGCGTCGTTCAATTTGGGAACAAACAGATTAAATAAAGACCGGCGACGTTGAATTAAGATGCCAAGAAGTCTGGATTTATTTCTTTGAAAGACCTTTTAACGCGCCTGCAACTACGAAACTGGGTTGAGAAAGCCAGAACTATGCAGCCGCGCAACTGAAAAACGACTATTTAAATAATTTTTCGCTCGAATTGCTGTTTTTTAAACTGCATCTAGGTGCTTCGAGTCGACGGATTTAAAATTTAAAGGATGAAAAGTAACGAATACAGACATAAGGTCTTTTGAAAAAAATAGGAAAAAATAAGAGATATTTGTTGTTCTAATTTATGAACAATATTTTGGTTCCGTAAATTGTAACATATGAAGCGTTAAAATTATTTCATCAATAATTCATACTGAACTTGTTTTTTTCCAGGTAGAACAAGCCTCAGTTTTCTACGAATTATTTCGATTATTTCTCTTATGTATCAATCGAGGTAATCAACCAACTTCGATGAGTTTCAGTTTATGAATTATATCTTTGCAAATTTTATTTATCTGGAACCAATAACTCCGTCCATTCGATTGATGATTCACTTTAAACCGCTTTCATTCCTGATCCGCAATCGCGTTTCCATTCAAATAGAAACATAAAACGTGAATCTGATATTTTATTCGAAGCTGTTATGACGAATTAGAAACGTTGGCGCACTGAATCCATTTTTTGGACCGTGACAAACAACGCGGGAAAACGTACAATTTGTAGGAAGTCGTCAGCTGGGGAAATTGCCAAGAAAAGGCATCTCCGATATCTTTCGCTTCTTTTGCTTGGTGTTTCTAGCTCTTACGCGTTACACCCCATTTTCTACAACTGGAAAAAGGGAATACACCGCACCGATTGGTTCCGAGTTTAATACTGCCCTGTTTCTCTTCCTTTCTTCTTTTCTGTATAAAGGGAATAAGGTTTCGGTTGTAGTCCGCTATTTCGTTGCGAAACGGATTGATTTATGCGAGGATTCCAGCTCCTCCGGGTCAAAAAAATAAATTCTAGATATTAGAAATAGTTTCTCCTCCGTAAAAGTGTTCCATAAATCATTCGTAACTCCACGTTGACTTCTTTGTTCCTTCTTTCTTTATTATAGC
This sequence comes from Bombus pascuorum, assembly GCF_905332965.1. NCBI lineage: Eukaryota > Metazoa > Arthropoda > Insecta > Hymenoptera > Apidae > Bombus > Bombus pascuorum. Next base: position 1,042,202 of record NC_083500.1, read on the forward strand.
AATTTTGGAGCATAGATAAACCTTTAAAAAAAATTTTCTCGCATTTCGCTGCATGCCATGTAATTCTTCATACGTTGATTTAAGGAACAGCGAGAAACGTTGCGTTGTAATTTTGTAAACATTGGTATTCATACGTCGTGTTACAATGGTTTAGCGAGTTTAGGTACGTAATATACTTACAGTTTGGCATTCTATATTTGACTGTGTGGATAAATACTATTTGCAAATAAATAAACGTCGATATTATCCACGTACAAGTGTTGTTTACATGCGACTTACATGAAAGATATAATCGCGTGAAATTTAACGACGATCACGTTCTCTCTCAGACTACATTCGAGTGTGCAGTATATCACGTGGCAAACAGGAAGTAAACTGATTTTATATCAAATTACAAGTAACGACGTTCCACTCCCGCTATTGTACGTGAAAAATTACCTGGATTATACTCAGAAACATTGAACACGTAGCATCCAGTCCTGTGGGATTCGAGAAAGGCTTATTGAATTTTTCAATGCATTCGTCTGCTACCAGTATCTGTCTCTAGCAGTCTCTCCTCTATATCCTGTTTGTTTTTCTATTGATTATCTATCTCAATGAAATCCCCTACGTGAAAGAATTTAATATACCACTGCTGCAATTGGTAGAAATTAGGAAATTCGTTTCTTCAACGCGATTTTTTCCTCGAAACCAAAAGAAAAGAAAACCAGAGGAATTATTTGCATTTCGAGGACTTTATAAGAAGGACTTTTCCATTAGACGTAGAAAAATGATGAAAATCAAAGAGTAGCTTCTTCTTGTTTGTCTTGTTTCTATTGAGATATGTGTAGTTTTGTGTACTACACTAGATTAACCGTGTAGTAATGATACACATATATGAGAATGAGTGTGTAGGAGTATGTGCGTGTACAGCGTCTCGTAAAACAGAAGAATGCAACTGTTCCGTTGGTAGTGTAATAAAGAAGATGGTGAGACAAAGAGAGTGCTGAGACGCGTGCAAATGTGTATCGACGAATATATTGTAAATCATATATCAAATAAATCTGAAACTATTTTGATATCAATTCTAAGTGTAATCTAAGCGTTCCTATACATTTATTTCGGCGATTAAGATCCACAATTCTCAACAGTTTCACTTCACGCCAAATCTTATAACAAAACAAACTGAAAAGCCATTTATTTACGGAACCATTCGAACAGAGTTTACTACATGGTATAGATACGGCGTTTGTAGCGCATTGCAAGCCCTTCACAATAGCGTCACGGGGATCAGAAATAGAACCGCTGTTTGCATACAGCTATTTTGTATTCCATTGAAAATTTCGCACTGCCATTGAAGCAACTATTCTTACTTACATTCAAAAGAAACATTCCGGAAGTAAATGGGGTAAATATATTTCTGAACAGCAACGAAGCTACCGTAATTCAAATGCTCTAAATATTCTAAATACAAAATATATGGATGTATTTTAAATAAAATCCTTCCAACGCGCTTGATAAATATAAGCGTAGATCGAGTGTCAGGAATTCAGCACAACTGTTACTGCCTTTCTTCGATCGAACATTCCAATATACCTTTTTCGTTGGAATTTAAAGTAGCATTAATACGTTCTCTTTTCTTTGTGTAAAGTGCACACAGAATGTTTTAAACCAGCTGTGTTTTATTTTCTCAGTCGTTGGAGTTTCGTAAAACCATGAGATAGCCGTGCATATTTCGGTTTCGCCGATGCGGATCACGAATGCGTTTGAAAATATCGCAACGTGATCCGAAGCACTATTAATTTAATGCAGTTAAATGTGCTTTCTATCATGGAGAACGCGTGACTCGTTCACGTGGAAAGCCACGGAAAACAGCTGGTTTTCTCTCTCTATTCTCCGTGTTCGTTTGTAATCGTGGCACGACCACGAGTTTCAAGCAAACTTCAGCCACGCGTCGTCGAACTGCTGATATTTTGAATTTAGATACAATCGATAATTTGCATCATTGGCGGCTTGCCAATGGACATAATTTATGGAACGGTCGTGACTCAATGCGGAACGAGTAGCCCCCTTGTTTAATGAAATTATTGATTTATTTACACTCGTGCTGTTAACGTGCGATTAATTTGACCAACTCGATTCGCTGAATTTATGTAGATTCGCAGGATTTCGGCGAAAGGGATTTGGCTTAACGCGGAAATATCTTGGCATTTCGTGTCGTTTTGTTGGAATATTACGCATATCCGACTAATTTCGGTTAGAAGGTAATCCTTGAACGGTGAACCGTAGAAACACGATTTTGTTATACGTATGTACATTTAGTACTCGGTTAACGAAACGTGGAAATTATTAGAATATTCCCGTTTCTGTCGGTCGATTTTAACGTTATTTTGGTTTTCTTTTATTTCGGTACATTCATGTGTCGCTGTAGTTAGCGTATCAATATTGATTATCAATATCGAAGTAAGAATCTTTGGGATTGGCAAACTTTATTAAATATCTTGCATTCTCTGATTTTAATATTCCACATTCCGCCGTATTTGATGTCACCAGTATATTAATTGACATTTCTAACACGTTTGGGTTTCCCGGCGCATTGATATTTTCGGAATTCTGGTTAGGAAGCTGATGTAAAAAAATATAAACGTCACAGATATATATCCTATACGTGGAATGCATTTTTATCAACATTTATATTTCACATATTTTTGCAATTTCTTTTCCATGCTGTTTACGAAGTTCAGCAATTTTAGGGACAAACAAATTGCGTTTCCCAAGTGGAATATTCATCCCAATGAAAAACTTTTTGCCTACGCTATCTGTATTTAAGTAAATAAAAAGGCGAGAGAGGATAGGTGGAGGAAAAAAAGTTATTTAAAAAAAAATAGCGAATCTCTGTGACTCGTGGTTCGGAATTCAAAGTTTCAACGTCGTTTTCGTTACCACCCTTAATGCCATGTGCGATAATTAAGATTTCAATAGCGACACGTTATTATTTCATTGAATTTGATCGGAATCTTGGAATGGGAAACACGTGGAAATCATGGAGAGTAGAAAATTCGTTGCCGCGAATAAACTTACACCTTGAGGTTTGGGTTAGGAAAGTGGTGCTGGTTGCACAGACAGTGGTTTGCGGTTTAACAGAGTTAAGAATACAGTAGCGGACAAAAGTTTAAGACGAAATGGAAGAAATAAATAATTGATTTACTTTCCATAAAAAATATAAATACGGTGTTCTACTTTTGGTATTAACTAATTGTACATTTGTTTGTACACTTAGAAAAAAAATTTCATTTTGATATTTTGCTCAATAGCTAAGTTATAAAAAAGGAACGAAATCTGTATAATATTTCGTCGGTCAAAAGTTTAAGACTATACAAAAAATATTAATTTTTGGTTAAAAAATATACACAATTTTTGTTTAAATTCAATATTTTGTTCAATATCCGTTATTTCTTATCCCTTCGGTACATCTTCTTGGCATAGAATCTATTAATTTTTTATATTAATCTACCGTAATATTATTCCAGGCTGTTTCAATCGTAGAGTAAAGTTCATTTAAATTTTTCGGTTTATAACCTTGTACTGTCTTTTTTATGATGCTTCACAAATTCTCGATTGGGTTAATGTCTGGTGATTGCGACGGCCACGGCAGCACGGTGATATTTTCTTCTTGAAAAAACTGTTTCACAACCCGAGCCGTGTGCTTCGGATCATTATCATTTTGAAAAATAAAATCATCACTCATATTGTTGCGTGCAAAAGGTAACATTGTGTTCTTGAGTATGTCCTTGTATTGAAAACGGTCCATAATTCCATTGATACGACATATCGGACCAGGGCCGCTTCGAGAAAAACACGCCCACACCATAACGTTGCCACCACCATGTTTAAGAGTTTTTAAAACGCACTGTGTTTTCAAACTTTCGCCAATTCGACGTCTAACGTACCGTATCCCGTCAGAACAGACGCGATTGAATTTCGATTCGTCAGAAAACAATACCTTTTGCCAATCTTCACTTGTCCAATGCTTATGAGCTTTAGCAAATGCAAGTCGTCTTTTTCGATTCCTAGAACTCAGCAGTGGTTTCTTTTGGGGTTTTCGTCCTCTTAAGTTAAAGTCTTCTAATCTTCTCCTAACAGTTCTAGCACTAATTTGTGTATCGTTTTCATAGTTTATCTCCGCAGCAATATTATTTGCACTACGAAAACGATCCTTTTCGCTCAATCGATGAATCCGGCGATCCATTTTCGGTGTTGTTTTCCGTGGTCTTCCGTTTTTCGGTTGATCGCAATACATGCCTGTCTTTAAACATTTATACCAAGCTTGTTTACAAGCTGTTTCTGACCTGTTCACTATATTTGCTATTTCGGTGAAGGTTTTACTTTGCTTTCGCAGCCTTACGATTTGTTCCCTTTCGTTTTCAAGTAAATTCTTTGATTTACCCATAGTCTGTTCCTACCTAAATGAATTTTAAGCAATAAAAGGTACACTAAACAATGATTTTGACATTCCAGAATCAAAATGTTCAAAAACTGTACTCGTACTCACGTTTTACACAGATCGTCTTAAACTAATGTCCACTGTTTCCAAGTGCTAGGCGGTAACTAACTGTTGTAACTCCTACATTGTTTGTATTTAACAACTGACTGTCTGAGGTTACGAAGGTCAAACATACAGCTACGTTATTCCAAAGAGACAAACCGAATAGAAGAACAATATGCGTATAAGATGTTTGTAATCCGGTTTACAAATCATCGTCTTAAACTTTTGTCCGCTACTGTACGTGGGTGTTCTGTGTCAGTGGTAAAGACACAAGGGCGTGATTTCGGCACTTGAGCACTGCACCAAACTGTTGTCCAACTTCCTAATCATTTCTGATTGCGTTAACATACAACGAATAGGATCAAAAACAGAATTATCTACAATTCTATAGAAGAACCTCTATACGAACCACATTACCGGCAGAGATTCGCTTCGTTTCCAATGAAAATTGGAAGGTTACCTAATATCGTTATCTCTAAGAGACGATGAAAACGTGCTGAAATTCGTGAAAATACTCGGTATACTCAAAAAAGATTAGTTCGATCGGCCTTTCAAAATCTGCTCGATAATATAATTTGTAAACAATTAAACGTCTTCTTCTCAATTTTTTTATCTTGTTGCGTGTTTTCTTGTCATTTCAAATGGAAATAATTAAAATTTACTCTTATATGGGCATTGCCATATAAAATGTTATTTACAGTTGATAGTTACTGCGAGACATAAAATTGCATTAAATAGCATGTCTCAAAGGATTCCATGATTCAGATCATTAGCTCGGGTTGCATGGAGTTTCGTAACAACCGAAGGTAACAGGCTATTTCACGCTTCCATGCTGTTTGAAATTAATGGCTACAACAATTGACAATAAGTTGCTTTTTAACTTAGTAACAATTTAAAGAGAACTCTATGAAGTATAATTATTAAATAAAAAAATTTTCCAAAAAAATATTACCGACTTTAAAATGCTTTGGAAAGTGGAAAATAATTTTCTTTGTATCTAGAAAAATGAGATGCGCTAAAAAGTATGAAATAATTTCTATTTAATTTATATCTTATTTACACACATATGGAACGTATGAAATTACTCATGTACTTACTAAACAGCATACCTTTTCCAAAAGCGGCGCAAAATGCCGTAAATGCTAGTATGGCAATGCTTGAGCGCTGTGGTATAAACTTTCAACTGCTTTATATTTACATTATCCAAATTTCCACGTATTTATGTTTACTTGTATTGAATTTCAATATATTATAACACAAAGTCACCAAGAATATGTTTTGGTAGTGGGCAAATTGAAAAACGCCGTTTGTATCCGTATTGATACAAATTACGCTTAATGTAATTACGTGTACATCAAGTTTTTCACTAACGATCGTTACAATTATTGATGTTATACAATTAGATGTAGAAACAAGCTATATATTAGTAATATTTTTAATTTTGTGGTTTAGTAAGTAAATGAATAATCTCAACCGTTGTTGCATATTTGTGTAAATAAGATATAAATAAAATAGCATTTATTTCATACTTTTTAGCGTGCTTCGTTTCTACAAATACAAAGAAAATCACTCTTCACTTTTCAACGTATTCCTAAATCGGTAATACTTTTTTGGCGAAATGTTTTACTTCACGTCTTTAATATAGCATCCAATGTTCATTTCTATTTATTTATTATTTATTTCAATTCTTAATTCTTACTAATGAATAAACAATTGTATAGGCTATTTAGTCCGATGTACGAATAAGCAATAAACCAACTATACTTTGCTATCGATATTATACTTTGAACCGTGATAGAAAATGGTATTTCTAAAACTTAATAGTATGTTGCCATATCATTTCTCGATAAAAGTGCGCTTATGTGCGAAAACGAATCCGCAGAGCAATGTTTTCTGCGACGGAAACACGAATTACTCATGCGAAGCAAATTATTGTAGCGGCGTTCGCCCAAGCTGCTGCTTTGAATGTAATACACGAAGAAAGAATTAATAATGAATGTTCAAAAGATTCAATCATGATTTATGTCGATGAAAGGATATACGATGTCTCGCTAGATTTATATGAAGACCAACAGCAAGAGATGGTTGCAATGCCGGAAGATGTGTCCCTTAATAGCATTCGAAGTTTTAATATTCAACAGAAAGATCTATTTAAATCAGTTTCCGCAGTAATTGAGGAAGGTATTAAAAGTGATGAAAATACGGAAGAAATGTTGCTTTTTATTACCGGAGGAGCTGACAGCGGCAAGTCATTTATTTTAAAATTACTTGTTGAACACGTTAAACGCTGTTATAATCCTACAGTTGATGCGATAATAAAACTGTCTTTCAGCGAAGTAACTTCTTTGACTGGTGTTACCGGCGGTCAAATATTTGCGAAAACTTTATATTCCGTGTTCTCCTTATTGAGAGAGGCACTGGTATGACTTAACAGCGAACGATGAGACAAAGGCGTGAACAGAACAGACGAAAATGGCGTCATATAAGGTGGTTGATAATTGATAAGATGTCAATGGTATCCTACAAAAATTTGCGAATAATTCATTTAAGATTGCAAGAATTCAAGATTAATGAAGAAATATTTGATGGCATAAATGTACTTCTCGTTAGCGACATCATGCAACTGTCTGCAGTAAGAGGGCATTGATGTTTTGTACAAGCACATCGCTTTATTACGAAGATCACTTGATGGCACCAATTTTCATTCTGCGAATTCACCATTAATACGAGGCGAAACAACATATCGACTAGAAATATTAGGTTGTCCGGAAAGTGTCTTTATTTCGCAAACGTGTTTTTTATAACAGTGCATCTTCATGCAAACGTGAAACCAAGTCTGTGAAATTTCGCGGTGTTTATCTCAACAGAACAAAATGTATCGTATATAATTCGACAAAATGATATAAAACAAAAAACGTTGTGCGTCTACTATTTCCTCATGAAACGAAAGAATCTTTTCGGACAACCTAATATTATACGAGCGAAGAAGAGTTCCTCTAACCGGAGAGTTCGACGATGGTGTAGCAGTAGTTATATTTTCGACAGTAAAATTATTGGACGAACATAACGCAAAAATGATTGATGAATTAGCGAAATCTCGTCGTGCATACGAAGAACGTTCGTGATAATCTTAAGTTGAGTAGAAACCGTACATAAATTACAAGGGACTACACCAGATGGGGCTGTAATTGATCTTGAAAGAATTTGCAAAGAACCAAATCTACGTCGCTCTTAGTCTTATGCAAAGTTTAGACGGTCTAGCCATATCTGATTTAGCACCGAGCATAAATTCTTAATAAACCGCATGACGAAGGAACGTTTGTAGATATGCAAAAATTATGAGGACTCCTTTCGCTAAGATATCGCTGAAGTCTACTTTCTACGACCAACGTGTAACGAAATGATCCAAGTACGCTGGAAACGACACAGGTCAAATCAGCTTTGAGTGACGAGTCTATGTACAGAAACGGACGATGTACGCTTCCAGAGGTAATTTTGTAAAGAAACTTTCCAATTTCGTCGCTTCCAGCGGCAAGGCTGTGGAGAGACGATCAAACATAGTGAAACAAAATAATAATAATTCATTTGTTCAATAGTTAAGAGCATAGTTAGCGGTCAATTAGTTAATTTGCTCAATAATCAAAAACAAGGAAAGGGAAAAAATTTTGCAAATCAATTTGTGAACTACTCCTACAAGATGTAAAATCATCTCGTTAACTTATCCAATCCAGTGGAATCGGGAAATATACATAAAACGTAGATTTTTTAAAAAAAGGATAGTTTACAGAAAACTACCTTCAAAAGATTTTGTAACTGTACTCTACAAGATCATCTACATCTTGATTGGTCAAGCCGTTGCAGTGAAATCGGCGAATATACACAAAATCGGAAGAAAAATATTAATTTTTTTGAAAAAGGAAGTTTACGATGACTAAATCGAAACATTTTTTTAACGGAACCAACGAGAAAACATAAAAAAGGAACGCTATAAAATATAAAAAAAAGAATCATTCCGATTGGTCAATCTGTTTTGGAGAAGTCGGCGAAATTAAATAAAAAAACGCGTCTAATTGAGATGCTTTTCTTCTTTTCCGAAGTCAACACAATGGTATATTTTCTTATCCTTTTTCTCCTTTTTTTTTTTTTTTTTTTTAACGTATATTAAAAGAGGAAATCTACGTTTTGTAAACTAAAAGTAAGATAAACAAGAATGTAGAAATAAATATACGATTTATTTACTTTGGAAAAGCAGTGAAAAATATTTTGTATATAGATACATCGGAGAGAACTTTGCCATGTTTTTCTTTTTTATGTTATACTTGTTTATTCTTCCCTTAGCTTGTGTCAGGCAGAACAGAGGTGATCAGATATTTAAGAGCACGAGGTATTGTTGTAAACGGCCAAATGGTTTCAATTAATGAGAAGCACCGAAGGAAATTTTTCTCTCATACATATTAATCACCGCATTGTAAAAGGCTTCACAGCGTGTTAGATTTGAAATGCAACAGAGTAATCAAAGAGTTCTGATAGCAGTGTATATTATTCATGAGCGTCGCGAAAATTTATGCAAAATTATACACGTTTGTCACGATCCTAGTGTGAAAAACGATGCTACCAAAAGGAAACTTTTGCGGCGAATGAATGTTGATTTAGCTTCAAGACAAAATTGGAATAAACGTCATTAAAGAAAATTTCTTTTCTACGCCGAGCTTGTAGCTCGGATGATGTGTATTCTTCATTTTTCCTTGAAAACATCAAAGAAGGAAATAATGTTTCTTCGATAACGCTCAATCCATAATTAAATATTATCATTTTATCGTAACGTATTAATTGAAACCAATTACGTCAAGAATTGTAGGTGAAATCGTTAATATCTATAACGCTGTTTGATTTTATTAAACCAATATTCTCAAATTTTAATAAGTACTGAGAAAATTTCGTCTCTCTGTTGTATCGTACTTTCTTTGCTGATTATCTTTTTTTTCGCATTTTATTCATACGTCGCAGGTGTTTTCTTCTATCCTTGCTTACGGAAGATCATAACATGAACGTCGTTCCGATAATGGACCATACAAAAAGAATCAACTATGTCAGAAAGTAAAAAAAGTAGCTCAAACATCTTAAACAGTGTTGAAATAGGCATCGTCGGACAGATCATATGTTTTCTAATGTGGGTCCTCTTTTTCGCTAACATTAATATTCATATTTAAATGATATAAAACAGTTTTTTAATTTTTTGATTCTATTTGTAAATATAACAAAAAATATTAAAAACTCTATAGTTTGAAACAGATGGACGGAGTTAGAATTTTTCAAAGTTTAATTTCAGTTATGAAAAATCGCAATATTTTAGCATCGAAGAGTCAACACCTGTTTTAGCAAGAATTACGCGTTGCAGTTGTTTGGAATTCTCGTATTACGTAAGCTGCACGGTGATTTCGCATTAGGGGCACGTATTTCTGTTTCTTTCCTCTGTACTGCCCCCGTTTCACTGCCACGAAATCTTGCATCCCCAAAAGCGCGCAGTCGAAGCGAATGCCAACTTCATATTTTTCTTTGCTCGATGTTTGCCCCTTCGTACGTTCCCTTTTTCTCGTTCCCGATATCGTGGCGCAGTGCGAGCAAAGGAATAAGGGTACGATCACATCTGAACAATCAAAGGCGAAGAAATGACGCCGGTGAAATAGAAATCTTAAAGAGGGTCGCGGATAAACCGCATAAAATATTTTAGTCAACGTTATAAATGTTGAAAATAAAATTTGTTAATGTATCGTATCACTTAACAAGGATTAATCGCGCGTTGTAGTATGGCAACAAATTTGTTAATAAATTAAAGTACATTTTTTGTAAATAAAAAAGACAGACTACTTGCTGAAAGACAAGAATTTTCATAATATTCGTGTGCAACATCGATAGATATCAAGTTTTATCGACAACGTAGATTGAATGTAGTACGACAAAGTCGTTCAGCATCGTGTTTCATTTACGATGAATGGAATTTTGCAATTCTAAATAGTTTGTAAATGCAAACGAGTTCATCTAAAGCTGTTCATTTTCCAAAAATTTGTGGTGCATCTACTATTACGAAAAAGAAATCTCGGCAAACGCATCCTGCTATTTTTTGATCGTAATGCGCGCATTAGTTGACGATACTCTTTTTCCCTTGAATATCTCTTTTCCCCCATGTGACAAAACTTCTTCATGCCATTAATGGCCAAGCAAAAACGAAACTCGTTTCCACAGAGTTTCTCTCTCGTGATTTATATTATAAAATTTTACTAGAGTGCAGTATGGATGCGAATAGTTTCTTCCTCCTATAGAAGTTATATAAAGGTAATTATCAAGCAGGTTCTCTGTACTAATGGTTTCTCAACAATGGACACGCTTTTAATAATTAATATTAGAAGTATCAAAGTCTTTTTAAGTATTTCTTTTCTACATCAATTTACTTAGAGATCACTAAAGAGCTCGTATTTAAAATAAATTTTAAACATTAACGCGCCATGATTGCGATACGTTGAATATTTTCAATTCGATATCGTTTCGCAATAAACTTGCAGCACAAAAAAAAAGGTAGCACATGCATGAATGGCGTTTGCCAATGTAAAGTGTAGCGCGTGCAGGCAACGTCTGGTTTTCCTGGAAAATTTAAATACGAGTAATAGAAGTTTTATAGGCCACAAAATCCTGAGTCCGGTCTACCTACCGCCGTCCGTGTGTCGAATATGCAATAATGAAATTAAATTTTGATCGGCGGATTTTGCTGAAACTGAATCTGGTGATTTAGGCAAAAGCGAAGAGTTTGAACATGCTTTGTTATTACGTCGCATTCTTTTCTTTTTTTAACTTTCCGTGCCGATTGAAGGTGTTTGGTAGAGGAAAAAGAGGAAAGGAACGTTCGGAACGTTCTGGTGAAATACGAACATTTGCATATCACGGAAACTGGCTGCGGCAGTTGAGATTTTTCGCTAGCATTTGCATTCTAATTAAACGAAAGATAAAATAACGGTGACTTTTTTAATCATCAGAAATTCATATATATATGATAGAAGAATTTAAATAAGAGCTTTGTTTTTGAAACATATCGGTAAATGAATCGAGATGTTAAAATTGAAAACGATGTTTTGACATGACAAAAGGGGAGATTTCCAATAGAAACAAAAAACGCGTTTATATCCGCTTCTTCGCTTATATGGTTTAACACTGAAATATAGATTTTCTACGGAATCTGTTCCACCTTTACAAGTTTAGTAACTATATTTTTGCGCTGATATAGGGTATATTTTGGAGCTGATTTGAGTAAAATGCGTGAAGACGTTAAAACAAAGATCTGTATACCGTCAGGCTTCCGTAGATTATTAAATTCTATGTAATCAAACCGCAGCACGTCGCTGTCTTTCGTTTCAAAACGTGAAAGAACCTCTGACAGAGCCTGTGGGGAATACCCGTGTTGAGTAATGAGAACTCAAGGCATCAATTGCACACCAGAAATTTTTCGATAATGCTCTTTCGTGTGTTATCCTCGCGTTCATAAACGTGTCAGAATTTTCCAACAATTCATCGAGGATTCGCTTTTACCAGTTTTTACCAGATTTCGTTACCATTGTTCCGCCCCATTTCACAATTTACGCTGGAGATATATGAATTTTTTCGAGTGTCTCTTCTTTTAAATATTTGTCCGGGTAGATGGTACTTAATAACATCCTCATAGTTGCCAAAAAAAAAAAAAATAAATCTTCTACTAGTCATGAGAAAGAATTTTCTCTAGGTGTAAGTAGTACGAACCCGTGTTTAATTAGACGCGCATCGTTTTATGCCTAATTTCATAGATGAAAGACCCACTACGCATCTTGAATCCAAGCTAGCGCAAGCTATAAACCAGAAGATTGCTTTACTTATTAATGCGGTTGTACGTATCTTTATAACGTCCATTTTGCGTAGTTGCAAAAGATTGCCAGGGTTATGAAAAATAATAAATTCTTTGCGAGGAATTTCAAACTTCTCACGCCATAAACATCGTTTGATCGAGGTAGATGACATCGAAGTTCAAAAGCTTCTAATTTGGTACATACTTTTATATAATAAATTGTTACAGTAAGCGCTTTATTAATCAGGACACAAGAGACGTCGATTATTTCTCACAGGTAAGTAACACTTTTTGATCCCACGATAAAAATCGCGGAAGTCGCAAAAAATACGAGGCGGAGTCGCAGAACAGCACAGCGGTACGAAAATGGTGGTAATCAAGCTGTATTTGCGGTTCTGCGGAGTTGCACGGTTCGAAAGTAACGGATCGTAAAGGACATAACGGTAAGAAGATAAAGGAGAAAGAAAGAGAAACGCGGGGACAGGCCTGTAGGGAGTGCTGGCGCTGGTCGACTAATAAGAATTCACCCAGTAATTACACACCGGAGACCTTTTCCGCCGTGTTCTTCTTATCCGCTACCCCTTTGTTACGTTTTTCCAGTCTCCGCGAGGTTAACGAATAGGTGCTGCTACTACTCTAAGAAACAAGGAGGTCGTTCGAGGAGATCCACTTCCACGGATCTTCTGTCCCAACTTTATCACGATCAACTACTGCCCTCCCCATTTTAACTTGCGTTTTCGCCTGTTTTTTTTGTCTAAACGTTATTCTCCACTCCAAACAACTACCAACTAGCAACTACCACCGACGCGTTTTGCGCTCTAAAAACCCCGATCGAGTTCTTCTCGAGAAGACCGTGAGGTACGTTGGTCGAAGTTGAAATGAGTTTTCAGTGTTCGGCAAGCGATATCCCCTTCGATAGCCGTTTTTCGTGAACAGAGGAAACAAGAGGATAACGGTGATGGTCTGTTCTGACGCTCAGAAAAGAAATAAGAAGCGAATGCAACGAATGCTGGCGAGAATCGTACATACTCGTACTTTATCTACATTTGCGGAGTCTCGGTGGCTAAGCTGTTCCACAAATCCTTTATTCTGGTGAATCTTATTTCTCTTGTAATCCTTGGATACTTGGAGACTGGTTGAAAATCGCGTTGGTCTCCCCCCACCTCCTCGCTCTCTCTTCATCTCTCCCTTTTGTTCTTTCGGAATTACTCGGAGCTGCTGTCCCAGTGTGTGAGTTTCGACCGCGCAGGGAAACCACTTTTAATTCCAAATAACAACATCATCGATCGGTCACTTGGTTTAATATGATCAATGAGCATGCGTTACTGTCTGTATCCGCGACACGAGGCGTGTGCGCTCCGACTAGGGTAGTTGACTCTTTTTTTCGCGCGAATCAGCAGAGTTTCGTTTGAAATTAGAGTTGGAAGGAAAAAGAGACGAAGAAAGGAAAGGGATGAATGGATATCGCAGAGCGACGAATCATACCTCTCCTTTTCTCATTTGCATATCCCGCTGTTTCAGCAATACACCGGCCTAGCTTTCCGTTCGTTTCAAGGACATCACTCGGAATCCCGCGTGGATTACACAGAGTCGGCCAGAATAATATTCGCACGCCGCTAACAACGATTTATTCATCGGTCACGACCGTATAGAATATACCACGACGCGATGTCTTTCCAGCAGCGAATTAATAGGTCGGATTAAAACACGTCAGCCGCGCCAATTTGAAGTCGCTCTACTTCCATTAGAGTTAGAAACCACCTCCAGGGACTCGTGTTGTGGATTTGTAGGCGGAAGTCTGACTTCGATATCGTAAGACCAACTCGCTGGTAATTAAACGGTCGCCATCGTTGCTAGGTGTGATGCTTATGCTTGATTGATCTGTTGATCGTGCGAAAAGTTTGAAATTGAACTCGAGCAGCGAATAAGATTTGCTGGAGTTTACGAATGTACTTCGGAGATATGAAGTAGCTTGGTAAAGTACCGCGCAGAATGATGTATGCGAAGCTTACGTTCCTTTGACTTCGTAATTTATGACTACTGTGGATTTAGGAGTTTCCGAACATCCAGGGATTATATATGTATATTCAGTAGAAACGATAACAAGAATATTAATAGATGCGGAACAAATAAAAAATGATATCTTGGTCTTGAAGAAAATGAATTTCATATTAGGTCCTCTCGTTTTTTCTTTCTGTTCAAGCGCACTTTACATATTTAAAGATATCTTTCGTTACTTTGCTCTCGACGTCTTTTCCATTTCTTTCTTTCAAGTAACCAACGTTTCTTTGATTTACCCCGAAATTAAAGGAAATGAACAACCACGAATGGTACGGTAAATAAATAACGAGGATGAAATTATAAAATGGTTCGAACGAAGCGGGCAATTTTTAAGAGTGGCATAAACAGAATTAAAGATGCACGGTAAATTAGCCCCGAAGGAAATTAAAACCCGGCGCTGAATAGGATTTCTTCCTATTCTTTGCCCACTTTGTTGCGTGCGGAAGCAACTTCCCGATTCACGAAAGCTTGCTTTCAAGGCTTGTTAACTACATGTATCAGGAGTGCGGCCGAAAGCCGAAGAATTGCGCGTTCGTGACGCGGTGTTAATGACATAGTCAAGAATTCGCAGCTTGAACACGCACGGGAGATGATATCTTCATAAAAAAAAAAGAGACTACGAAGCTTTCTCGAAAAGATTCCCCGAGCGAGTTTAGACGGACACGCGACATGTCGTTGAAAAAAGATTCCCTCAGCGTGGAAATATTATTTCCCAACATTATCACGATTATATTCCCAGAGTGGACGTTTTTCTCTGCACGGATCGTCCCAGGTTTTGTTTCAGTTGCAATTCTCGTGCGTCTACTTTTTTGCAATTGGACTTTGAATTTCTGAATTTAAAAAATCCCACAAGAGAATGCTGTCGACTTGTTTCCTTGTTTTCTCCGTATTCCTTTTTCTTTTCCTTTTTCGAAAGATAAAATTACTTTGTCGACGGTTTCGTCGAGCTTCATAGTAAGCAGGTAAAAGACAATGGGTTGTGGAAGTGAACAGAAAGTGGAATTTAAATGATGTATAAAGAAAAAAAATTACTCGATACAAAATTCCTTTCGTAAGAATCTTTAGAGCATTGCACGTTTGCTACTGGATGCAAATACAGCAGTGCAGATTCAGTAGTCAGTAGTCATAGACTAAACGTTCCGTAATTTACTCCATTTGTATATATTTAAATAAAGTTCATATAGACTCCTATTTTCTTAAACGAGAGCTACAACAAAATTTCATTTTCTCGCAGGATACGAAACGCCTTGTCTGAAATAGTTTCACAAAATTTTTCTTAAAATTGCCATTGCAGTGGCGTTACGTACGTTCCTGACGATTGAACGATCTAACGAAGTTTCGAAAGGCGATAGGAAGGCATTCTGCTGAAACCAGATTTGTCGTCTATTGTAGACCGAATAGGTGGCTACATACAAACATTCTTTCACACGAAACTAGATCGTTCCGTATCAAATCTGTGGTGAGATAGATGCACGACTACACATCTATAAATACACAGGGCTCGGTGAACTTGCGCCGAGATTCCGGTGAAACTTTAATGACTTTTTGTACCCTCCAGCCATCCACTTTATTTTAAGGGCACTGTAAATAACTGTAGACTGTCTGTCTCGAAAGTTTTTGTCGAATTTAATTTTCTATTCTACATTTGTCCGAGCATAGAAAAAGCGGCATAAATAAATAAACGCCAACTACTCTAACTAGTTAATGAACAATTACAAAAATGGCGAATTCTATGAGATAGAATGCTTAAATGGATAATTAATATCGGCGAATAAAAATATTTCAGCCCTGATGATAATTTTCCATTCAATTATGGAACTCTGGGACTCGATATTTTATTTCTACGTTGCTGAGAGAATCTCTGTATGTGCATTATGACATAAATCGAGATTCGAGATAAAGTGAGATTCGAATAATTGATCCATGAATTAATTACAAATGTCTACAGTTCTCTTTTTCTTGTGATAGAATTGAATATGAAATCTCAATTTGCCAGTATATCGTTGAATATTCTATAAGGAAAGTGTAGAATACGAACATCTATGATCAATCGATAATTCATGTAAGAGATAGACGAAAAAAGAGGTGGTATCTGGTGTGCCATCTGGTGCTCACTAAAAAATTAAAAGGAATTAACGGAGAGCAGGTGGAGAGTATTTGATGCATAGCTGATAGCGCTACTTCGCTTATAATGTGATTTTAATTTTCTAAATCTCGAAAATCATTACGTCGGAAAGTTTCATCGGAATAACTAAATTTTTAATCGGTTCAATTTACTGGCTATATCATCGAGTGCTACCGGAAAAGATACAAACTGCTTTAAAACTTCCGTTCCATGCAATTGCCTTTTTCCCGCGCTGACCATTTATCGCAGGACGATTCTTGGATTTTTTAAAATACATCCTTAAAGAAGAAAAAGAATGTTCTGTCCGATTTGAATTCCTTTTTTCATTTAGTTAGAGACTCTTTAATAGATAACAGAGGAATTGAAATTTTTGGTTTGTTTGTGTTAAAATAGAAAGCTATAATTTATAAGACTCAATCACGGTAATCATTCGCGTTTAGAAGAAAATTACGCTTTTACGATATTCGTTTCGCTTTCCCGCGGATGTTGCTACAAACGGACGTAGCACCCTTAATCACGCTTATGAAAAAACGATCAGCACAAAGTCGCATTAAAAGCGCATTAAGAATTACTCACACATTTCCAATTATGGAAGCGATTTGAATTTTCCGCCGTTCGGAGAAATTAAAAGAAAGGGAAGAGAAAAAGTAGAAAAAAAGAGAAAGAATATAATTACCGAATCCAAAAGCAATCGAACGAAATTAACGAACTTTCTACTCGTACTGCTCCCAAGGAGGAACACTTTCATTGCTTCCCTCATTTTCCAGGCGATTATTCGACCAGGTCGGTTTCCATGACCCACTTGAAATTTATGCTTTTAGAGGGGAGGGAGAAGTTTCGAAGGTCCCGACCGTGGCGAATATTCAACGGGACTAACTGTTAAGTGCCCAAAGACACGATTTCTCGGTTATGCAGCGGCAATTCCTGGTACGTCCAGGATGTGTTTGACCTTGTCGTTACATCGTTAACCAGAGATATTCGCTTATCGGGGATTGCTCTCTCGTAACTGGTCAATCAAGCGCGTCGTAAATAGATTTAAACTTCCGTCGACGCGATCGAGCTAATCGGAAGCTTTTCCCCTTGTTCCGGTCGTCGCGTTGGCAACCTCCTAATGGAAATTAAAATGTTGTAAAAACGTCCGAGTCGAAACAAACTTCTCATTTCGAGTTTGCGATCACGTTTTTGACGAAACGTTAATTTGAAATGCCACTAATCTATTTAATTCGCGGCAGTGGTATAAAAAGCGTACTGTTGACTTTTCACCGGTCGAAATTTTAGTTAGAGTACTTCCATTTTCTAGTACTCTCGCTAGGAATTCTCATTCGAGTAAAAAAGTTTTCCAGCGGGCAACGTGATGTTCCGGCACTGAAGGCAAACGAATTACGGGGAAATTTCGTTTCGAAACGATAAGCAGCAAAATCGTGAAATATTCGATGCATATGGGAAATAATTTATAAATAATATTATTCAACTCTCAGGAAATTATGCGTTTTAGAAAATAATTAAAAAAGTAAATTAGAAAACGTGGAGTTAAATTGATAAATAATACAAGTACAAGAAGCAAAGATTTCCAATTGAAATAAGCGCGTTCATGACAATTTTGCCAATCACATCGTTTCTTGTTCGGCGTTTTTCGACAAAGGACCGTTTCAAATTGTGACATTTTTATATAGAAAACCACGAAATCTTGTCCGAAAGTTATTATACATACAGTTGGATGATATTTCTTAAATACATAAAGAAGACAGGGAAACGATAACTTCGGTTATCCTGCGGAACGACTGCGGTGTTCGACATTCGTTAGACACTTCGTCTTCTGTTCTAGAACTCATTAAACTCGTTAAATCACTTAATGGAAATAAACTTGCTGGAACGTTTCACGAGTCACTATAGGTCATTCCTTATCCGAAACACGTTCAATTATAAAAGTTGCAGGCGATTATTTTGTGAAACCATAGAAAAAGTTATCTCGTCAAAACGGTATTTTACAATAGACACGAAATTGCCACTGCTACATCGTATATTTTGTACTATAAATTTGCGCAGATAAAATCACCTAATTAAAATTCATCTTAAACTAATTCATCTTTCGTTTAGTAGCGACAGAAGCTAAATAGGGATACTGTCATTTGTATACAATAATAAAATGATATCCGAAATTCTGTGCATCAAGACATCAAAGGTTTTACACGGAAACTTGTTTGAGGATGGTGACAGGAAGCAAACAGCGTAACGATATGACGATAAAGGATGATTAAGTGCTATTCTAGTAGAAACCTACTCCATATTGCATGTTAATTGGATCGCGGTTAATTAATCGTCAAACGTTTCGAAAGGGACAGAAAGCTTTTAAGAGACACAGGATGTCCTTTGTTGCTGTTCTATCTTTTTGTTACGTCCGTGTCCGTGAAATGCATCCTTAATAAGCTTATTAGTTTGATCTATTTTCTGAATCGCATAATTATCTAATCATTTAATACCAATCTTTCGCGCGTGTCAGGGTACGTATAACAGTTATTTAATCGTAATCGGGAAACACGAAAATAATTTTAATTTAAATGTTAATTTAAACGTTAATTTTCATTCAACGATAAGTAAGAACACGAATCGCTCTTTACAATACCGGTTCCACTGTATTGCAAATTACGCTTTTGTATTCTACAATACGTTACTACCTAAGGAATCGAAAAAGTTGATGAAGATTGTTTTCGTTCTGAATTTCCTAATCATAAACTATAGGAATACCCATCGTTTAGGAACAGATAACTTCGGAGGAAAGAGGAACAATTAAATGGAAACGGGATCAGCCTTAATTGGATCATATCGGAATTATGGTTGTCGTGCTTCGCTAGAACAGACCACTGGCCGTCGATCGATGAACACACGTTTACTGCTTTTCACGCGATCGTAATTCACAGCAGATCATCCATATAGATGTGTGTGTATATAATAGTATTTGTAGCGTAAGTTGATGCGCGTATTTCCAGGAGTATAGCACCTGTCTACTAATTACTATCAGTGGGGACAGTGCATTTGTCCGGGTCCTCTGGTTGGATAAGCCTGAAACCATCCACGACGAACGTAAACATGGAGAACCGTATTGAACTAAACTACTGTCGAGTTTGGCTTACGCTGTCGTACGTTCATTAGGAGCAGGTGGATCTATATATTTACGGATTTCTCTTCTGTTCGTAGTTTCTTACAAGATTACCATTATTCGTTTTGCGAAACGATTCTACGATGATCAAGCATCTCGGTTATTAATTTTTCTCACGTTTGAGCTTGTATTTGTTGAAGCTTCTGCGGCAACATTTAATATTTCATCGGAGTGCTGGTTGTCCGCTTTAGACTCAAGCTGCGGTCCTATTTAAAAACTCATTAGTAACCGAATTGTACGTAATATTGCGATTGTGTTGGAATTTTTTACGACGGTTCTTCAAATGAAACTTGTATTTTTGATGTTAATATTGCCCATATTAAAACTCGCTTACTTTCGTCGACTGTACTATGAGAAACGTTTCGCTAAGTTTAGACGAATATCCCTTGAATTTTCATCGTTCCTCTCCGTGCCTTAAGTCTCACGAAGTTATGCAAATATAAGGTATCATGTGGATGCACTTTCTAGTCAGGTATAGTCTGAACAAAGCTCTCTCTCTCTCTCTCTCTCTAGTTGTGTGCATGCGTGAATATACTACCTGCCTACTAATTACTGCCGCTGGAACAGTGCCTTGGTCCAGATCCCGAGCTAAGATATCCCTCGTATGAAACCATACGTCAAACCAGCCGATTGTAATAACACATCGGTGCTATAGCGCGCGCATATCTGAACGCATACATGCTAATATTCGCGGCTAGGTCTGCCTGTATATGAATAGAAATGGCACGCAACTGTCGTTAATTGCGCCAGCTTCGAAATTTCCTAGCAATTTTCGCGTTGTAAAGGCTACGTACAACTATTAGGTTGTCCGAAAATTTTCTTTCGTTTTATCAGGGAATAAAAGACACACAACGTTTTTTATCTTTATATTATTTGTCGAATTACGTACGATCCATTTTGTTCTGTTGAGATAAACTCCGACATTTCACAGAGTTGGTTTCACCTTTGTATGAAGGTATACTGTTGTAAAAAACGCGTTTGCCAAAGAAAGATACTTTTCGGACAACCTAATATGTACACACTGCGGTACTCAGTATGCTTCAGTAAACATTTCTATTGCGAAAATGATAACTTTTTTCGTTATGTAACGTTAATTTTATGTAGCGTGATAATCTCGTAAACGAGATACGTTTCTGTTGCGTTAAATTTTGTTTGCAAACTGTGCAGGATTTTCGATAAATTGAAACATACATTTGGGACAGTTCTCTCTATAAGCGTATCAATCAAGCGTATCAATAGCCAGATTTTCATCTAGAGTATTGCCATTTCATTTGCACAGTTTAATCGAAGGCTTGACGAAACTTTTTTATTCATTTACCGAAGAAAAGGTTAATCATTTGTTAAAGGTTATACATTTGTGTAAATGAAACGTCAAATAAGAGTTGGCCGGGGGATTAAAAGGTAATTATAACCGTCGAGGAACAAATGAAAAAGGGGACAAGGGGCAAAATTGAAATTCCATAAATCAAATCCGACGCAAATCGTGATTGAATCGTACATACTATCATTTCCTAGAAATTCAAGCAACACAGCAACTCTCGGTTATCTGTGGCAGCAATTCACCGGGTATTATGGAAATGTAAAGATATACATAATCGACGAACAGTTTGATTTGCCATTCCCGCTTCTTCCATTGTCCATCGTATGTGCCTTATACCAAAATAAGAGTGCGAGGTTTATTACAAAAATTGTTCTGCAATCTTTTATTTTATATTGCCAGTCGTTAATTTATTTCTGCGCTACCCTGATTAATAGTTTCAGAACTTGTCCGGATGATTTATAGTAGATTGAAAACATATATTAGCGGCTTTGTTGTAGAGTTCCGTATTTGGTAGACGGAGTATAATGAAGTTGGTATAAGCTGCATAGATAAAAGAGGAAACGCAATTATCTATATCTGCAGATTTACAGATGTAGATTCAATGGTTTGTAATTGCATCGTGAGCTCGTTGGAACTACCAGCAAGATGAGGATCTTACAATTTTAAGAACCCATAAAAAGGTTTTATCGACTGTGGTCGATGTAGGTCGTGCAAAAATACAAGCTGGTCGAGAATTACTAGGATTCACTGTCCCCGTAAGATTTATAAAACGTAATCATTAAATTTAATTTATTCTCGTTCTATCTCCAAGTTTGTTGTTAGGTTATTGTCTTTTTCGAAGAATTCAGAAGAAATAATCAAATATATAAATAATAAAATAAATAATAATAATAAATAAGAAAAGTTTTTGTTTTTATTTGATAAATATGGTGCTATTACAATTGGATACAATTAGTTTCTCATTTTATTGTTCTGCGTATGAAAATTCTCATATTCTGGCCTTCCATTCGGAAAAATGAATTAAATTCCCGGATAAGGTCTATAAATCGTCCAACTTTAATTCAGACTGATGGTGATGTAATTAGAAACAACATTCCGGGATCAAACTATCCCGGAACTACTTCAAGTTCAACAGGAAAGAATGCGTGATAGATTGTGGTGGTTTAATCGTTGCAAGAAGAACAAAATGTCGAAAGTTCATTTTCGAACCTCTTGACGGATTATCAGCGCCATTCCGTTCAACCACAAATATTTCACGTGAAACGTGAGAATTTCAAATCATTAATAACCTAGTTTCGTCACAAGAAAATTAGTTAAAACTGTATCATATATTTTACAATTATTATTGATAATTTTATAATTATATTAGTGTGATATTAATTGGAAAAATGTATACTTTTGGCAACTTCTATGTTATTTTTCTTTTTATATTTTTCCCAAATTCGCATGAATGTTCATAGCACTTTATATACATAATATTTCTCTTAATTTCAATGCATAGCACGATGTCCAATAAGAATTATTTAACACTTCGTAAACGATATTCTTTGAGTTTCTAGCGGACGAAAAATTACATTTTTGGCAAGCGGTAAAAAGGTGTAACGTCGTCGGAATGTACATACTCGAGCGTGAAGATCCTCGTAATTTTCTCGTTCCTGAAGGATTGCCTCAACGTACTCGTAATTCTTATATAAAGTGGCAGCTTGAATAAAATTTGTTATGTCATGTGTTACAGTGATCATGAAATACCAACCTGGTAAATTATTTGACATTTCTTTCTGCCGTGACAGTAACGAGTAATTGATAAAAACTCGATTGACGAATACGTAGAGGAGAAATGGAAAGTTTCGAGGAATTTGTGTCCATTGAGGTTCGACGATGCATTAATCAACAGAGGAGAACGGAAATTCGAAAAAGGAATAATTTATTGCCGCGAAATTCCAACGACAAACGAATGGGAAACTTTTTAAGGGGCAGAAAAATGGAAGTGGTAATGCAATTAGTCTTCTATATCATCTGTTTTATCGCTTTTTTCCCTGTCCGACTCCCCATTTTGTTTTTGTCCGACAGCTTTCAGTCCTCTCTTACCTTTTGCGAAATTATTTTCCAATGTTTTCTGACTTGTCTAATTTTTCCCATGTAATTTGAGGTTATAAGCAAAAATATGAATTATGGAATTTGTTACAATTATTTACAATACGAACTTTTATATTTTCAATTCTCAGTGCTTATCGTAGATTATTTTCTCGTAATATTAAATGTTCCTCATCACATTATAATTAAAATTCTGTTATGCAAGTAGTTGGTTTGTTTTAAATTTCATATTGAGAAATTTTTTGAAATAAGCAATTCAATTATTTTTGATATCGTTAATAAAGTTTGAGAATTGTCCGCTTTCGTTTCGATCGACTCTATTTAAAACTGATACAAAGTAGATACTCGGTACCACTTCTGCACGGTAAAATTTTCTTTCTATCTTAGCCTACGAAGCTTTATCGCAATATCTCAAGAAGATAAAATATTGAACGAAATTGAGGTATAATTTTATGGTAATTAAGATCGTACAACGTGCAACGTTGTTAGTTTTTCCCACTTGTGATATTTATACAAAATTCTAATCCCTGCAATGAACTAAATATTTGTTCCTTTACACGTCGATAGACTTACAAGGTTCCTTATGTTTCTAGGAAGGAATGAAATTAAAAGTGAAATTTCTTTTTAAAACTTTCACAATGTTTGTGAGCATTTACGTTGTATGCAATCTTGCCATTTACTTTCGCAAAAATTCATAAAAAATCATTTTCGCATAAACGATTCTGTTCTTTCAAAAAAGTTACGCCTGTACCGTCAAAGACACTAAAATGAACAGTATCTTCCTTTTGCAAAATTTTCTGCGACATTTTTCGAGCGGAATTCCCATCACAAACGTTACAACGTCAAAGTCACGCATAAAAATGGTGTAAAAATAATCTGGAGCAATATAAAGCGAAGTAGGTACAACAGCGTTTTAAGAAGATTCATAAGGAGCCCTTTTAAAAATTTTAACGATCATTTAGGTCTAATCGAAATTCCCATCTTACGAGTTCATCTAACCCGTTTTAAGAAAAGGAGATAAAGTTGGTATCGATTGATGTTTCACATATTCCGCTAAAATTTTTCCATGATAAAGTTTGTACCACCGAAGTAGTTTTCGCTTAAAATATTCGCACCGGTGTAACATAGAATAGGTAACATAACCTCGCGAAAACTGCGAGTTATTTTCTTTTCGCGAGCAGTTATCCACGAAACATTTCGCCGCTGCTTACGACGGCTAATGGGTAAACAGGTCTATAGTACGGAAACCAGGTTAATGGTGGACGATTTAGTCATATTCAATATGAACACCCTGAACGATATCGCGTTTATCTAGAATGCCAACTTAATACCCGATAAAATCTGTATGTGTGTCAATATTCATGAGTTACGCAATTTGTCGATGTTTTCGGAGGAAAAACTACATCCATTCGCCTCAGAAGGAATTTAAATTGAACGCGAATATCAAAATTCAGTTACACCAATTCGATATTTTTGTGTAATACGCGGCTTCAATATTTTCGCGTTTTGAAACAAGGAAATTATAAAATTGGAATTTCACGATAAAAATATTTTAAACGAAATATATTGCGGAATATATAAATCTAATTTGTATATTCCATTTCTGTGACGCAATTTCTAATATTTATATAAAATTCTTCTTCTCTGGTTAACCAGATTTAATTTTCTACAATCAACTGCTCTTAAATATTATGAGCGCGGTATATTTTATTCAAATTCAGGATCATTCCCGTTTATCTAATAACATGGTAAACTACCTATCATGTGAAAATTCTGTGCAGATCCATACGGTAATTGCTACGGTATTTACATACGGGATGTTTCCGATCGATTGAATCAATGGTTGTTCGAAGTATTATCGTCTAGCTGAGAGCATTGTCGACTTCTTGACAACGTGGTAGTTGTCTCGATGAAACCTGGTCTCGTCTCCTTAAATGTGCCGTGGCGTTCCTGCATTGTTGCCGAAAGATAAACAGTTCCGAGTTACTGTGACAAAGTTAACGTCCTCCCAACAGACTCGTATCTGATCGTGGCTCTACCACCGGTGATATTGAGTTTTACCGGAGCGAACAAAACGGCCGAATGCAGAGTTAAATAACCCGGTGCGGTCGACAGGAGCGCTATTCCCGGAAACGTGAGTCCGTAATTTGAATCTGAACCCCCAAGAGGGCAGCAACTACCGGGAAAAAGGGAAACTCTTCAGCCGTATGCACCAGCATACCCGAGTTCTCTAACTTCGCTTTGATCCCAGTCCCTTTAAAACTAGGATTATTTCCTGCGGGAACAATTTCGTCAGGAACCATCCCCGAATAATTTTGATGCCACAGTAAAAATCATCAACAGCCAACCAGAGTTTCACCCATGCTGGGGAATACTCAAAGTTGACGTGCCCTTTTCTTCCGGTTCTTCTTTTCTTTATTGTCCAAATATACATCCTTATTAGCATTTTAAAACTTCTACGCAGGTTGTTTTACAGAAAGTTTTCATATAAGTTCTCCGCTTTCGTGCGGGCAAAAATTGGAAAAATTTTTTGTTGCCCAAATACATGTTCCTATTAGCATGTTAGCAGTTCTTCGCTATTTCATAGGTTTTTATGTTGCCTTCCGGTATTCAAACATAAAAAAATTTTAACGATCCAATGATTGAAGCTTTTCTCGTTTAGAGGAAACAATTTCTATTTGATTTTTGAAGCTTGATTCGTTCGAGATAAATTCGTGCTTCAAATTTACGTCGATCACCTTTAAATCTATCTCTTTTTTGGCGTAAATTAAAGTACGAAATCATGTTTTCTCTCTTGTTTTTTTCTTTTTCTACTCCTAGATTCTTATTTGCACACAGTTAAGCAATAGCAACGTAGGAAAACGGATGTCCAATCGCCTATGACCGAACGTATTTCATTGGTTAGAACGTACGAGGTTGTTTCACCAGGAAATCCGCCTCGTTCTCTATAAAATTAAATGCAATTTTATCACGTAGAACGAAAACCGTTATTTGATGTTTTTTTTTTTTTATTTCGCGCCGTCATATATCCGACATAGGAATCGATCTCCGTCGCGATTATTGCCTCAAGCTAAGTATAACACTTTCCTCTGCTTTTATCAAAAATTATAGTTTCGGATCGAAGAACAGGCTCATTTCTGTCCACGTACCGTTTCACTTGAAAATTGAAATAAAATCAAAATACGTAATCGAAAAAAATCATATCTTTTATTACAATTAATATTTAACATTAATTTATCATGTATTTCCGAAACTAATTAATTGAAATAGGTAAGGAAATTTGCTTATTCTACAACGCTGATGATTATAAACTCCCCATAGTTCAACTACATAGTCTACTTTCCGGTTACAAGTTTCTCGGAGAACATCTTGAAGTAATTCTCACGCTCAGGGAATATAACTCGCGATAAGGGTAATTATAGTCTGTTGTTGATCACGCTTTCGATACAGAATGCTATCTTACTACGGATAGGAACAATTTCCACCCACTATAGTAAAGGAATACCGTGGTTTCCAATGCATGTGGACGTTACGCAAGGGTGGAAATCTAATTAGGGACACAAAAAACCGGGTCCGATCGTCATGTATGTAGGTATTTCATAAGTAGATGAAGCGGAAAAAATTGCACGGGAAAGAGAAGTTGCCAACTATTTCGACACGTACCTAGAACGGGATATTGTGCAACGAACAAAATATGGTCCGCACACGTGACGATGACATTAGTGGTAAATGGGTCAACGGGGCGGTGGTTATATAGGTACATCTTTCAAAAATTCGAAGGAAACACCTATCTCTGTAAAAATTGAGTTGCCGCGAAAAGGAACCACCTCGAAAACATGTTTTCGAGCCAAGAGTTCATGAGAAAATTGGAATCTTTTGTTAGATACGTCTTTCTTTATTTCTAGACTGTAAACTACACTGAGATATTTTATTTGCGATAGAAATATAAATATTACAGCGAATCATACGTTCTGCTTCTGTTAATTAAGCAATGTTAATTAAGCAATCATATGCATATATAACGAGGAACTACGCAATTGGCAAGAATATTGGCGAAGATACAATTGGCGGAAACGAAACCCTTTGTTACGAGATCAGAATTTAGTATACGAATTTCTACAGAATAAACGATACTCCCACATGCTCGCACATTCATAAACCAAGCAAGAACTTACAATTCGTTGTGCTATCATACACCTTTCGGTTTCGTATAAATCATAATCTTCCATTCAGAACAGATTTCGTTTCACTTTTCTATCCGCTAAAGTTAGACTAAGTGTCCTCAAAAAGCGAGAGAGAGAGAGAGAGAGAGAAGAAGAGAAAAATTATATCCGAACAGCGGTCCCACATGATTGAATCGGCCAAAACAGCGACAGCAGTCGTAATTTTACGCTGAAAATCTCTTGCCGGTAACGACGGTACCGAAATGGCTGGCGTTGTACAAATGTTAAAAATCTCATCGTACCAAACCAATTTCCAGATAATGCGTTTATACGAATGAGTAAAAAGCAAAACTGGATCGAACAGCGTATGTTTTTACAAGCGAAAATTCGAGTATTGAGTGCGGCTCGCGACGAGGGTAATTAATGTCGGAAAATTAAGCCGAAAGGGGTGGGATCGGTTCAACGATCGGAGAACGCGATCATTAGAGGTAAGTGGAATCGAGACGGCCTGCAACGTTTCCCGATTATAACGCTAGAGCATTGACGATTCATCTCGCGGCTGCATCGTTTCGGTGATTGATAGCGATCCTCCCACACGCGCGTATGTGTGTGTATGTCTGTGTGTGTACAAACTCGGATCGAACAGCTGAGACAAACGACAACGACCTCGTTCAGTGTCCAGAGAAACGTGCACAAGAGAACTCTCGTATTCTAATCAGAAAGCGCTAAAAAGGTGTAAAAATGGTTCGTCGTATTTCTCAGATCGGAGCATCGGAAATTGAAATTTCTTACTCTCGTTATATTACCGATTGGTGGTAAAGCGGATGACTTTGGCGCCAGTTTACTTCACACGTCGATGATTTTTCTTCTCTCTAAATGTGCGTTCGCATGGAAATTAAGTGCTGGATTTTTGGTAGCCAAATATGTATGCGCAAAACTCAAAGTAAAATTTGAAGCTTTGGAGGATAGAAAATCGACTTGAAAAATTAAACTGCAACGTCTTGTTTCGATGATTTAGTAGAAGATGTTTTCGTGAGGATGATAATTATGTGCATTGGATTTTAATTTTTCAGTTGTTTTACGCGGTAAAGGTAGTTGATACTGAAACACATTCATAACGAAATATTTCAGGATAGGATTTTCTTAAAATGTTCGACACTAAAAGTGTTAAAATTATCAAAATACATCTAGTTTTAGCCTGGCCTTCATACTTCATACTAGATGTTTAATGAAATGTGGTGTTCAGTCTGTCGTACGAAAAAGGTCATCAGAGGATTGCACGCGTGAAAAGTTTACTTATACATGACGTGATCGTAAAGCTTCGTTATTCTATGATTCTACTTCTGTCGCGAAGGAACTCGGTGCATGAAATAATCGATTGTCCAATTCTATTAGTACAATTGGAAATTTATGTCGCTAAATTTTACATGTAGATATATTTACTATTAGGTTGTTCGAAAAGTTTCCTTCATTTTATAAGGAAATAATAAGCGCACAATGTTTTTTGTTTTATATTAGTTTATTGAATTATGCACGAACATAATAATAGAAAAATGACGAAATGGATCATACCTGATTCAATAAAATAATATAAAACAGAAATTGTTGTTCATCTATTATCACTTTATGAAACGAAAGAAACTTTTCGGACAACCTAATACTTTACATTCGGCGATTTCCACAAATTGCAAACAGGCAAGGAATTCGCTAATCCATCTGCATAAATAAGATGATCCCTCGAACAACGCGGAAGTTTGAGACACCAACTGACCGCGTAAAGTGAAATCCGCGTAGTTGCGGAGGCACTCTTCCTTAAAGGCTGAAGCAACTAGGTATATACTCGCATACATACGCATATTATATTTCCCCAATGCATGTGCATATATGTAGCATTTAAAATTTACGTTTGTTATATTTAGTCATTATTTTCTTCGCTACAAGACGATTTGATGCGAACTGTCTTTTTGATATCATCACCATATGCATCGAACAGCATCGACTTCGAATAGTTGATTAATTGTTTGAGAAAGGAAAAGATAAGAATTTATTTCTTTTTGCGCATACATACAATGAGACTATAGCTGTGTACCTCACAGAGACATACTGGTTGTTTAATCTTTCTTCCAAGTCCCATAACGGTTCGTTATGTGCTTGAATTTTTTTTATTTTATTTTGGTTATTTTACAATTTGTCCTTGCGGACATTTGGTAAAGTGTTATATCTTGTTGGTGAAGAAAAAAAATATAAATAAAAAATAATATAGCATGTGGGCGGCTACCCCCAGCGGGGTGCCAGCTTCGTTTTTTTTCTAAGTTA
Source organism: Bombus pascuorum (assembly GCF_905332965.1). Taxonomy (NCBI): domain Eukaryota; kingdom Metazoa; phylum Arthropoda; class Insecta; order Hymenoptera; family Apidae; genus Bombus; species Bombus pascuorum. The sequence goes on from NC_083500.1 coordinate 1,071,831, forward strand.
TATCTTTTATGAGGTCTATTGGGTATGTGCTTGAATTTGATGCTGTTCCTTATGTGCAAGGACACTCTCCGAAGAATCAGTTCACGAATTCGCATTTGTTCTTTCTCGCGTCTCGTATTCGCCACGATAAGGAAAATCGTAACGATATGCTAAATAAATTGATTCGAAATAAATGTAGAAAAGAAATGAAATCTGTCAAATAATTGAAACTGCATTATTCAAGGGAGCACTGTGTACAATAAGATAAATACATCTAGGATAAATATACAAACTGACGAACGATGGCGCAGCTGGTTCAAACGCATTTACCTTATGCAAAACAGTGTTATTTTGAAACTTCACGCAGTCCAGATCAGATGGCACAATGGGGTCGCTTAAAATTCATGTGTCGCGTTCTTCGCGTAACAACTGCGGGCTTCGATGCAGAAACTGCGGCGTTACGATGTAAGGAAAGTAATTTCCCCTCAACGGGCAGATCCACGCAATAATAATTATGCGTCTGACCAAGAGAACAATGAGAAAACTCATACAACAAGTATAAAGTTTCGCGAGTATAAAGTTTGTGATATCTTGTAAAATATATCACGAGTGGAAGAAATTCTGTTTTGTAGAGTGAAGTTGCAATGAAGACGAAAGAAAGAAAATCTTTCTCGCGTGTAAATTAATCTTCTTCCCCTGAGAGTTTAATAAAATGACCTATTGTTTGATATGTAGAAATTTTCATTCGATGAACAGTCTTAATTTGAAATAGAATTATAAAAAGTATTTTTTATAATAAAGTAACATTCTACTCCTTTTATTTTTTGTTATTTATTTTTTTATCCAATTTATAATTTATCCAGGAAACCACGTGTCACTAATTCTAAAGTGTACGTAATATTGCGCGCAAGAGCGTACCTTTTATGTAACGTTAATGGCAGTTGTTTTGTTTATGTAATTATGTACTTTCGTGGAAGATTTGAATGCAAGATTGTAGATAAGTCTGTGCATCAAAAGCAACAAGTGGCCACATATCACGTACAACGAAATGTCGATAAAATAGCACCCCAAATATATGATTTTGATACAGATCGGAAAAATACTTCAAGTCACTGACTATTAAACAACATTTTCGTTTATTTATTTTTGCATGAAGATTCATCTCCTATTTCATGCTTTTCGTCGCACTACGTATAAACAATAAAGAACTGTATAGTTGATCTATAAAATAAATAGAATCGTTAATAAATAAATAAATAAATATAAAGAAAAAATGTCAAGACACAGTATCTTTTGAAAGATAACAGCAATTCTGACTGTGCTCAGAAAGAAAGAAGTCAAACGAAGTCGGGGGATCGATTGGCTAGTAAAAATAAACTTGACTTGACAAGTTCGCAAGGATACACAAAACTTTCCTGGCTGAAGTTGTCGAAGACAGGCTTGGTCGTCGTTCGAACCTGGAACAGGAAACCCAACCATCGTAATTCACGACGCGGCTGCAATCACCAATACCACACAAGACTTTTCGATACAAAATGAACCTGCTGCGAGCAAATTTCTTTTCGCCATGCAGATTATTCGAAAGGGAAAAAGTTAGTCTAGCTTCGTGAAAGGAAACAATTTTCACACGTCGATCGACGAAGTCGTTTATCATCTACGAATTTTTGATCGATTTTTTATTTTTCACGGATTATTTAATGCAAACGACCGACGTTATATCAACAATACAGTCGCTAGATGCGGCTGCAGCAAACACTGCATTAAACTGATTGCTTCGCGAATACGAGCTAATACATTAAACCTAATTTCATTTGACGTATATATCAACAGTACAGAGAGGAATAAATGGCCTCGTTTTTCACGTGATTTTTAATATTCGCTATGCTAGTACACTAGTTGAAAACTATTAACCCTTAAAATGGTCGGATGGAATGTATGTTACATAATTGATAGGATGAAGTTAATTTAACTCGCCCGATGAGATTAATGGATTATCCTCTTCATTTATCTAAATACGCAGGTATATCAACCTTTTTGATAGATTAATGTAAAAATATATTGATATTATTAACATCTATTTTGAAATTGAGAAGTGATCTTCAGATTTAATGACACGAGAAAACGTTTTATTTAAAGAAGTTTCATGAAGAGCAGATACACGCTGCGATATCATAAGTATCGAGAAATTCTTTCATTATGTAGATATTTTTTTAAAAAGCGTATACAATTAATATTATAATAAACAGTTAATATGTCACGGTCGATTCGACGATTTTTCAAGCCGCTCAAACGAAAAATAACATAATCTGAAGCCCATTTCTACTCTAATCGTGCCTGTACATCGCGTCATAATGAGAACTGAGCTAATATAAAAAATGTTCCATTTAAGATAAACTGACAGCCTAGTGTTTTTATTTGAGGAATATCGGACAAAGCGAAAACTTTTGCAAAAGGATTCCACGGCATTTCAACGGCACTTCGTTGATGCGCAGTTTAATCCATTTTCGCTTTTCTTTCTGGATATTAACCGCACTCCACGGTATTGAATTCCATTGTCGAACTTTGTGTTTGTTTTCTTCTCGGTTATTCAACGATGAGCTTCGCATTTTTCAGAGGACACAGTTAATTTACGATCTTTTCAATCTTTCTCTCATTCGGTAGATACTACCAGTAGATAGTATCGGTTAATGACATGTCCATCATTACTTAGAATATCTCCTAATATTCTTCTAATGTAATTCTTGGCCTTTCTTTTTTTTATTAATTTTTATCTCGTGATTTATAAAATATCGTACAAAAGAGGCTATGGAACGTACTAATATTTTAATTATTTTACAGAAAGTTACTTGATATCGTTTAAGTTGCACTCTTAAGTAGTTCTCGGTAGAACATACTCAATGGGTGCTTTATTTCCGATTATCGTTCAATAGCCGAGAAGATATAGGGACTAATCGATTAGCATGAAACAATAATATCACTTGAAAACTCCCTCCAGATTGCTAACGTGTAATTAGACTCTCGTACGCTTGCAAGAGCAGCTCGATATCGTCTGGCTGTTGTAACAATGCGTTCCTTACGATGCATCCGTGCGTTCCGACCTTTTCTACAGAGGCTCGCGTATATTTTCACAATGACCCTGGCAAACAGCTGCATCGATTTCTTGTCCCATTGAATTTTTACGAATGGACGATTACTTTCCAATGATCCTTTCTGCAATTATCTCACCGGTATCAAATATGATTTATAACATAATAATATATAAAACAGCAACGTTACACCATTCGTGCTTGTTTTAAGTATTTATAAATCGTAGAATGTCTCTATGTAGGTACTTTGTTGCGCCAGAGTTGATAACTTGGAGCATACAATTCTACTTCGATAACTGCACCACTTATAATTAATTTATCCTATGTTCTGGTCGAATACATGTATTAGGATTAAATGAAAGCCGAAACGAGCAAACACAGAGCGGTATTAGGAAAAAGGAAATAATTAGAGATTAAATTGGTTTCGAATCCTGCTGGTTTAATTCTATAGTTTAAACTCCAATAACTGCCGGCATTAATTTTCTGTTACTCCTACGGGAGCTCTGATAAAATATTGATTATCGCTAAACCATGCCGAATCATTGTAAACCGAGCGCTAACGGAAAAATTTCTATTAAAAGGGAAACGACCATGTAATTTCGTTCTATAAGAATTCTAAAATTGAAACATGATTATATAAGATTATTGGCCTGTATCGATCTCTACGCCCCAGAACGACTATCCCGCGTTCCGATCGTAAATTACTCGTTGTATTTTACCGATGGTAAAAGTATCGCAATAAGAATGGGACCCGATTACTATTGACTAGCCACGAAATCGTCCACGAAATCACACGAACCAGGATAGCACGGATAACGAAAATTGACCTACGAAATTTGATACAGCAAGGCAAACCAAGCCCCCATCCACAACTTTTGGTATATGCCCAACCCCTGGATATGACCCAGGATTCCAGTGATCTCTAGCTGGTACGTGTCGACTGTGGGTCACGCGCCAACGCTTTCTAAACGCAAGACATATTCCGGTTGCATCTGTATTCGAGGAGAAAAGAGTACACGAACGATATACGAATTGGGTCTTGCAAAGATCCGCATTGCCAACTATAAATCTAGCCGCCAGTGACAGCCTTGATTCTTGGTTTAATCTACAAATCTCACGCATCTATATATTATTCGACAACCTCGTGTTTGCATATTCTCGGCACCACGCCGGAGTGGTTACTCGCTACTGATCTGATTCATAACGTAGCTTACCCTTTCCATCGTATTGTTTGAATTTCTCTGATTTAGCGAGAAGCTTCGCGCTGTACAAATTCATTTTTCTTATGCTATCGACGCAGTCCACATTCGACTGCGATACACCACAGAAGGGATGGTAATCTTAAGGTAAATTATTGTGAAATAATTCCTCGATATTTTGTAAGAATGGAAATTTATCGACCCTGAATATTTCTTTAAAAATGTGGCGCTAATATGATATTGTTATACGTTGTACCGCGTAACGATCTGCGCTGATATTTTATTTTGATTCGTTAGCCACGAAATCGATTAGCCGACGAGGTGATCCGTGGTTTCATTTTGCGCTAAATAATTTTCAGGCGGTGCACGAGCTGGGTGTAACCGAGACAACGGCGTGGTGGTAATGGCAAGGAGGAAAATAAATTCGTGGGGACAGTTGCGGCCCTATGGGTCACACGTTCACAGCCTTCGGATGTGGGATAAGTTACAGACGCAGTGGTAGAAAGTCGGTTTATACAGATCACGTACGGCCTGGAATGAACGGATAAAGTTTTGGGATTCACTTTCCATTCTCAACAGTAAGCCAATTTCTACTATAACAAATATTGTAAGTTAGTTAAAGGACGACGAGTTTATCATTCGAAGAGCGGAAAGTAGTTAGCACTGACGTAAAATTTTCAAGCAGTGTGCAAAGAAGATCGTTATTTGTCATTTTGGATCTCGATTTGTATTCTGCAAAGAATCTTAAAGAAAAAATAACAACGAAATATACAGGAAAATGTTTCGACTTAATTTCCTTAAACGACTTTAAAGCGCGGAACATTTCACAACAGCTTCCAATTGTCTTTATGTAGAATGGTAAATGGGGGATTCAGAATGGATAGGTGGTACTCGTTAAGCGAAAGAAAGTCAAAAAATTAGTACTTCTAAATAAAAATAATCAAACACCCATGCATCGAACTAGTTGAAGGACTGTGAGATTGAAAGGGTAAGTTATGAATTCTTTGCCTCTTTCCCATAATGTATTCTTCTCATAACATTACAAGTTTCCCCGAGGCATTTTCATCTTTTTCTTCAAATTCTGGCTGAGATATTTTGATGAGACAACGATATATTATATGGACCTAGGGTAGTCGGAAAGGAGGATCCAGAAACGCCGTAAGCATACAGAAAATTAGATATCATCCAGCACAGTCGGTTAATTCGACGTATGGCTTGAAACTTTTTGCGGTACGTGACGAGGCATAGCAAGTAGAACTGCGAATGCAGTTCCCCATCGGTGCTGTTGTCGCTATTGCCGGTGCACGTTGCGCATTTCCTACTCGAACAAATCCACTTTGCAACCTCGTTTCTGTGCTGGCGCATCCTTGACGCTATGCGTCATCCGTACGTATCCGCCATGGAAATGAGAAACCGATATCAAGAGGAATCTTCTTTGCGACTTCTCGTACTTCGTCTACCATTAACAGGATTCCTTTCATGTGAAATTAGATTCTATTCCCGAGCTACTACTCGCGTTTCTGGCCCGTCTTCTTCTGGCATACGCAATTTCTTTAGCCTATCGTATTCGATATAGATTGAACGTGCTACCTAAACTAGTTTGATTTCGTAGAGCCTCTACGCCTTTAAATTTTGATAAAAATACTTTGCTTGTTGAAATGATTGAGACTAAATGATTGGTGCTTTGATTGCACTTTGATCGTCACGTTATATATAAATCTGGAATTATTTTAGGCAGGCTTTAAGATTTGAAATTCATCGTATGACTAAAGAATTACTCCTGGAAACATTTGATTTTGATCGTTAAAAAGTTTGAATGTTGAATAGAATATTAATGGTTACTAGCTCCTCGTATCCAGTAGAATCGGTCCACAACTGGTCAGACACAGCTATTCCTCGTTAAACGCTTGGAACGCGATGTTAAATATAAATAGATGGAGTCTAAAAACGTTTCTAAATGCTATGTATAATTTGTAACTAATATAACAAAAATTAATAATCTACTATTTATCTATTTTCTGTAATTTACGATTACCTTTTCGTGATGATATTTTTCCGGTTTCGTTTGTTCCCACCAAGTGCTATCTTTTTCTTTCTAAAGTATCTAATCGCTTAGAAGCAATAATTTCCTGCAAAGAAATTTTTCGGATGCCTTGAGATTCAATTTCAGTACAGCTGTACATCTCTCTATGTCTGTTTCTTTGACTCTAAAGCCGTCTCATGGAATTCATTCGTAATATGGCTGCTACTTTGACGCGTTCTTCCTCTCTAAAGGGTCCATCTGAGGAATTTATCTTTTCCCATTGGATTGAAAGATCTCGTACACATAATCCTGACAAAGGTCTTAATTCTTACCCGCGTACAAAACCATAAATTCCCCAAAAAGAAAAATATTTGAAGATATCGTAGAATTTCGCTCAACGCCGAGGCCCATCGCATTTTGATACGATTTCAAAAGTTACTGTGATGTTGCTTGTTATCAAAGCATAGGTTCGCATTTGAAATTTTACCGAATTTTTTTTAGCGACGCTCTTCTTTCACGGTGTTTTTCCTTGAAACCAACAGACAGAAGTCCCTTATTCTACAAGCTGAAAACAAGACCATTACGAAGGCGAGATCATCTTTTTTTATGAGCCAGTCAAGTTGGATTGTGAGGATGTATTTTGCGACGTTCTTGTTCCACAAGCTTCTCGCCGCAGTTAAAATAGCGAGAACGTTCTGAGAAAAACGCGGGAAACTTAAGGTGTCTGTGTAGCAGAACAGTTACTCGCCTTTGTCGTATTTTCTTTCATGTTCAAGAAAGAACTGCAGAAGACATAATGTCGTCAAAGGATTGTATAGAACAGAGGTGTACTGATGCACGATGTTACAAGAAATAATTAACTCAAATTTTTTTATTAGGCGTTTTATCTCTTTCTCTTTTTGTAGATCTTTGGGTAAACGCTACAAATGTACTTCAGCTTCGTATATTAATGGTAAAGTCGATTCTTCGGTAGAAATGGAAAAACAGATTTGTCTATTACAATTTACATTAAAAGCAATGTATGAAAAATTGACAGGGCATAGTTTTCCGAGAAGATTTCTTCGGAGGCGTAGTTATAATCGTATTTTTAATATTACGCATAAATATTCCGATCGCGATCGTTCTCAAACGTTTCCAAGACATCTAGCTAATGCTGTAGTATTTTTATAAGCTTTTAAGCGTATCCAAAAGTACCGTTTTTACGAGCGTTTTGAAAATAGATGAGTCTGAATATTAATGCAAAGTGCCTTTAATATTTCAACAAGTGAGTGCACGATAAGACCTGTCTGAAAGACAAGACATTATACAATAATCTAACATAAGAGGAAGAAAATAAAACAACTTTTACAAAAAGTAAAAATTACAGGTCCGAATTCCAGTGTCTGATCTTCCTATTTTCTAGACTATATGCTTCCGTATAATTATGAAATGATGTACTTACATTAGACCGTTTTTGTTCTTCACTCTTCACGATTAAGCACACTATTATTTGCTAGTAACCACGCCAAGTAGTCCTGTTACCATGGATTTCCATACCATAAATATTTCATTATCCAGAAGTTCAGCCCGAATACATTTAAACTTATACAAAGTGGAGCATAGTTAATTCGTATTCATTGAATATATCGTTACTATAACTTTAATTACAACTTCAATTTGTTCGGTATAATGGAACTGTAATTAGAATACGCAGAGGTATAAATTATTCAAGATTCTTTAGCATATCAGTAACGATATAATCAAGGGATCAAAACGTTCATGACACTCGAAGTACAGGTACTTTACCTAAATCAATACTATGTCTTCCACAATTGAACAAATGTCATTAGGAAGTAGATTTAGAACAATGATGAATCAATTGCAAGATAAAGGTGGCACTTGCCAACTGATTGCATCATAAAGAAGCCTAAATTATTGTACATTACAATATCATCGATCCCAAAATATTGAATTGTCCGGAAAGTTCGTTCCAATTTTTAAGGAATTTGATCGACACGAAAAATCGTATTGCAAATTTGTTCACCGAAAAACCTGAGACGTTCTGGACGGATGGAGTATTCAAGTTGCATGAAAGATGGAGGAAGGTTGTAAAGCAACATGGTGTCTATATAATTCAATAAATGTGTATCGAATCGAAATGTAAATCGGAATGAACATAGTACAGAGATGGTAGCGTATATCTTTCTCTTACGAATGAAACGCGCTTTGATCTTTAAATCCAAAACTGCCTTCAATTTCAAAGGTGGTCGGATTAGCAACGCAATCGATGTTCCTATAAGCTACTGCACGCCTCTGTTTAATTACGTTAATGAGTAGGAGATTATTATGATTATCTTGTATTTTCTCCAGCGGAAAGCAGCGCGCGCGATCGGTTTGCGAGGTCACATTTAGCTGTGAGGCAAACTCATTGTCAGATAAGCTAACCGACCCTGAGGGAATGTTCTAAAATATATCGCAGACATCGACGGTAACGATGTAAGTTCCTCTTACTTGAGGGCAACTGTTGGTGTGTCGGTAAACGTACACAACCAAAGAAACTAGATAGTCGCTGGTATTGCTGGCGAAGCTTTGAAACTCGGCTAATCTTCGGACTAAGCATTGTCCTACCGCAGAAAGGGAACGTTTCTTCGGCAATAAGGGTTTACTGGCATTATGTTGCGTTACAAGCATTCAATTTCACGGTACCTTGGAAATGCGCCTGATAAATTGTAATAGTCTCAGATTTTATATTCTCGTTAATGAAAATGTGCTTATAATTTTTATATAGTTGTTTCAATGGATCTTTTTCCTGGAGACTTTCCATCTCGTCGATAGTAATCTTTTTCAGTTTCGTTAAACTATTTTTGAATCGTATAAAATTCAGATTCGGTGAGATCAGTAGAAAACGGTTAGCGTACAAGGAGCTTGTCTAAATATGTTTTGTAATCATCTCACGAGATTTTTATATGTACGCGAACAGTTATGTTGCTTTTATTCTCGCTGAACTTCCTTGCGCGATTATTCGAAACTACTTCATCACCTCACCATCATTTTCCATCGATTCATCCGTATCAGATTCTTACGAAGTCCTTCACCGGGATTTCCACGAAAATGAATATTTCTCGAATACAATTTACAATCGATTGATCTTAGTAACGCAACGAAGTGAAAAAGGTTAAATTCGAGGAGAATACGTCCTCCGGTATCGAAAGAACGGCGAAAATAATTTCTGGAGCAATTAAAAATGATTGTAGAAATGAACGACGCTTATGGTGTATACCGCACCTTTCTTCGCAATCGTTGGGGTATAAAAAAAATTGGAGGTCGAATCTCGGTCGCAATTGTAATGGTCCTATGGAAGAAGGTCACAAGGCGAAAGGAAGAACAAAGGGACGCTGCAAAAACGGCAGCCGCTGTCGGACACGGGAAACGATAAACGGCAAAACAGGCGCAGCGAAACAATGCGCAGGGCATATTTAGCCGTGCCGTTGTACATTATTTAGGTGCCAGTACGCGCCATTTGTATTCCCGCGCACGCGTGTGCTACGAAAATTCGCGATATTTCCTTCCACCCTGCATCCCCTCGACCAGAAGAAACCGATGCCTCGTTTCCATATTGCTGCGATCACGTCCACGTTTTCGGAAATGAAAAGTTTCCTGATCGTGGTGGACACCTCTTAAATTTGCCATTCGATCTTCGATCGCGAGGAAAATGGCTCGTTTAACGAAACGAAGGAAATGTTGCTTGAATTATGAGCATTGAAAATTCATCGGTGAAGTTCCTTTTTCGATGATTTATAGAGAAAAGTAGAAGAAAGAAAGCGATGTTTATTTTCATATTTGAATGAGAAAATTTGAAATGAAGACTTGTAAAGTTTAAGAACGTCATCTTAAATCTCGAGAATGTCCTTTGTGCGAAGCGATTGAATTTTGACGATGTATGAGATCGTTCATTCGTGAAACAATATATCGCAAATACGCCTTTACTAGGCCATTTGCGAGATATTCCTTAATCATTTTATGTAACGTACGATATTTGATAGAATTTTACGCGAAAACATTATGTTTCATAAATGTTGTCATTATCTGTTGAATTGTAAATTAACTAGAATTTAAAATTAATTCAAACTTTCTGATATAGAACGAGAAGAAGTTACAAAGAGTTGAACTACGCGTCAAAACTAAATATCTAATAGACACGAATGTCCATCGATATAAACGTCAACGGAATTATTGGTCTTCAGGATTTAATTAAACTTTTACACACTTGTCATTACACCACGTGAATATTGATGTACGCGTATCTATTCATATGTGATAAATTGCAGTCGAATATATTGTTTATTAATTTGTTCAATTTATTAGTTTGGAAGTTCGTGTATAGAATTACCGCAGTATATACTAGAGTATAGTTTCTCTGCTAATATATTAACCAGATACGTCTAAACTCTAAACTCATCCTCAACTACTCGACGTTTTGATACGTTAGAGAACTATCAACTTGAGAATATCGAAATTGACTGAGAGAGCTTGATTCTCGCTCTCGAGAATGATCGATGTGATTAGCTTAAAATCCTTCGGATGATCCTTCTCCCGTGGAATATACAATTTCGAACGTGAAGTGTATTTCGAACGCGAATTTATAAATTGTATATGGATGATCCGTGAAGTATTTACATACATACGATCGTGGAAAAATAAATTCCCACGAGGTTATCGATATCGAGGTTATCGAGAGTTTCAAAGGATAATAGAAATTTACCGTCTAAGTAATTATACGCGTCTCGTAATAATTAGCCCTGAAAATTGATATTTTCCACAAGCCTGATATTACCCACGTTTAAAGATTATAACCATACACTGGTATTAGCAAAATCTACAAAGTAATTACAAGGCACACGCTTGAAATAGAACGACGAATCTGGACACAATAGACGACACTGTTAATCCGGCTTCTAATTACACATAAAACCAGCAGTGCACCACGTGCTGTCTGAACGGAAATTCCCCGAAGCTTCTACTAATCATTTCTAATGATGCTCGAAACATTGTCCGCACCATACTCCTACAGCTATGGTTTATCGTAAATCATCTTCGCGAGAAATGTTATATCTAAATCAACGTTACACTAAATTTATGAAAGTGTAAAATAAAATGATATTACTACTGTTATATTTTAATGAAACTTAACATCGATGTAACATCTTTTGGCTTTCAGTAATTGATGAAACCGAGGTTTAATCTTCTTCATATCAAAAATTGCTCTAAAATTAAACGCGATCGAATCATAAAATTCAAGGCTAGAGAGATTTTATTGTTGCAAGTCCAAGAAACAAATGTACCCCTGATAAAATTGGGAACTTCTATTCAGTATAAACATTTATATACCAAATTGTAAGGACATGGAGAAAATTGAATTGGGTAAACTAACAGGACCTTCGTTCAATAATTTACAAGGGTTAACCGTGAAACTGACAGTGAGTCTAGAGACTAGACGATGATTGATGAGAGCGTAAGTGCATCGTATGTTACATGCGGCTTCCGAGTGCAGCCAATGAACACTTCCGTTTCGTCGATGCATCCTATATACATCCAGGTTGTACACGCGACTAGTCGTAATATCAGTGATTGGTCTTTGTTCGTTTTAATGTCATTCCTTCCGTGTGCATGTGCGGTATGTACGTGTTTTACACTGGTGCGTATAAACGTGCAGGAACGGGAGATGCATGTTGGAAAACGTGTATGCAGGGCTGCACGTAGCCCTCGTAGGTAATCACCGATCTGTGTACTTTTTTCCTATATATGTACGTGTGTGTATGTATGTACACGTTTATCGAAGCCCCGTTTCGTAGCAATACCAGCGCTTCGTTGGCCGGAGAAAAAAGGATGCGATACGTTTCTAATTACGAACCAGGTCGCGTTTGGGTACATTGGTCTCTGGCTGTTGACACGACATTTTAAAAAAGAAATTTTATTTTTTCATATTTTCGCAAACGTGAGATATATTAGCATTTGTATACCGACAACTGATCGTACTGATCGTACACCTTTAGTTTTCGAATGTATTTTCAAATCTAACAAAAAAAAGATTCCGGAAATACAAGGAAGATTTTAGAACCTTCGACGATTTTCAATACTGCGATATACATTTTGAAATCAGAGGTCTCGTCAGATGGATGTCTAAAAGTGTATGTATGTATACCTTCTTCTTAATTACAAAATTCATGCAGGGAATAATCATAAGGTGTTACCTATCGAACAAAATACGATAAGGTTGCATGCAAATAGGAATGTTAAGAAAACTGATCGTGCTACTCGAAGCAGAAAGCAATGCAAAAAGGACGTTCTGTCTATTGCAACTCACTTAACTCGCACCTTGATAAAACGAGCACACTTTTCGTTTCAGTATGATAGATACTTAGAATTCTGTTGGTACTGTGTGCGGTGTGCGTGTTACGTTAGAGAGAAGGTCTTTTATGCGTTTTGTACAGAGGAACTTTTAAGTTGCTGTTGAAAACTTACAACGTCGATTATTTGCATTAGTGTAAGGCCAAAGCTCAACACGAGGGGCTCGGACTCATTGCCAACCGGACGCTCCAGCACGTTGTATGTATCCAGCAGGTCGCTTAGCAGCCGTTTCTCGTGAGAACCGCCGTTTACCAGCCCTGACCAATTATCATTTTTTCAGTCATCTCTGTACAAGCACGATCTTTAAACCACTTTGAGCCCCGACTAGCCTCGTCGACTCTCGAGCTCTTCCGCGGTCCACGCTCGCATTCTTTCGAGAACACCACATTCTCCCTTTGTTCGAAATTCACCGAGGAAAGGCAATGTTTATAAGACGAAAGATATTTTTTCTTCTTTTCTTTTCTTAAATATTGCAATCGTTATGTAAGAAGGTAGAAACCAATTGAAAGTCTCAGTTGGAATCGAAGATGAAGATTGTCATTAGCGATCGTTGTATCGTCTTGTCTGGAAACGTGTGTCGACTAGAATTTCGTAGATATCTTGCGTACGTGGAACACGGAATGTTAGTCGTGGTTCAAAGTGTACATGTTTAAAACTACGTTGCCCCTTTTATAACAAGAATGTAAGTCTGACAAGAATTATACGTAATATAAAAACATATATAGAAGCTAATTTGAAGCAGCAGTACACATTTTTGCAAAAAAGGGCACGGGTAAATGTCTCCAGATATCCGTGAGTCGTTGAATTTCACACGCTTGCATGGGTAAATTTGCAACTGACCTGTGAATAGAAACAAGCATTGATTCCTTCTCTTTAAAACTTCTCTTTAAAGCTCTAAACGTATCTCGAACAATTTCGAAGATCACGTCGATTTTGTGTAATCACGATAATGGCCACATGTATCGACATGAAAATTAAACAGAATTAAAAGAAAAAATTTCTGTATTTTTCCTTGTGTAGAAAAATTAATTGGCTTCGCGGTGGTTGCACACGCGATAGGAAGTCCATGTGTCGTGGACATTCAGCCTCGAATCGTTGAATATCAAAGGAAACTAGACAATTTTCACAGACCTGTTATCGACGACTGGCCCTCGTCCTATCGATGTCGTATCGCTTCGTGTCGACGGAAAGAAACAAAAGAAAAAGGAAAATAACGACGATACAAATTTCTGTCGAGTATCTTAAGGAACGTTTATCTTCTTTCGATTTATCCCCAAGCTCCTCTCTGTTCAGTCGCTTTTAGGAGTCACCCCACAGTGACGTTTTGCACTACTTTTTCCGAATATACAAGTTCGTAATCTCTCTTTCTACCTGGATCTCTCTCCTATCCACCCAGTCTCCTCTGTCCCTTTTCTTCCTTTCTCTAGCCCCTCGTACTTGCCAATTTTTGTCTCTGTTTCTCGTTTTTCCTGTTGCTCGCAAGACACCATTCGATATCTTGTTCCACGAAATAGTTCGCATTAAGAAGTTGCTGATTCAACTTGTCGCGTCAGTATTGCCGATACTGCGCTTCGTTATGAGCGTAGGATTCGAGAATAAGAAAACGTCGGAAAGTAAAATAAAACAAGATGCATTTTATTATACTTTATGACCTGGCGTAACAATGTCAATGCAAGAACTAGAATGGTAGAGATGACTAATTTATAATGGATTCATTTCGGGAATATAAACAGTTTCTTGCAAAATATATGGCTAAAGATTTACATTACGTGTTTTTTCATGTGCCTCCCATTTCAATTTCTTTCATACACGCTTTAAACATTAGTTGCTAGTAGTTCTATCGCTAAACGGTGATATAATCATTAATTCGAACAGAATATCCATCTTCGATTATAACAGCTTTGGCTTCCAAGCCCTTTCGGAAGCAATTCAAATCATGAGAATTCCATTCCCTAAGGGAAAATTCCGTGCATCACCGATACGTCGTTGCATTTGGCACAGTACAAACGTTATCGTTAGCATCCGCGTTCACAATTAGAATGCGGAATGATCGACATTGGAGTAATCGTGTGTGCACGCATGTTTCGCGTCTCGACATGGAACTGTAGATACCCTCTCATTGGAATGCAAAGGCAAAATATGAATTATGAATCCCCTCGACGAGAAAAAATTCGATTCACCGCCGTATGATTGTATCGTATAATACCGGTTATCTTTCTGTTTGACGTTGCAAAGCAAAATATCTGTTTCTTTGATATCGTATGGAAGATACTTAAAATTTAAAGAAATACCTGTGAAGAATAATTTATAAAAGAAATTCTTTAGCTGTTTGCAAAAGAGATTATAAATTCGAAGAACTCGTTTCGTTTAAGAGACAATCGATTAAAAAGCCATGAGAGAAAATAAATAGTAATAAACGTTCGTAAATACATGGACTGAAAAGATATGTTCCTCCTTCACGCTCTTTTGATAATAGACCCTTTGACTTTCTTCGTTTCCACCTGCCCAAACAAAATAGGATACAGCAAAGCTAAATAGCGAAACATTTGCTGTTCATTGTTTCGAGAGAACGTACCCGGTAATTGGATTCACGAACACGAATTGAATACGTAAAGCTAGTTAAAGAGCAGAAGCTTGCTTCTAAGAATTTCACAAAATCGTTCTGCAGGACATGCTGCGACTTTGCAAATCGACGAGAGCTGTGTGAAAAGACTAGAGAAGGACTTGCTCTTGCTGTGTTATAGAGTTATTTTCTCTCGAATCGCCGTTATATTTTCAACTCTCTGCTTTTGTAACTTCTTTTTTTTTCACTTGAATGCTTATAGCCGCGAAATGGTCAATTGAGTTTCATAACTTTCAAGACAGGATAATTTATTTCAACAATTTTGGCGATTGTAACGTTTGACTTTAATTTTTCAAGCTATCTTCCATCGCCCTGGATTAATACTTGCATTAAGGTACGATTTAAAGTATAGTTGAAAACTTGTGGTGATCGTCAGCATTTATATGAAAATAAAAAACATAGAATGGATGTAAATGAGATACGAATGATGCCATGGTTTCTGCTTTTCTCTGAGAAAAACAAGAAAGGAAGAAAAAATGCCATTATCGGAATCGAACCATTTTCACGCCGATAATTTTACCGCGGAATGAAGTCCGTTCTCAGTGAATGCACCGTTCCACTGGACGAAACAATAGGGTGCAATCGACCCATTTTCATTAACACGATCATATTTCATAAGACGCATTTCATAAATGCGGCATTAGTAAACAGGAAACGAATGGCAGACAAATTTTTTTCTGGATTATATATAGTAGAAAATTGGAATTGATCCTCGAGAATCATTTAACTATGGATTTGCAAAATCATCTGACAAATCTTTTTAAAAGTTTTCCACCTTGCTCTAAATATACAACAATTTTTAATAAATAATTTTGGCAGTACGTATCTAATAATTTTCAATCTATGGTGTTCCATCTAAAACTCGCGCACGAGTTTCTAGTAATAAAGAAGTTGAATACTTTGCAAATCATCACCCATATAAATAACTAACCAGGAGTTAGTCCTTCTTTAAACTTCCACCCCATCCGCAAAGTTTCATTCACCAAGTTGTTCATTAATTATACTACATAAGAAATAGCGCGAAACCCGTATGTTTCGTTAGTGCTGTTACCATGTTATTTTGTCATTGCTAAACGATGTTTGTAAGTTCGATTAATAGAGAGATTGTTCCCTGGGTACAACCTTAGGAATTCATACGCGAGTTGTTCGCACACTTTCAGATTTATGGTCTCTCGGGATCGAGGGAACCCTTTATCTTGGAGCCGCGCAAAAGATCAGCCAGAGTAACTTTATGAACCAACCGTTGCTCGAGATGAAGAAAGAAATCGCTGATGCGTTTGAGGTGGCAGCGATTTTCAACGATTCTACTGTTAGTCTTCGTGATTTCTTTAGCCCGCGTTCAACGAAGAATTATTTGGAAAGTTTTCCTGGGAAAATGTGAGATTTTAATCGACAGCAAACGGAGAGGAAGGTCGGGGCGAAACGCAGTGAAACGATATTTAAGTGGGAACTGGTTTGCTGACGTATAGCACGAACAAGGTCGTGTTATAAATTGTCTAATAATTTTCACGCGAAAGAAAAATCGCACTGCTTCATACACGCGTGTGTACATTTTATTCGATACCTTCTGAGAGCAACGTGATTTTTTTAACACGCCTGTGAATTCTTGTAGTACGATACAGACTTGCGAGGATTTGAGTTATGACGCCGACAGGGACGTAACGTTCCATATTTTTCGCCGCCGGCGTAAATAAAGATCAACTGGGAAAGTTACACTGCTCTAAGCATATCAGGGAAGAGAAATGGATTCGGTGATGTTACACCGTTGGTGATGCACCAGGATTTATGCATCCGTTTTGAGATTACCCTGCATATTTTACTACGGAGTGTTAAGATATTCTCGCGTGCTGGAATTATTGTACGTTGCACCTTTGTATAGAATCGTCATTTATTTAAGCATACACAGTTTGGTAATATGAACACGTCGCTAACCGATCGAGTTATACTTTTAGTTGAATATTTCAGAATAATTAATAAATTATCTTGTACTATGAAAATATAACTGAGGGGTTGAAGTGGTAAATCTCACAAGTGCCAAAAGCGACTTGAAATCTTCTAAAATATTTTTATTTCATCCTTTTCAAGCATGGAAAAGTACACTTATAATTTTAGCTTTGTCTTGTGAAGTTTCTAAAAGCTAAAATAGATTATTCAGCCATTTAAAGTGTTTACTACCTTATTCGACATGGAATTTACATCCTTCACTGAATAAATAAACGTTTATCTTGCTAAAACCTCCTTTTATAGTGCAGCTTTTGAACCGCACAATTCGCGCGATAACAGAAAATATTTTCCGAATGTAAGACGAGTATATTTTGCCATTTTTCCGCAGAGACGCATTTAATAGGATTTTTTAAAACCTCGCTAGAGAAACTCTTTTTCGGTTGGAAGTCTATTAAGAATTTTTCAAGCTTTTGAACATACGTTGGCCGCTTAATATCTGCGCGTACCGAGTCTTTCGCAACACAACAAATCGCCAGGAAGTGGACCTAGGTTTCTAGCAATATTTCATGTTCAGTTAGACACAAAGTAACGGCTCGCGAAAACTAGTAGTCTGTAAGGTTACGTCCTACACCAGTAGCCTATCAGGATTACGCCAGGAAAACGAGAACATGTCTGTTAACGATTTTCCCAGAAATCGGTTTCACTGCGTCGTTTCAGACCTGCCAGTCGGTTTACAGGCCAATTTCAGATCGATTTGATTCGCTCGAGAATTTTCCGGTGTATGACAACGGACTAGCATGGAAACGTGACTTTTTCCAGGGAATTCGCCCGGAAATGTCTTTGGCTGCCTCGCTGATGTAACGTTCACCGGCGAACGTTAGGGAAACGAATATATCTTTCCCAGAAACGAAGAATTTTATTCCTCGGAAGGTTACGGAGCGTAGACAACGTGAGTATTTGTAGTGAAAATATAATTGATCTCCTGGTCTGTGGTATTATTCGTAAAATAATTACTTTTTAAATAATCCTTATCAATATTTATCTTTTCCCGGAAAAATCAAAAGATAATCTTCTTTTTTTAAACTTTCTTCAATCTGTTGAAAGATTTGTGATATTTAAGAATTTAGGAATATAATCACTTTTCGAGTTCATTCTCCCAGACATTTTACAATTGGTGAATGTTTCCAGATGCGCCAGTCTCCTGGTTTCCCGAAGAAGCGAGATTATTTATTACAATTCCTACGAATGGTCAACTTAATGCCAAAATCCAGACACAGATGAAAAGACCCGCATTTAAACTCAATTTCGTAAGATCGTCCCGGTAATCTCGTGGACTGAATTCGGGGAAGAAGATCGGTATCAGTTAATAGACGGTCGATATCTGGCCGAAATATCGGAGACTGGCTTCGCTTTGTTAAAATTCACGCTGACTGTCGACAGGGAAATTACGGGGACGATAATCGGTATATTCGCGAATTCGTTTATTAAACCTCTACGCGGTTTAAGCGGCGGGCAAAATTACTCGGCTGTATTATCGTTTTGTTATCCGTCGGCTGGCACTGCTGTAGCATGCTAATTGAGTCCGGAGCAAACGTTTTCGCGACAGAAAGCGGACCGCCCTGACGGAACCGTTCATTCACGGCCGTTTAACACGTGTTAACGGGGTAGCTTGTCACGCAACGTCACGGAAGCTCGTCACACACTGCTGACCGCCGCCTGTGATACGCTATTTCCGGTTGTTGCTTTTAATGAATCGTTAATACCACGCTCAGATCTACGATGCTTTGGTCGATTAGTCGTTAGGAAATCACACGCTGCGTCGAAGAATTCCATTCAAGTTGACTCTGAACCAGCTGTCAGCTGACATCGATCAGAGACAAATTTCTTAAAACATTTAACCAAACAATTAAGCGGTGCGTGAGATATAACGTTGTTGTTATGTCGTTGTTTAAAGTTCAGTAATTCAATTTATAACGCGATACAACGAAAATAATGTTGTAAAAAGTGTAAATAGTTGCTGTCGTGTACATCGCGTCGTTTTGCGTTACGTTACAAAGTTGGATCGCTATGGGAAAAGAATTCGCTGAATATATGATGCATAAAGAGAATCCCAGAACACAAATTCCCAACGTCGTTGACAAACTTCGCTTGTTAAAGGATAATATTGCTTGATTATTTCTAGTTTGTCGTCCACGATCAAAGCATTCTTCCTTAAAACGTATAAAAATTAGCATCGATGTAGAATAGATGTAGAAATTACAAATTGGAAGAGTATTCGAAGCAGAAGATTTAATTTTGTCGCGAAATTGTACTCGGTAAAATTTAACAAATAGGAGAAAAAGTTTCTCCAACGCTTTGTCACTATTTAAGAATTAGCAGTGTCGAGAGAACTAAGGAAACACGTCTGCCCGTGCAAGAAAGAAACCGTAAAGAGCATGTATGTGCCGCAAAGTGTTCTCCACGGAGCGCGCCTTTAAACTGATTACGAGGCCGCAGAACTCGTTACGGGTTGAGTTGCAGCGTGAAAACCGCACTCCAAAGAAAGAAATTGATTTAAAACTTCTGTTACTTGGTATACCGACTGCAATGGCGGCCAGTTGTCTACAACGTACTTTACGGAATGTAAGCTCAATTAAGGAGCAGATGAAAGAACTCGATTACTTGTCACACCTGGGTCGGCGTCGTCCTTGCTTTTGTTCCCCCTTAACACCACAGCCAAAGAATGCCCTTCGCCGTCATTTCATCGAGTATCGTGTTTAATCTAAATAGGAAAGGCTCTTGAATTATCTCATTAGCAACTCGCGTCTTCTTTCTCGATAATTTCCCTCGTATTCATTTCACTTTCCTCTTGGATCTTCTCTATTCCTTTAACAAACATGCGATATAAAGTTTATCCCTTTGTGAAAGATTGAATAGTTTCGAGAATCTCAAACGAAGTCGAGTTGACTAATTTCAAGTAATTCTCCTTTGAAAATTATGCGCATGAAATATCATTAGATCATATTTCCATAACAAATAATGCTCGTAGACGGTGTTGTTACAGCAAAGGGTGTTATGAATTAAATATATCTTCTATTAAGAAAGTGCGAAAGCTATCCTGAATCGATTATAATCTTCATCATATAATTGGCACCGTCACAAAGTTCTTTTCCTCCCTAACCTTCTACCTCCAATTTTCTGTAAAGATATATTCAATTAACTGTACATCGCCCGTCATGGATGCCATCGAATCATTACACGTGCAAAATAGACACGCTTTGACGAAACTGTTTTATCGGATACGATGTTTCTCATTATCATCGAACGCAATCGGTCTTCGTTCGAATCGGTTGTACAAATGTTTATTTCTTTTTACAAATATATTTCTTTTGGTCTAGACCCCGCTCTAATATTTGAGCTTCTTTAAGTAAAAAAATATCGACGACTTTATTTTTACTGAGAAATTTTCGTCGATAATGAACATTTTTGTAACAAATGAAAGAATATGTTGAACTTCTTGCATGGAGCTATGTAGGAAATAGCGAATAAATGTCTTCGAGTTATCGTAAACTCGAGAAACACAGTCTGACGTGACCGTGTTATTTTGAACACATCTAGTGCTACGATGGTCTCATGGGAAGCAGAAGAATTTTCACCAAGACATCACGTACATCTCTTGGAATCTGCAGGATATTTCAAAGTTCTCGAACTTTATTTCACCTCCTGACTCGGTAATAATACATTGAAAAGGAAAAGATTGCCAAATGTTAAAATGGTTTACCACGATTATTTTTAATTAAACATTTCCAAAAATTACATGTAAACAATCTTAAGTAACTCTTGTTAAACGTTATACATTTAACTCTATATTTGCAGAAGAATCCGTTTTATCTCTCTCTCTCTCTCTCTCTCTCTCTCTCTCTATATATATATATATATATATATATATATATATATATCTTTTTTTTTTAATTAAATCCATTATTGTGTTTACAGCATTCACTAGTAAAAACGAAACAGTCATCTCGTTTTTATTGAAAAAATTACATAATCTAACTTGACTCACTCGTACTGGTTCATTATTTGATTGAATGAATCGTCAAATAGTGATTGTATTATACTTCATACGTTTCCCTTTTGTTCTTGTTAGAACGCCTGAAATAAAATGAAGAATAAAGAAATACGATTTGAGAAAAGAAATGCTAGGTTCGTTCTTGGAAATAAGTATCCAATAAGAATATTGTGAAGGATGGAGTAGAAAATCTCATGTCGTATATGGTGGAAAATCTAATTTCAGAGAGAAACGAAAAAGTGTTCCGCTATTCGTTGCTATTAGCGTTCCTCCTTCTTTGCAGAAAAAAAGAAAAGAAAATAGTAAACTTCTGTTAATTATCGCAAAATAATTGAAAGTTCGCTAATTTCGATTCTGATTTCACCTGTTATACCAAACAGAATCGAACTTGTTCCAAATACTTTTAACGATGCTTTTGAATTGTTATTGGCGAACGGGAGTTTATTCTATCGTGCTTGAATCAGCTATAAAAAGAAAAAGGAAATCAACTCGAGCGTGAAAGAAAATGCATTTACGCGATCCATTTGACATAAATCTCGGCTGTTTCAGATGTAGATGCATACAAGGTGAAAGCGACTCGTGTCTGTGGCGATGTGCTACGTGAATGTGACAGCGAAGAGCATAAAATTTCCTTGGTGCAATTGCAAAGGGAACGTTACATCTTCTTCGTGAATCTTTGTTGCGCTCAGTATTTCTTTTTGCATTCTCCAATACTAAAATATACTGTTCTTTTGATAAACATTTGCATGGAAATAAATTTTACATCGGTAACATACCTATATTTCTCCTACATGAATTATTTTAAAATTATACAGTTATAACCTATCCATAGGAAAAATATGGAATTCGTGATATATTATAAAACAATGTTTCAATCTACACTGTTGTTCTTATAAAAGTAGATTATCTTTACATTCTTCTTAAATTGTGTCATGAATTTTTTGAACGACGTGATATTTCATCTCGTTTCTTAAAAGATGTAAAATCCACGAGTTCGGGGCATTCCTTGAATAAAGAAAATAATTTGATCTTCCACCGTAAGGATTTCGTTCTATAAATATGCATGAAATCTAGTTTATACGTTTCACTCGAAAAAGAATGAAATTGAGCAAATCGGCAGAAAATTTTCACATTAACTTTATTAATAAATTTCAATAAGGTAGGAGGAGGATATTATTTTTCAAATGAGAGATATTCCATTGAAAGTGATCTTTCCATTATTTAATTGGGCGATAATATATCATAGAAAGCCGGTTAAATAAAATGCGCGTACAGGTTTTTGTCGCAGTTTTCGCGCATCATACATTTAATACCGAGGTAAAGAAAATAAAAGTAAACCAACCTGGATAATTTTTAATTGATAAAAGGTGTATTCAATGAGCGGAGAGAAATTCAACGAGCTTTCGCCGTGAATGAAACAACGAGGGAAAATAACAAACGAATTTTAACAATATAATCGCGAAGGTATTGTGTAGTGACTCCTCAAAGAATTATAATTCTTTCACAATTTCCGAATATCTGTTTTATAATAATTTATAGATATGAAAAAAATATCATCGTACAAAATTTTATGTGAAATGTTTGGCCGATAAAATCGAAGATAAAACCGAGTTTGGTTTATTTAAAGTGTTTATCGAATCGACGACGAATGATGAGGTGACGCTACGAAAATTGCTTGTTTCAAAACCCACACAGTGTTGCTGAGATTTAGACGACGGCTACTGGAAATTGCATCATGATTTTCCTGTCGAGTGAACGAGAGAAAGTTTATTCTCGGTCTGATCATCGTCAACTAAAATCCTTTTCCAGATATCCGCCAGTCAGAGTGATTAGGAAATTTAATTACTCCGTGAAGTTCATTAAATTAATGTCGTTTTCGTCGAGCATTCATGATTTTGTGGAAACTTGATCATCGTACTACGTTTTTCGCCCTGTAATTTCTGTTACTTTAAATTCACTTATAATTATTGCTACCTCTATTTCTGCCAATTTCTCATAACCTTTTTTTTTAATAACTCGAGTATATTATTAATTTAATTCTAGTTTAAAATTTTCAGTCTGACCAAATTTTCTGGTTACGAATTTTTTATTTAAGACCTAGAATTTGAAAACTGATTTTTTATATTAATTGGTAATGGATAGTAATTCAATTTTTTATGTTTCTATTCATACGTGATTAAAAATTCTTCTATTCTTGTCTCATGATCTATCAATTTCTTAGCTTCCATTATACTAAATTATGCAAATTTATTCGCGTATTATCAACAACATACGGTACTTGTGATTGTAAAACAAATGTAGAACTGTTATCGTTAGGTTTCGTTTCGCGACAAAAACTTTAGCAAGATTTACTGTTGCGAAAAAGTAGCGTTCATTCTTCCTGATAATAGAAAAAGCAATTCTTCCAGGTCTGGAAAGAATTGAATTGACGTGAGCGCTCGTCTATCGCGATGCACTTTCGCAGCAGATTCTCCTTTTATTGTCCGTAAGTTTTCTAGTTTTAGGAGATTCCACCGATAGTTCCGCAAAAAAATGACTTCTTCGGCTTTAAAAGGGGATTTAACCATCCTAACAGTTGTAACAAAACGTAACAAAACAGTATCTTCCGACAAATCTGCCAACTTTTCGCTGTGCAAAATGTTCTAAAGTTTGTAATGCTCGAAAGGGGCGCTTACAAATAGTTTATTATTATATTTTCTCGAAAATATCATTTCATATACTCGTTCATAAAATATACAATAAACAAACGTGTAACTAACTTCAATTTGTTGGAATTCACCGTAAATCACGGTTGGACTGTCGATTTGCATCATCAAGAAACTCATATCCAACGATGTACGTACGTTGAATTGAAATACGCTTAACATTCAGCAGATATTTCGTAGTTTCTGAAATATCGAATAAACAAAAATCATCATATTTCGAACAATAATGCATAAAGCAGAGCATATATGAATGAAGTAAAATGGTATCAATTCTCGTTAATTATAGCATCGATTGTCGGGAAAATCAGTTTACCAGAAGCTAGATGCGTCGAGATTCGAGTTATGTTTATGGTAACAGCCAGATTCGTAGCCAACGGTTTTCAATTTACTGGCTATTGACAGCAACATATTACTCGACACCCTTTTCACCCTCGTGTTTCGCTACCGACGCTGTATCCCCGAAATTTCTTCTTCCGATGACTTCCTACTGCTGTCGTAGACACGAGTCTATCTCCGAAGCAATAAATCATCGAACGCTTTTCAACGTCGTCATGGTGCACCGGCGAGATTTCACCCCGTGGCTACGGATATTACTTTAGAATTTTGTCAGTGACGCCACTTTACGACAATGATAGTTCCTACTATCAATCGCATTTACAAAACTGCGTGATCGATACGAAAGATATATAGCGATGATAATTTCCGAACAAAATGCTACGTTCTATTGATGAGTGACATCATCAGGCAGTTCTTTAACTGACGAAACGGATACAAGATTTAAGATCGCGTAATTTCTGTAAATCATGAAATTTATTCCATGCGTAAATCATTAATCTGGATTTTCAGCTTATTTTCAGACTCCAATTTTTGCTGTACTTTTTAAATCGTATTACTTTTGACGTGAAAGATGCACTTTATTTCGTAATCCACTGTAAATTATACATCCCGCAGGTAAATAAAAATAGATCCGTATAAAACTCGAATAGAATTTGTATTTTTCACGCTGTTTGTATCAATAAATGATATTACATGGAGCGTGTTACAGGTTGGAACGAAAGCACTATAAATAGTTGAGCTAGATACATTTTCTTGCATGGGGAAAAATAGCGTGTTGTGTGCGGGTAGAATACCCTTACACAAAGACATAACAAAACTAAAGTGAGCGAGATAAACATCCGCAGTGTACACACTGCGCTAAATTGCCATTTGATTGAGATTTACAAGGAGCAACGACTCTTCACGGTATCCTCTTAAATAAAATCGTTTCGGTTTCAATTAACCGTCGATGAAGTTTCGCGAATCGATCCGGACATTTGCAACGCGGTTTGCGGAAGGTATATTCGGTTGGATCGATGCCCAAAATTGAATAGGAAAGCGTCATCGATGTGTAATCGCTTGACAAATTCCGCATCGAAGATTCTAATTTGGTACGAGATGGTAGCTGTAATGCAAATGACATTACGCAGTTTAGCGAAATGAATTTAACGATGTGTTGCGTTGCGAGATAATTACGTTGAACTTTGCAGTGCGTTCTTCCTTCCGTGCGCAATTTCCCTCCATCCTCTCTACCGCCTTATCCACGGCAACGGTGTTGCGATTATAGTAATTAAGCAAAGAAATGCAGACCTCCTTCCCGGAATTGCCAGATATGGGAGGAAATCGCGTAGTTCCAGTTGGCTAGTTAAATGTGGCAAATTAAATTCCGTAATGTTCTATCAGCGACAAAAACAGTTTTGCACAGATATCTTCATTGTCCTGCGTTTCTGTCTATATATAGGGTATCTGAGTTAATTCGAAACACTCAAATATTTCTTAGATGAATGAAGATAAAGAAAAAGTGTTGCTGCAATAATTTGTGACGATAATCAGTGAAACACCTGATCACTTAACACTTTAATTCTCATTTACCAATAATACGTTTTTGGTCTTACTGACAGTGAATTTTCAGCGGATTTAATGCGGATGGAAAAGTTTTGGTGGAAGCCTCGTACTCGAATGATTTGTGTTAGATTAGGATCATCGGATTTGCATTAAATTAAGAATGGGAGAGATTTAGAGTCTCGCTAAGTCCTGAGGATTTTTTGTTGCCAATAAATTTAAAACTTCAACGTTGTCAAATAATTGTACGTAATTAGAATCAGATCATGTAGGATAATTTAAGACTATTTAGGGATTTATAGGTTTCAAGGGTTTTTTGCCTTTGCTAAATTATGTTCTTTAATTGTTTTCTTATTTATGTTCTTAATGTATTCATGAAACAGAAATATTTTCATAAGGTTTGTCAGCCTGTTTCCAACTTAGTCCTTTTTTTTTATTCAACAGTCTGTAAGCTGACGTAAAAGTTTTAATTGCTTCACACATTTCAATGTGTATAATTCTACTTTTATGGAAAGAGGTCTCATACCTCATAGACAGAGGTTTTCAATCTCTCTATTAATTTTAATGTTAATCCTCAACTTGTATCGTTGGATGGTGACTCGTAACAAACTGTGTTAAATTGTTAAATTTTTTAGTGTTTCATTTTCATTTCTATTCCCTAGTTTATGCAAAAAATTAAAATGATATATCTGCTAATTAAAAGTAATATAGTGAAAATGTAATTTAGGCTATTGTGATCACCTATAACCAAACGATATCGACTTAATTAATCTGATTGTAAGTGAGTATAAACATCGGCAAATAACGCGAATTGTTCTCTAATACAATTGGGAAAGAATTACATAAAGCGGACGTAATTTGCAAATACCTACATTTGCATTGTTTCTTTATTGTTCTCCCTCGCGAAAACATTACTCAAACTGGTCCGCCAGAGTGTTATAAATTGCAGCGGAAATCTTTGCTCATGAATAAAACATTATTAGAACGGAGGTGGCACGTTAGGTTAGGTGACAGAAACAGGTTTGCAATGAGAAATTGTGCATATAGGTAATTAGAATCTCCATATTCACCAATTCAGTCGAAAATGTATAGAAAATACGTAGCCACTCTTAATGAATAAATATCGTTGTCCGGGAGCGCACTTGAACCATTACTATATTAATCTGGTATGGTTTATAGCATTACAATTAACCGAGAATTTGCGAAACAATTTTATTACAATTTTTACTACCCCTAAAGATATATATTATCCTATTATTCTTGTATTGTTTCCTTCTAAACTGCTTATATGCTGACACGACAAATATTAAGCAGAATTCTATTTGCTTGTAAGAATAGAAATTATAATTAAACGCAATTTCTCACCTTGTAATTTTCATGTCATATCGCTGCTTTGTTTTCATAATGACACAACTGAAAAAATGTAAACTTTAAAGGAGAGGCGTTTTCAAATTTACAAAGAAATCTTGACGAGTCGTTACAACGACATTATAAGGCTGTCTTAACACAAGATACGCCACTTTTCGCAAAAGCAGTACGACCTTCCACTTGTAGCGTCACAAAAACAACTGAAGATCAGCAAGTGCTGTTAAACTAAGGCCAGGTTGATAACGGCATAAGAATAATTTTTCCTTCCAACGCAAAATTGATGAAATAATAAATATACCGATTTACATAATAAAAACAGAAACATAACTCTCGACCTTTTATTCGATAAAAGCAAATTTGAAATTTGTTGGTATGTGCCACTATTAAAGCAAAGCAGCGATACAGCGTTCTAAAGGGTTGAAATAACATTTACATGTGTGAATAAACGAATATCACTGCGTTGCAAATGTGAAACACGCTAA
This sequence comes from Bombus pascuorum, assembly GCF_905332965.1. NCBI lineage: Eukaryota > Metazoa > Arthropoda > Insecta > Hymenoptera > Apidae > Bombus > Bombus pascuorum. Next base: position 1,099,556 of record NC_083500.1, read on the forward strand.
GACGTCAGATAATAGACCAACTAACTCGTTGAAGTTTACGTTTACTGCTGGATTTAATTAAAATTCGAGTTTGCTCGATACATATTCGATCCGTCTTGTATGCTACTTGCTAGAATGGGGAAAATTTCTTCTTTGCTTAACGCTCACCTCGTTATCGGTTTAAATGTCTAATCAAGAAACCACGGGTTCGCGTAGAGGGTTCTGTAAATGTCGTTCGTCGGAAGCGTGGAAATTTCGCGAACACTGTCTTCCATTCCATCGAGGCTCACGTTTCATTTGAAAACTTGGAACAGTAACGGCTAAAGATAGTTAAACACACAAGACTATATTGCAGCGTCTAAGTGTACTGCTAAGGGCAGTAAACGAAGCTGCACAGAGGGGGATGAACGTTCGCAAAGAGTAGTCGACTCGCTAAAAGCGAATGCCAGAACTCCAGGGAACAAAGTTCGCCAAATGACTAACTTAACAGACAAAAATTTCACGTCTCATCGTACAACGCTGCGGTTTCCATTATGATTATAAGTGAAATATCGTAGGATTTTACGCCTATTATGTCTCCATCAAGAAAATTAATTTATTTTGCACAGAAGAAATTGATTGATTATGATAATTTATTTAACTTAAAGGTACAAAAATCACGGTGAATATCATACGTAAAATAATTCATTCTATAAGGACGCGAATATTTAGTTCATAGTTAAATGCTAATTAAATTCCTTGATAAATTTTTAAGAAATTATTAGTAGACGAAGGAAATCATGAACATTTTGTTCCCTTAGTCCAAAAAGTTAGAAGATATAATAGGCAGTTGGTGATAAAGTACCGTTTATGGGCGAAGATTACAATCTAGTAGTCGCGAGCTTTATCCCTCTTCCTCTCCTTGCTTTTCGTGGTACAAGGCACAGAAGTTCTGTAGTTTATACCGCCTCGTAAATCCCTTATGACTCACTGTCAACGACCATCAACCACCGCATCATAATGGCTATTGATCCTCCGCAGTAATCAATATCTAAAATTATCAAGATAATAATAGCTTGTCATCAAGTTTAACGCGTAGAAGCCTCCTTGGAAGTTGATAACTACGATATATTGATAATATAATATTCGAAACAATAATACGTCCATCTAGCATAGTAACTCCACTAGTGCACTAGTCATACAAATTAAAATGTATTACTTCATATGTTTTATACTCTGAAAGTAAATATCCTCGAAGTAACTTATAGTTAGAACAATGATATTTAAGCACCCTATAGATTACACATATTACATCAAATATATTAAAATTATCAGTTGACTTTCAAATAACCGACAAAGCTTATAAAAACAAACTATTTACCGCAAGTTCTCGGATATTCTCCACTTTCACGTCAATATTTGAATTTCCTATATTGGTATGCATGTTGTAAATTTACTGATACGTCAAGAGTTCAGATGTTTTCGACATAAACAAATTCCGTATGTTTTATCGTGCATAGGTATAATGCTTTAAAACATTTCGCTCTATTCTAAAACTATTGACGATTATTGCTGCGATATTTTATTCTATTTGTTAAAAATGTTGTTATGAAATTTTTCTAAAAAAAGGATCGACCTTATCGTCGTGAAGAAATAACAGTGTTCTATGTGTGGAGACGATGGTTTCCGCCCGGCCACGACAATACGTTCAACAAACGGACTGAAGAGGTAAAGAAGAAAAGAAGACAGCCGGTAGCTCTTTCCACAAGGTTTCGAAACGATATTAGTTGGGTTTGCCTGTTGTTACGGTCGCGTTACACCGGCACTTTTTGACCAATAACACCGAAATGTCCGGCGCAGCGGTGGTCCGCCACCGGTTACACCGGTTACACTAGAAAAATTGATCTCTCGACGCTGGACCGAGTGTGGCAGTTCGAGGGAGAACAAAAAATAGAAGAAAAAAGAGAACAGAGGGTGGAAAAACAGTACGCGATCCTCAATGGAGCAGAACGTTAATGCCATATTTCACCGTGGCTCTGAAACAGTCACCAAGAGACGCGAAACGACCGACTGGTTGGCGAGGATCGATTTTCCGACTTATCCGCGACCAGATATCCACCTTGTTCTTCGCTCTTTCCACCACTTCTAGTTCTTTTTTCTTGAGAGGCCAACAGCAGCAGCCACGAGCATCGAACGTGCAGCGACGCCTATGTGCGAAATGCAAACGGATTGCCTCGCCTGCTTCTGACGTTAATGCACGAAGTTGAATGCCGAGGCTCTCTTTATCTTAGCGGAAAGAGAATAGCACACCAGGTGGTTAGGAATGCCAAGCATTCACAGAAAAATTAGTGCGATTAGTTCCTTGCGGGAGTGAAATCGTACGAGAACTTGCATTTTTCTTTCAAACCTTCCACATGAACGTAGCGGTGCTCGTCAAGATCGATTATTCCCTTTGATTGTGGTCGAGTTTGTTTTAGAGGCTCGCCATAACTGAAGGTATGAGTTATCGGTTAGAAGGATATTTTTTTAGTAATAAGTTAATGATTTTAGGCTCTGTAAAATTTCTCGTCGTTTTTCTATTGTTCTTTTACAATTTAATCTAAAACTACATGATATTTTCGTAAAGTATCGCAAAGTTCGTAAAGCTTTGAAAAGTTATTAAGTTTCTTTTAGCAACACCAAGAAACACTACGATACATCAATTAGTTTAAGCATAGATGAAGCATAGACCATCGCGCTCGATTTGTATCACGTGGTCATATCATGGCTGTTACTATATCGCCAATATCGATGAAAATACTATCTATAGTCGATGTGATTGTTGTGGTATAACTCGAATTCTGCGATTTAATTTCTGGTTCCATTAGAGATCGCTGTGTGCACGCAACCTCCACTTCCGGCACGTTGTTGCTCATTCTCTAATGTTTCATGGTTCGATAGTACTTCGGTAAGCGATGCAATAATTGTTCTCGTAACAATTGAAAGGGATTTGACTCGACCATTGTTGGTGTATATAATTTCGACGAATTTCGTGAACATAACGACGATGCTGGTACATTGTTCGAAATCGTAAAATTGTAACTTTTACGTCTGTAATTACTCTTTGCCCTTTCCCCTCTTATCAAAATCAATTTAAATTACTGTATCTTCTAATCCGACTGAAATTAATTCGTGTCTGTTAATTTTTAATTCCACGACAAAACTTTCTGATTAAGAATTTGCTTAATATGCTACCATTTATAATCGCATGTAACACCTACCGTAGAGAGATCTGAATTTCTTGGATCTTAAGTTCGGGGCGATTTTCAACACTTAGGTTGTGAAATGTAGCCCCGCTATATCCTAGAAAAGAGTGAACAAAAGAAAGAGAATCGATATAACATTCCCAAGATTTTTCTTTGTCAGAATTAAATTATCAAGGTAATAACCAGAAAATTTGCTCTGGATTTAATTTTACCGCTAGAGAAGAAATTCAATTATCCGTCTTGTAACAACGTTAATTACCTACTGCCTACCCATAGAATATGGATTCTAAACGGCGAAGAAGCCTAAACGCACTTATTCCATTGTGGTATATAACTCTATCGGTAAATAAAATGCATCTCCTTAAAGTGGAAGCTGAACGAAAAAAGAAGGAGGAGAAAAGGTATATTGCATCTTATGTGGTTTTAAGTCGAGCAGGCAGAACCGTCTTTAGAAGAGTTATCGCGTGTAGAAAACGTTTTCGATTCTTTATATAAATTCTACCGGCGCATTGAAACTTGCCGCGGTAAAGGCGGTTCGAAATAAATTTTATCGAGAGGTTTCCCCTGAAAAACATTATCGCCTTCCTAACGATTTCACGTTTGTTGCAAATAGGAATGCATGGTTTGTTCAAAATAAGAGCTTTCTTTAATAAAAATTTGGAATAAAGAAAAAATGAAATAAATATCTATGATATCCATGACTTGATATTTCTGGAAAATTATCCGCAAATATTTTTATAACATCATCGTTAGCATTTTCAGTCTCTATACTTGAACGGTTTTGAAAATTAATTTACGTCAAATTTTTTCTCTGTTGCACATTTCTGTTTGGCCAAGTCGACAATCACTGACCACTCAGTAATTAGCACACTATAAAAGTATACGCTATAAAGTCGCTGGTGTAGTAATCGCGATAACAGCGTTACGTCCGTGATTTGTAGCGGCTACCTGATTTTCAACGCGATCGTTTTAAACGTTATCCAAGTTATCTTACCCACGGGTGCCACTCGAGGCGTAAAAGTTACCAAACCTGCGATCCAATATTCATCCGAACGAACGCAAGCGCGCTTGCAGGCACTTTCGGTAATTGTCGTGAGGTGGACTCTTGTTCGCCCGCAAAGAGAAGTGCTTGGAACTCTAATCCACGCTATTACAGAACTTTATCGGTTAAACCAGTCGGCTTCTGTTTGCCAACTCTCGCGACGTTGTAACCATTCCACGGCGGTGCAGGAAAAACGCCGAGGAAAAGGAACTTTTTCCCCGAATTGTTGGCGAATCTAGGACGGTCCAAGATAAATCTTCTAGAAACCTACGACGAGATAAAAATGTAAATGTCTGTGCAGCCGTGAGATAATTTTTCTCCGACTTGTTACTCTATCCTTTTCTGATAGTTCCGGCATTATTTTAAAGCATAAAAATTCGCTGGTTCGTTAACGCAATCTGTAATAAGATTTCACTGGTGTTTGCAGTTTTGTCGAAGGTAGATAAAACAACTGGAATACAAGATTGAGGGAAGGGATATACCGTGGCGATAGGGTCCAGAACAATTTTTTCCCCGAGGTTGCAGAACAATCTGACAAAGAGGATCAAATACTCTTTTGGATTTGGCTCCGGTTGAAATAAATCCCTTAGAGATCTATGCTATGATATTAAACGGTACTAGCGAAGTAGCAGTTCGAAGTTTTATCCTGTGTTACGTGATTTCTCTTTTACGTTATTCCATCGATGTGAATTTATCTAACCATGAAACAGTCCAAAAAGCTTTCGATCGCTTACAATACAAATATTTTTATTTATAAAGACATCTGTCTAATTTTAATAGAAACTTATTTCACTCTAAGTTATGACGAGTGTACTTTACTTTAGATATTTTGTATATTTTTGCTCATTTTAATTGCTTATAAATGCATAAACATCGGCAGGTTTGATAATAATGAATAAAAACACAATTTTATGATAAATTGCAGTTTTACGATTATCAGTCTTTGTGAAATAGAAGCATCAAAGTCGAAAAATACGAGATACTAGCTAAAGAGATCTTGGAATAATTGCACGGTTTTAGTTGGTAGTTCGCAATGTCGCATCGCAACAATGCGAACAGTTGCTGTCTCCGCGAAACTACAAGAACACTAATCCATGCTATTACGAAACGTTACTTGGGAAGATATCTTCTAAGTAGCGATACCGCGATTCCTTCGGGTCGGCAACGGAAATACTACAAAGAGAACTAAAGTTTTCGTTTCGTAAGAAGATCTGGTTCAGTCCAGACAAATATATCAGAGATGTGTGACGAAATAAAAATGCAAGAAGAAAAGCTTTTTTCTCAGTGTTTTTTTCTCATCGTTGAGCCGGAATTTGTCGGTTTTTAAGATATACCTACACTTAGTCGCCTAACACGATTTTTCCTCTCGAGACTCTTTGAAGCTTACTTAATGTTTTTCACTCCCATCTTTATGCTATGATATTCTTAATACCATCAAGCGGAAATGTCTCATCATAAATAAACAAAATTGTTTTCTGTTAAATTTATAAATTTGACAAAATGCAACGTATGTATAACTAAAAATGTATTAGGTTGTCCGAAAATTTTCTTTCGTTTTATAAAGAAATAACAGACGCACAATGTATCTTGTTGTATATTAATTTATTGAATTATGCACGAACAGAATAATAAAAATATAACGAAATGTATCATACCTAATTCAATAAAATAATATAAAACAGTAATTGCTGATCATCTATTATCACCTTATGAAACGAAAGAAACTTTTCGGACAACCTAATATATCTACAAAATAATGGGGGCTCGTTACAATTCCTCTGATTCTCAAATTATTTATCTCTGTTAACATTGATACTCCTGGGCTCTGTAAATATCCAAACCTAACAAAATTACGCGTCTTATCAACGGTAAATACATTACTCGTCGATTTTCACGCGCGATATGAAAATGAAAGGAAATTTCTGCATGAAGCGGAACATCGTAATACAAATCTGTAGGTATCTAAAAGTAAATCGCCATACATTTTCCTACTATGAGCGATCATTTTTAAACGTTCGAAATTTACTTTTCCAGATAATTTTCTAATATGTATGAGAAAAACATATGTTTAGCATCTGCCCGAGATTTTATTTTCTTTCGTTGTTATTTTCGTCAGACAAAGAAAGTTCAGAAAAAGATTATAGTAGTATGGGCGCATGAAAAGTTTCAGAGTTTTAGTACTCGTCCAAGTTATCGTGGTCTGCCGAACATCAGACCGCGACTAAGAGAAATACTCCGCTCGTGTTTCACAAAACAATTCTTTGGTGGCTCTCACACGAGGTCTTCTCGACGCACAAATAACCCGATAATCCGACAGGTTAAAATTTCCTTGATACTTAGTACATTTTCTTCGGTGCAGCGGAGAGTGGAGATTGCGAAAAGTAGCATGGTGGAAAACACGAAGTAAGAGCAGCAGCGGGTTGAGAAGGAAATGGGGGGGGGTATAACTGCTCGTCCATTTCACTTCGCAGTTTCTCCCGCGTCATTGCACCAGATCGAATCAATTTTCCTTGTCGACTTCCGTTCTCGTTCGCGACCCCGTTACCACGGCCACGAGATCTCCCGAGGAAAATCCGTGATACTTCAGCGTTCACGACGTTTTTCTCCGGCTATTCTCCTTTTTTTTCTCCACCGCGCCACAACGTCACCCTCTATCGTTCCACCCCGCGTGTAAAGGCGAACGTTCCTAGCGAGGAGGTAAGCCCAGGCAAGGGAGGAGGGAATCACCAAATCTGGACTGTCGCGATAAGAGCAAACGGGGACAGAGAGTGAGAGAGGGAGGAGGGAGGAGAAGGGCATGGGTTAGTCTATGGAGGATGAGAATATGCTGCGAAATGGTTTCGTTTGACTTGACAAGGTTTTGTACATTTGTTAATTAGACCTCCCTGTTACGCGCGATGCTTTTTTTCTGCTCGTTTGCTGGCCTGTCCTTTTTCTTTAACCCCTTCGTTGCTGCGCGGTGAACTACTTTTTCCGCCATTCGCCCCTCTACATGACGAATTTTTTCGGGAACAGAGAGCAAGGAACTTTTAACCTCCGCGATTGTCCGCGGCTATTCAAACGATCGTATCCCTCGTGGCTTCGTTGATACGCTGGTTTCCTGAATTGTTGACAGAGGTATCTAGATAGAGATTCGTATGTTCGCAGCTCTGCGTGAAACTGGGATGTACTGTTTTTTAGAACCATTCTTTCATTTCAATTGTTCCAAATGACGTTAAAAGGTAAAGTACCTGATTAATGAACTGCAGACGTTGGAGCAATTTCATATTTTTATGAACGTAACTAAAGAAATGGTACTTGAATAGAAATTTATTCCAAACATTAAATGTTATAATGAACCACTTACTTTGTATGTCTTTTTTTTATATTCTTGCATATTGTGTGCATTCTGTACGCTTTTACATGTTTAAATTTTCTATAAATGAATAAACACTCACGATCATTTGTTAGTCACGAAATATGCGAAAAGAAGGAAAACAAAATTTAAATAAAATAACATTATCGGCGTGTTCCCAATAAATGTGTTTCTCATCTGCTACAGCTAGTGAAACATTGACTTGTATCGATCTCCTGCAGCGCCAGGTGCAACATTTTCCAAACAAACGCGAACAGAAAGAATAGGAAAAAGCACGTGCAATGCATTATACTGACATGTAAGATCGCAAAGTGCATTAGTTCGAAGGAATCATAAGGTGCTACACTCTGCAGTTGGTATTTCTCGCCAATTTAAATGATATACTTTTTATGCGAAGAAACAGGTGCACTTCGTGTTTCCGCATACACGAATTCACCGCAGATTTCGTTTTTGCCTTTGTACTTGCAAATAGGTTCGGACCCTCCGATTTGGAAACATCAGATAAACGTATCAAAAACGAAATTCCTACTTGGTATTCCGACAAATCCTCGACGGAATTCTATGTAAACAAGCGTTTGAACCGACTCGGTATAATTTCTTTCGCAAATCCGACAACGGGCATTCGACGATCACGTACACGCAATTCCCCGGAGAAATCACTTTTAAAAATTACACCTGAGAGCTCTTTATATCTCTCGATTTGTTCGTGCAAATAAGAATTTACCACGAGATGCCGATTGTGAACGAATCTCGCTAGAAGCAACTGACTACACAGCGGAACTAAAGCGATTGCTTTAATTGAGAACCAGTTGCACTTGCTTACCAGCTAACGAGTATCGATCTGGGCGATTGTAAAAACTTCATGAGTTAGAAAATGAGTTAAGATAGATAGATAAGTTCCAAACTAGGAACTTCTACTTGATTTAGGAGCAGTCACGTGCGTAATGATTTAATCAAGTTTTCGGTGAGCATTTAAGATAAGCGTTTAAGGTAAAAGTAATTTGCTACTACTCGAAGTAAGAAACGATGTTTACGACATTTTTTACTTTTTTAGGGGACTTCCTGACGTTGAATAAAAAAAATTAAATTGTAAAGTTTTCTCCGACTAGACTTGAAATATGCTTAAATTGAAAACAAGTATGCAGAAATTTTGTGAAATGAGAATAGTAAATTCCTTATATAGTTAATTTTACATCAGAAGGCTTTATTCCGAAAGAAGAAATGCAATTCGGTTTGCAATGATCTGCATGCCAGGAAAAAAAAGTGATAAAAATTCAGTTTATTTCATTTTCTTACGTCGACCGGTAATTCCAGGTTCCATGGAAGCCAATATATCTCACGTCGTTGCGTCTTCCGCGTCATTGGATCCGGTCGAATCATTCCCCTCTTCAACGTTCATTCGTTCCGAGCATCGGGTATGGAAACGGAATTTCGTGAGAAACCATACTTATATAAAGCACGTTTCCCCTTCAGGAGTTTTCGAGAATGTGACTCGTGTTCGTTGGGGTAGGAAATCGAATTCGTACTTTTCGTATCATACGGATCCTGCATATTTCTAATCCCAGTATCACGAAATTAGCCACGTTTCAAATAACATTGAATTTTAAGAAAATTCCCAAGTAAATCTCCACTGATAAAAAATTCCATGGAACTTGATGATCTTTATCCCGTTTTTATCCGCTCTGTAAACATTGGAAATAAAAAATTTTGAAATTGCGATAGTTTCCCAATATTGCTAATTTGGTTGATATTGAAATAGTAATAGAATTTATCTTGCGCGTAGAAAACAAGCAAAGTTGTTTCACCGTCATCGCTTCTTAAAATTCAAAGACAAATATTCGTTCATCGATAAACATTCTGTGAAATAAAATGCTAATAGAAGTAGATAAAGGTTCCAACTTTTGTTTGAGCATTCGATACAAAGCACAAGAGCACAGCCTTTACTTGCAGTCATACAGTGAAAAGAATTAACATACTTGCACCGATGAATCTATGCATTGTTTTACATAAACTACGGAAATGAACCACACGAAGAACCGCGTCATGCATATGCAAAAATCACTGTAATTAAGAGTGTAACATATTACCACCGTGTATAAGACGTGTCGTAAAGTATAAATATTTGACACTCGCGGCTTTTTCATTCTAATGTTTCCCTAATATTCTCATTCATCTAAACATCTACTTTAAAATAGTCTTTTTATTTATTCCTTGTCACATTCTCTATTCACATCCTCTAATAAGGTATTAATGACTACAATAACATGTATTCTATAAATATGTGAATATTTAAATACTATTTACATGCTTAATTTGGTGCAGTTAGTTAGTGTTGTTAATCAATAATAATTAGTTAATTATTAATTAGTTAGCGAGCTAGTACAGTTTTATACTTCTATAAGCGGTGAAAAGATCTATTTCCTTTACGAAACTTACATTGCTTTTTTACATCGTATTTCTACTTTTAATTAGAAGTTAGAAATGGTTGCATATTGTTAGATATTTTTAAGTTGCGTTTTGTACCTTCGAATTTGGCTCAGCAGCAAAGCAGATGTTCGATGGTGTTGCAATATTTCCAGAGTTTAGAATTCTGTTTTTTGATAAGATACGAATGTGTACTGTTGGAGTAACCTAGCTTGAGTCTGGTTATTTGTGTCTGGTCCTGTGAGAGTCATAACCGGGCTTACTTCCTGTATGTTTCTTCCGAATTTATGTAAGAAAGCGTTGCGAGTTTGCCAGAAGTTATTCCATTCTTGTCTTACCGTTGTTCTTACGAGGCGTTTATCTTTTAAGTCTTTATTACTAGTTGGTTGTTGCACTGTAATGTTGCTTTCCTGCAGATATTGTTGAACTCTTATGTGAAATGGATTGGCAGCATGTGGTTTTGTGGTATAATGGGAAACAGTAAAGGTTTTCAGTAATATTTTATGGACCTGATTATTGAGTGTTGCAGATATAGTGGTCGCATAGAACAGTGAACCTTCGTAATTGTGAAATAACCTCTTCCTAATTGTAGGAAAAACATATATTCAAGGTAAAGGAAAATACCTACAATCATGTTTTAAATGAAATACGAATCCGTATGCTTAAGAAAAATGCAAAACAGTTGCATCTTGTTATCGATAGGAGTTTTGAAAATCCTCGCGTGTAATTGAAATCTCAGGTGGTACTCGTATAAAATATACCTTTGCCTCCTCAGACTTATTTTCAGCTTTAAGTTATCGTCGTCCAACATCCTGCGGAGAACTCTCGACCTGTGTTTCCTGTGTCTCGCGGTGACCGAATACGACCGGATCTCGAGGCGAGCACGTAGAACAACTCTCGATACAAATCTCCGATTCTTTATGACCTCGTTGAGTCCATGTAAACACGCTCGTTTCGATCCGTCTTTTGGCTAGGTTGGAGGAGAACGAACGAAAGGCGGAGATAAAACGATATATATATATATATATATATATATATATATATATATATATATATATATATATAAAGAGAGAGAGAGAGAGAGAGAGAGAGAGAGAGAGAGAGACATGCAGAAAGCAATAACCCTCTTCTGTACTGTCACGAGAGAAAAGAGAGTGCATCGACTTCCAACCGCCGAAATATCCCTTCAATGCCCGTTTGTCCCACCTTATCCAGAGTCGTAGGATCAAAAGAGAGGGGTAGAGGCTAGTGGTAGAAAACGAGGGAACGGGGGAGAAAGAAGACGAAGAAAGAGGATAAAAAAGCGGGTAGAAAATTGTAACACAGAAGAAGATACGGTTGAGATCTCGTCTGGGCCCATTGTTGGCCCTTTGTTTCGCAGAGCCAGGGGACGCAGAATACGCGGATATCGCGAAACAATGCCCGAGCCTCGAGCAACGCCGTAGAAGGGACCTCACAGCCAGTCAGAAGAAAAAAGACAGACGCTCGTAGATAGAGAAGGAGGGAGGCAGGGGAGGAGAAAAAAAAGGGAGGAATAGACGCGAAACATAGATGGACAGTCGAAACGGAGGAAAGGGATGGATAAAGAGATAGGGTGGAAATATATCGTTGGCACGATGCAAACGAGTGGAAAAATGCTGGCTATCATGCAGTCTCGCGAGTTCGAATTCAATAAGAAACGGTCGACGGTGTGTAGGACGGCATTCAGTTTCGAAATCAAGCGGCGCTTCCTCTTGCCAAAACCTTCACGGCGAATCGATAGTCCAGTAGGTCACGTCGGCATGGAAAACTGTGCCAAAGCCTTTTCTTTCTCGTCCGGCTTGTATCTTTGTCGTTACGTCTGCCTGTGTCCCCCTTTCTCTCTATCACATTTCTCTTTCACCCTCTATACGTCGTTTTTCACCTTGTTGTTCTCCCCTATTTTTTTTCCTCCTCCTGCTCCTCCTCCTCCTCGCTCTCGCCTCCCTGTTCTCTGTTTGCTTTTTAAGTCACTCGCGACGCGTCTCGAACTCTCTTTCCTGCCCGTTTATGATTGAAACACCTCGAATGACAAACATCGGAGACACACTCGGTAAATCGAGAAGCGAAGACTCGAAATTCAGCATCAACTTTGTTTGCTTTACCTGAATCCGTCCATATTTTGCTATGCAAAGACGCAATGCATTTTTGTTTCATTCGTTTGTGTTTGATTTAATCTCGAAAATTTTAAAATTATTTACGTTCTACATCGCGTATGAAAATATTGTAACATTGTGAACGACAGCAAGATACGTAGAAATATGAAAAAAATATTCGCTTGCATGCTTTAATACACTTTTAGCCTGAATACCAAATTCGTAGTAATTCGAAAAATTGTAATATTCATTTTTTACAACGGGTTAATATTATGTAGAAATAGTTTTAAATCCGCATCTAGCGGACAGAAAGAATATTCTTGACACATTCGCAGCCGGAAATTCTATTTAAAAGAAATACATGCTTCTCTATTTGCCTTTATAGAGCTTAACAAACCCTTAGCCGTGTTCCAACAAAGTAAAATAAAACTTTATCTCGTTAAGAAGCTCACGAATTGTTTTGATTGACCACAAAGAAGCTTTGTGAATATGGCCATTGTACGACCAAAGAAAAACAGAATTTTGAGTCTCGAAAAAACAGAGTCTTGAAGATGGCTTTTCACGTTCATTAATCATACAACCTTTGTCTTACATATTTATTAATATCATCAGTATTCGTTGATTTATAATGATGTAGTTATCGCAGGTAAGTGAAACATTACTTTTCCTTCGATTTTACGTAATTGACGTATTCGTAACGAAATATTAATTCTTGTCCTTAAAGGTATATCTCATTATGAAAATTTCTAACAATTGGAATTAATGTTCGTGTTTTCCAAACTTGTTCCAAGTTAAAATTTCATTTACAAAGAATTATGTAAAGAATATCTTTCGCCAAGTTACGAAGATATTTGAAACGCGAATGATTCTTTAAAGAGTTTAGAAATGCACGAAATAAACAGTAGCTGCAACAAAATAAACTGTGAAAAGGATTTCATTTTTTCGTCCCAGAAAAATGTTCATCGACCATAAAACTATTATGAGATTGTTTGTGTGATGTAATATTATATTTCGAAGTAAGTTGTGCGTTGCTGTGACAAGAGAGCAGAAGTGAGCAATGGAAAGAAAAAAAATAGGTTACCGCGTAAAAAGAAAAAGGTCTTCGCACATATGCTAACGAGAACGGAAGGGAATAATGACTAAAATTCTTTTCTTCGTTTGAAATCGATGCGAAACCTGTGATAACTCCAACGTTGATCCTCTTGGTCATTTAGTAATGTAAAAGTTAATTGGGTAAACGACCGTTACGAAAGACGAACGAAAGAATTGGGGCAAATAATTGGATTAGCGGTCGTTCCACTTTGTGTAAACACGTTTATTGTTACATGCTGGCAAAAGAGAGAAGAATGATGAAATCGCGGAAAGAATATATTTGCATACGGTTTTAAAGGTACATTAAATATTAAGTTGTTCTGAAAATTTGGTCCGCCGCGATATTTTTTTGTATATTATACTATATATTGTGAAAGTAACTAAAGGGAAATTATTTATAAATTCTTCTTTTACTTTTTGTAGTTACTCTGCTAGAATGATAACATTGATATCGCTCGAAGCTACCACATGTTAAGAGTTTTATAGCTGCTTGATGTATTTCGTAGTTCACAAATAAAATTTCGGCAATCGACAATGCACGCTAGTAATTGGAAATGTATTGCGTTTCGTGTATGTCAGTAAAGTCATTAGGGTATTGCCATAAATAAATATCAAATAAAACGAAAATTATCAAATATCTGTGTTCGATCACTTGAATCGTCAATTTTAATTTCGTTAGATTTCCAAAATGATCCAGTCAGATGTAACGAAGTTTGATAATGATGTTTAGTCGAAATTATTCGAATTTATTAGATAAAAAGATTTATTAAACATGCGATGATAAGAATTTTCATTCAATTGGCAAATTCATATTGGAAACGCGCGATAAGTCGAGATCAGAAATTGTTTTTCACGAAATTCACGTTCGGTGAAATATAGTAAAGTGTAAATTCGTCTGGAAATTCGCACTGGATTCGGTCGCGGATCAGACGAGGCTCGAAATAATTCGACTAGAAAATTCAATTTCAAAGCCATTCAGTTCGAGAGAAAAGGGAATCCAAAAATCATAGGTAGTTAAAAGAGAGAAGAATGAAGAATATTTTTTAATTTTCGTAAAATAGATCCAAGTTGATCGAATAATCTTAATAAAAGAACTTCTAAAACTTACTATATTAGTAACTAAGTAGATTCTTCCGAGAGTTATTACACTGACGGAGACAAATAATTTTTCGAAGTTAGTAGACCATTTGTTGCATAAAAAGGTCAAGACAGGTGACGAAAAAAATCCAATTTCAAGCAACCCTGAAGGCTCCTAGGACAATAGCAAAGGAAAAAGAGAGAGAGAGAGAGCGAAATAAAAGGAGAAAAAACCAAATATATGGATTTCCTTTCGAAGAACGTCTGTTCTTGAACGCTACTTTGCGGCACGTCGCTGTTCATCCTCGATTGTCTTGTTTTTGTGTGTGCTTACGGACGATATCTTTGCCCTTTCGACAACAGTCCTATCCCGTCGACAGAGTCCAACTGATTCTTCAATCTTGAGGAGAAGTCAAGCGTTTTTCTCGGACTTTCCTGAAGATCCTTGGAATCTCCTTTAGCTAGCAAAGAAAATGTGTGTCACGGTAAATGGAAATTCCTACCTAAATATACTATATTCTTTTTAAGAGATTTAAGATCCATTATACCATTATAAAAATTATACGATTTACAAGTTTTCTAAAAAAAAATTTCCTCGGATTATTAATAAAAATGCAAGTTCGTTCTTGTTCGTTCTTTCGACCCATGGTTCGTACGCACTCCATCAATCGGCGTATCATCGTTCAAATAAAACACGTTTATTTATAACGCAGTAAATCGCTGTCAATGCCCATTTCGATATCGATAAAAAAGAGGCAAGGCAGGCGGGATTTTTGCTTCGAAACGAACGTCTGACTGAACGCGGCTATGGCAACAACTGCTGTTTACGACGCCTAGATATAGACATGTACATTTGCCCTATAAATTTAGTTCCATCTGGCAAATAGTTGAGGACAAAAGAATCTCTCATCCTTGAAAGGAACTGATCGAGTGTGATGCAAAGACCGGGAGAGACGATGAGGCCTTTCGTCTCTTGAGTTTATATTCCCATCGAACTTATCGGATAACCGTAAGTTTCAACAGACAAAATCACAACCCGTTCATCGACGATGTTGCCACGCTGTAGGCACGTGAATCTAATGATGGGTCGTCATAAAGTCTGGAGACTCCTTGAAAAGATACCTTTCCCGGAAAAATGATGCACTCAACGATGAGTTTGCATCTTCTCGACAACTGCGACTAGAAGCACCTTTGCCTGACGTGTTTTCAATCGCTCCTTCAGCTTGCATTTTACGATCCACTAACCTCTTCCGTTTCTTTCTTTTTTTTTTATCTCGAATATTAATGCCACACGTTCGTCAGCCAACATTACAATTCGATTTGCATTTCTCCAACGTTAAAGTACAACGTTCCTTCATCGATAAAAATCTATTTAGCTTTCAGAAACGAGTTGAAGCTTCCTATTCAGACTGTGGTTTGAAAAATTATAAATTCTGGAGCAACGAAGTGGAATTTCATCGAACTGTGTAACATAAGTTCTATAGATCTTTCAAAAAGTCAGTTTTTCCTTTTCTGCAGTTTCTTCGCAATGAATGTACATCTGACTTAGTCTTAGATGTATTTACCTTTTTAATTACATCGCGTATTTCGAAATAGAAGATCCAATTCATACATTTTCGCATGTCTCACGCAAAAAGGGATACCAGACTGCCGCAAAAGCCGAATGCAGACGAGGAATGAATATTAAATATTGATACGAAGATGGAAAATATCGAAAGACGCTGGATCTTCCGTAAAAATTGCGTTTCTTTAAAAGCAAAACCTCGATTTGGACGCCGATGCCGGCAATACATACGACATTGCATACAAACGAAGAATTCCAATGGAGAAGGAACGTTTCATCTTGGTTGATTGACACGAGTATTTCCTAGACCTGATCTTTATGATCGATCGCGCTACTGTGCGGTCTACTTGCCTCGATAGCAAAAGGTAGTCGAGTCCTTTCCTCCGCGAACAGCAGAAAATTCATTTCCCGCTGATTCGGCCGACCTCGTTTCCGTGGCACGCGAATAAATTGTACTCACATTTTCGTTGGTGATCGTAGCGTACGAATACCGACAAACACCTAGGGAATCAGTCACTAAAGGAAATCGAGGGTCTTAAATGGTCACGTTATTCGATCGATGATACTAGACCGTCTTAGAAAGGTCTGAATAGCAGAAACTTTTCAGCGGTTAATGACACTCGCGGGGATCGATCCACGTTCATCCACGATGGAACATCGTTATGAGGTTAACAAGAAAATTAATAAGAAGCTTGTTTCTTCAATACGGCTCGTTAAATTGTTAAACGATTAACAGAACTTCAAAATTATTTCGTGCAAAGTAATTTTGCTATTACGCTGTTCAAGAAAATTATATTACAACAAGGTAATAGAATAATGATGTAGGCGATAACGTGCGTCATTCAAACACCGAAGTTCGTAGTCAGGTATCAATCGATATTATTTCTTCTATTCGTAATTTTTAAAATACACAAAGGAGCAAACTACAATAACAACAAAAAGATGAGTTTAACCTCCACGTAGAAGTTAATTAATTCATCAGAAAGAAGTATTTCTTCGCTGGAATTGAAAACTAAACGTGGAGGTTTGCATGGCAAATAACAGAAAACAAAGGTTTTTAACCAGATCTTTTCGCGGTCCTTCGAATGACAAGACATACCGTAGTGGTCGTTACTTGGATACGCCGTAATCAAACGTAAACAACGTAACCTGTAACAATCGTGCGGAGAAGAAAAAAGAAAAGATGTATTTAGAAGGCTTGTTTGTGTTGCCAAACTTCCCTCGGAATTTTACTTTTACGGGCATCCACCATTAGAGAACTTTCGAAGGCATGCTACCACTACGTCCTGGATGATAACAGGATAACGGGAGTTGTGATCTGTAGAATTTATTACTATCCGATAGAAATTAATAGAAAAAATGATAAAAAAAAGTGCCTTTCTTGTCCCCTTTTACGGTGTCTATGCTCTTTTCAAGGATGAAAGGATTCCCGTCTTTTGCTGCCGCGACGTATATCGCATTGTAGATTTCAATCGGCCACTGTAATCTGGTGAAAAAGGCTGATACAAAAGGAACGGGTAGGGAATTAACGAGTCAGTCGAGAAAATATCGATATAGATCGTGATAATTTTCTCTAACTCTCTTATTTACTTTGAAAAATTACGCTGAAATCTGTGGTCTTTCACCGTCTTTTCCAGAATCGACAAAAGATTGGCAAGAGGCTGTTCCTTCTTGATGACAGCTACATCTATTACTTGCGTAATATATAACAGACTTAGAAACTTATTCGCTTCGGGAACATTGACTCCGCTCCTAGATCTCCCCGTTCTCTCATTATTCTTCGGTAGCAATCCTCGATCTCTTTGTGATTTTCCGCTGATTCAGATAATACTGTGTTTCAAATTATTCCACAACTTATTACTAAAATTTTCTCCGTATCGTGCCTGATTCTCTTTGATTTTAAGTTAACCTCTTAGGTATTATGCGCCACTATAGTGGCTTTCGCGGACCTCATCTTATATTACGACACGTCACTATAGTGGCACACTCTACTGACTCATTCGCTCACCGTCTGAACTAAATAATCTATTTCATTTGTCTTGCTTTACATTTTTTTTGTCCTCGCAATGTTTTATAATAGTGTTAACAATATAGCTTAGGCAGAACATATAGTCTTTGTTTTTGATAGGCCAGTGTCAGATATTAATTATTACTTTTCGTTAAAATAAATATACCATTATTAGATGCTCTTTTTAACATGCCGATCCGTATCCTTATAATTTTTTAGAATCTTCAACCTGAAAATGTGGCTTCAAAATAGAAAACGAAGAGTAATTTGAAAAACACTATCGCGCTATGAGTATAAAAATTGTGATGTGGGTCTATATGTCGTAAAGTGCTTTAAAATATATCACACTCAATTGTATTATTAATTATTAAAGTAAATTATTAAAGTTAAAGTATATCCATCATATCTTTGGAACGAAGTTTTTGATAACTAAATTATAATTTTTCTAAATGTACTTGCTTTGAGAATAGCATTATCACACATTGCACCCCGCACAAAATTCAACCGTACCTAAGAGATTAATCTAGAATAATTTGACTTTTAATTTTAATCTGTGGTATCGTAGAAGAAAGTCCTTAATTGGTCCTTAATTGGAAAGTCCTTAAATCGATGCAAAAAAATCTCGAGACAAGATTTCCTTCTATATCGTTGTCAAAAGTGCACAAAGAAATCTGAATCTCCACGTAAGTAACAATTAATAATAACAATTATGAATATACGAGTACACGGAATGGCAAAGACATCCCTGGAAAAAAGTATTTTAACTATACTGTTGAATTCAAAACAAAAGTTTTTCTCCCTTCTGCATCTCTTGTTTCTTACTCCGACCACGATCTCAACGACTTTCTCGATGCTGTAATATTCGGTAGCTGTCTTCGAAGTCGCTCTAATTTGCGGCGTGGATCTTGTTGCTTGGCGCTTGTTGATCCGTTGTGGAAAACACGTAAGAGCCGCTCCTTCACGTCGACTGCAGTCAGGTAGATCGCGCCCATCCCCAATCAGGCTTAATTGATCCAGAATTCTGCAGATTGTCTGCAGTTAGCATGAAGTGGAACATCGGTTAGCAGGAACGGCGACATCTTCCTACAACGCGACGTATACTCGTACACTTGACTGAACCGTAGCTCGGTGTGTTTCCGCCTCGCGATGCCTACGATATATACGCGGCCGAATCGATCCATACGGCGAGCCGAGCTTCTTTCAAGGGAGCTAGAAAGAACGGCCGCCTGGGAGTCACCGACCCTTGACACTCCTGGAGACAGGAGTGGCTGCAAGTTTTATGCGCTCACCGCCTTTTCCTTTTCATCCGTGCCACGTCATATGGCTGCTCTACCGAAGGCCGTGCATTATCGACCTGTTAACTGCCTTTGGGACTCGTTTACCTTGCCTGCAGTCGTACGCACTAATTTTCGGTCATCGAGCCAGGTTTAACGGCCCGACGATATCTCTCTTTGGAAACCAGCGGAACGGGACAATTGCGCCGATCTCTGCAGTTTACGAATCAGCCGGGCCAGTTTACGAATCCAACTTACACCGTGAATTCCGCGCGCGTTCTCCTGGAAATTTCTCGGGGAATAATTGAATTTTATTCGATGGCCCTATTCAGTTTGCAGTGCGGATTGTTCGTTCGTTTCTCCGAAGTGTGGCAGATTGATTTCGTTGATAAATTTGAAGATGTTTTATGGGGTCAAGCTATCGAGGCTCAATGTTCAATATTTTTCAGTTAGTTTACTCTGTTATTTAATTCTGTATTTTAACATCGTAATTGTAGAATGAGGAAATCGAAAAGTGCGATTCCAAGGTCGTATAAAATTCAGATTAAGCTAAAATATTTAAATTTATTTCAACGTACGAGACACGTTTACGGAACGTATAAATTATAAACAATTTGCACGCATTTTTAAAACTGCTCTATTTCTACACAGTTTCATATTTTTATCGGGGTATTCAATTAAATATATTCAACGATGCCCGCGTTTCGGTAGAGTTTTCTAGTTCCATGAAGAGATAACGCGACCATATATTCACGAACACGCAGCCGTCCTCGAACCGACTAAATGACCAATATGAAATTCTAATAGCATATCGAGACAGTACACTGTAGTAAGCTTTCTGAATTACTCACTGACCCCTTTTTTACTGTTCTACATTTTTTTTCTACCTTTCTCCGCTTACTTTGCCGTAGAATCCAATACACGTACAACCATTGTTACGTGTGGAATTGTAACCTTCCTGCACGTTCAATATGTGAAACTCTTTTGAAAAGAATTTTGATTTCATATGTCACGTAAGTTATTTATTAAAAGTCGTTGCGATTTCCTCTTATTTTTCCTTCTTCATTTTTTCGCTTTTCCTTTGTGTTCGAATGGATATATGTATATATATAAATAGAACGGAAACATCTCCTACAATTTCCAAATATTACCTCCCACCGTGGTTCACTTTCGATTCAGATTCGTTAAACAAAGGAAAATAAAAAAAGTGACTAGGAAAATGCTGGAAATAGATCAATGTTCCTATACATAGCTTACAAGCAGTAGAAAGTGATATAGATCGTTTCAAACGCATGCCGCAGGTTTAGTATCCTATGAATCTAGATTACTTTGCAGATAAAAACAAACATTTTGGTTTCATGTTGACTCTTACCGAAAGTTATATATATATAATATATATTATATATTATATATTATATATTATATATTATATATTATATATTATATATTATATATTATATTATTATATTACATGACATATAATATGTATATATCAAATGTGTCGTTTCTGCTTCTGTTTGCTAATAATAGAATCATATAACATCGTGTTCAATAAACCGGCGAGCAAACATCATAATTTTACAGTGCGAAATTAAAGCCCACGCGTGGATAGCTAATGAATTAATTTACGACACACCAAGCACGTCGCTGAACATATTAACGAGATTGCGTTGTAACGTATCGCGAAAACAAAGCGTAAGTAGACTATTAAAGTTGATATTCAGAATAGAGAGTAACGATCGATAAAAAAAGGAAAAAACAAATTAGTGAAAAAAATGATGACGCGAGAATTTAAGGTATCAGCGAATCGTCGATCTATCGTTTTGTGAATTGCAAATTGGAAAAGTTGAGTCAATCGTATCCAATATTTTTTACTGCACAGCCAAGTCCTGTGTGCACCGAATGCAATTCTCGAAGCCGGTTCGAATATGCATCGGTCGTACACAGATCCAATTCCCCAGGAACGAGAGGGGTAGGAACTTGAGTCTTTTGTTTTGTCTCGACAGAGTGGAATTTCAGTAACAAGTGCCCACCCCCGAGAAACTTTTGATAAAATCTTCACGAACCGAGGCTATGGTTATCCTCTCAGCATCTATGTATTCGACATTGCCTCCTGTTATCAACATTGTCGTACTTTATCCGCACGAATTTCGCTGAGGCACGCTCGATTTGGAGGCGCATTCAAAGTCAATACGAAAAAATCAATAAAGAGATACATATCGTACTTGTCAAAGGACGCGAATGAAAGGTGCTTTGTATAATTTTTTCAGAAGAAATTAAGCTTTAAAGATAGAAGAAACCGTCAATTTTCCAATCTTTGATGTATTTCCTTTTTTATTTTACATATATTATTCTTCCATATTTTGTATATTTACGCTGTTCGCAGTGTCACACACCCGCAGTCTATTTCTAAAAATTCATTTTAATTAAAAAATTAGCAGGTAATCTGTCAATAACAAGCGGTCCTTGAAATTAATTAATCACATCGCGTGTTCTTGTAATTCGGATCTGAAGCCGCCCGAAGAGCCAGGCAATTAGAGAGCCAGTTAAATATTCACGGACCCTCGAATTCTGTATTGTTTCTAAATATGCAGATCGAGCGGCGTACCTCCGGTACCGGGGCGCAATTTCTCAATTCCTTCCTCCGACTCACCCTCTTAGTTTGCTCGTTGAACGCGCATAAACCTAGGCGGAAAATCTCGGTAATCGATAGTTGACTCGATATCACGGGGTAGAGAAACGCCGTCTCCTTGGGGGAACCGTGTTCGAAATATCGCATAATCTCGTATTCTCCATCTTCCTCGTCGGCATAGGCGACATACCCACAGCCCGTAATGGAAGCAATCTACTTCGAAACGATCGGATGCACGATCGCATACGACGAATTAGGAAGAGTGTGCATTGTACCAGCCGATACACACGAACGCGTACATTTGCACATGGCCGAATCCGAAGGGGGAGAAGGAGACAGGAAAAGTGGTGAGCGTAAAAATTTGAAAAAACACGGCCGGACGAACGAGCGAAGAAACTCTCGCAAAGTTCCAGAAGGGAAAAAGAGAATATCGATTGTTACAGGGCTTACTTTTTTGCCGGTGAAGAAATACGTACCTCTATGCCAAAAGGAGGTATTTCTCGGAAAGAGAGAAAAAAGAGGAAAATGAATGTAGCCTGGCATGATGAAAGACACTCTCGTTGTGCGACCAGCTTTCCACGAACCGAGATAAAGAATCTTTAATATTTTCGCCAGCGCCAACAGCAATTATCGTTGTCATTAGTTGATTGTCTTTGATTAAAGTGTCGCTGACCATCGTCTGATTACATTCCAGACGAGACAAATTCGAGACATTTTATTGTAATTGGTGTCGTTTTTAATTGATAACGTTCTTAATCGGGTTTTACGGTCATTTTTACCTGACCATCGTGTAGATTGCTATTTCATTTTTGATTGCGGAATGATGTATCATGTAACTTACTGCACTGCCATTCGTAGCTACGGTATTTCTAGAAATTCTCTTTGCTTTCCTGTGTACCATGAATCGCTCTCGATTTATCATTGTCGCGCTTTCTTGCATTAACGATATCTCTTCGTTATTGAAGAAAGAAGACATTAGAAATGGCTCGAATTGTTCGCTGCTACAGTTAATATGCTATCGTGAGTGAGAGATAACGACACGGCTCTACGTTTAATAGAAAAACGAAGCAAAAGCTGAGCTTTGAAAAATGGATTTGTTACCTTGAAGAGAAATATCCTCGTTTCTTCTTCTTTTTTTTTAATTTTTATTACGGTACACTTCTTTTCAACTAACCTCCATAGGATTGGGATTATAGCCGGTTAATACGGAAATGATATGTGAAATTAATAGATTGTTTTTATTCTGTGTTGACAAAAATTTAATTACTGTTATCTAACGATTAAAAATCGCAGAAAACATCTAACAATGGCATCGTTGTTGCAATGTTTTACATCTTGGTAGAGCTTGGAAAAAAATCGTATAACTCGCTGTTAGCAAAGGGAAAAAACCGGGCATATAACCGCGAGAAAGAAGCGAAAGGCTGATACACGAATCGCGGTGGCTGCCGCCACTAGAAGGAGACATTGACGTGGAATCGATAAACGTCAATCTCGCTCCCGTTCACATGGCTGACAATTAAATTCTCGTATGAATGGTCAGCCCAGTGTTCTCATAACGCACAATGGAATGTTGAATCAATTTTTAGGCAGGCAGAAGCGAGTGTTCGAATTTAATATTCCTTAAACGATTTAAAAGAAGAAACAAAGAAGGTGCACGGAACGGTACGTAAAGGATAACAAACAAAAGGAAATAATCTATTCGTTTGTTCAGGCAGAAGCTTTTATTCGGAACGACATACCGCTCAATTGTCATGGCATTTTTATTCTAACTACGTATGCCTGCAACTGAAAACGTTACCGAGATAATTGGGAAATGGTAACGAATAATGGAAATAATTTTCTGTTATGATAGCTATATCTGCATGTTCCTAAATTTCTTTACTTTTATCTATCTCTTGATAAGAGACACCAATAAGTAAAGATTGTCAAACTATCGCTTCATAAGTATCGACTCAAGAAACCTTCCGATAATTCATCTACATAATTTTGGGAAGTTTTCCACCATCGCGGTGATGAACGTGAAAATTCTCAACGGCGACGTTTCAGCCGCATAAAAATTGATTCTGCACCAAATCAAATTCACTGTGGAATCATCTACGTCCGTATCGTACCATTTTGTTGGTGGCAATTATCCGAAACAAAGGACACAAAAAGTGGAAAAGTATGGCGCGTAACTGCCGATAAAATACAAAAAAAGGGGAAAGAGGAAAAAATAAAGGAAGGAAAAGGGGTGGAAAACGATGAACGAAATGACAGAGTGCGATATTCGATGGATAAACCGCGGAAAAGGATTTGCGTGTGTTTCATGTGAACTGACACAAGAGCGGAAGGGACGAATCGGGATTCCCGCGTACACGTCTACGCAAAGACGCGTGTATTCGAAACGTATATGCACACGAGACGCTCAGTCGATATGTAACTATGTCAGATTGTAAGCTGTTGCACCGGAAACCCAGTGATAAAGCTTGCTCCCCTCCCCGCCCCTCATTTCACTTCGAAACTAACTATTTGCTCATATTGCCTCCCATTACGACCTGAAACTTGGACAAGCAAAGCGACAGGAAGTATAGCTAGGCTACGCATTTACGTTCATGGCGAATGTTAATGGCGAAACGTTTCGTTGATAGAAACCTTTCCGTGATATTATGTGGCTTGTTCTGATAATCATAGTCGAAGGTATATTAAATTCGAAAGCTGAAATTGATGAAAGTTTCTTCGGTACTCTGGGAAATCGCTTCGATTAATTACTTCCACAAATATTGGTGCTTTTACCCTTCCCAAGATCGAATGATTTTTAGATCGTGGAGAACATACTTTCTCTTTTATAGATTATTAGTAATACAAACACATATTTTTCGAAAACGTTATCGTTATCATTAATTAACATATTACAGATCTCTTGACAGGATACAAATGTAATTTGCAGTTATTTAATTTGAAGAAATAAATATTAAATTCGCAAATTATTCGTTAATTATTATGTACAATATTAATTCAATAATTTTCATTTGTGTCAATATGGATCAAGCAATACATACAAAAAGGAAACTATTCAGTTCGGTTTCATATTGTAGAATATTAGTATCAAGGATTTGATCCTTGGAAGGATATCGAAAATAGAAGGTGGATGTATTAAAAATGTGAATGACTTGGCTAAATTGATAAGACGTTGGAAAATAATCCTTCAGATACGTATCGTTCTCGCTAGCCTGAGATGCGAAACGGTTTTCAGTTGAAATCCGTCTTCATGGATCAATAATACCTTTCTTGAAAGCCAGCTATGAGTGGTAAATGGGACGATCTTCCGACCCTTCAAAGTACCTTCCCCTGTAAGTCACCCGAGCTTTATAATACATCATTGGCGTAAAGTTTCGTACCCTTTAACACGAAATATACGTGTAGCTATTAAAGGTTGAGAAATTCTCGTCTCTCACGCGAGCCTTCCTTTTTCGATAGTAGTATCAAGTCGATTCTTTCCCTCGTTTGTTATCCCGAGAATAGGTATAGCACACCATGTAAAAGTTTTAAGCCATCCGTCAAACGTAAATTTGAGAAACGTTTAGTTTAAAAATTATTGATTAATTTCAAACAAATAAATATTTTATGTCTGTGAAAAATACGGCCTAGGACTTCTTTCACAGTACTACACTATAATACATATTCGAAAACTAACTTTCATTATTCGCAAATCGAACGGGAATTCAACTTACAAAACGCATTAATTGCATAATAATTTAGGTGAACCGGGGAGACAGCGAAATTTTTGCGACATTTTAAGATATCCGTTCGACGCTGATTTATCACCGAGAGATAAAAATGCGCGTTTAATGGCAACTGAATTTATGAATACTGATCACGAAATTAAGCGTTGCAGGGCCGGTGCCGCATCAAATACCGCGGTTAAGGAAAATTTAATTAACGTCTGTGCTCGACCGTGTCCCTGCTAGCGAACTCTTCTCAGCCGATATCTTTGCAGGCTACAGAAAAAGAAAAATAAAAAAGAAAAGCAAATTGCAAGAAACAAAAAGCACTTCACAGCGACATCAGCCTTTCTCAAAGAAATTTTGTTCATATTTATTGGAATTTAATTGCTTTTTAATGTCCCTTGGCATTTGCGCTTCGATATTTTCATCCTGATAAAAAGTAGGGCATCGTCTTTCCTTTTTTCTTCGTCGAATCATATTTCGTCGGACATCACGTCACTCATCGTGTGTTGCATTATTAAAGGGGTTACTTTCGCGGTTATACTTGGTTCGGCTGAAATTAGCCGGCTGCTGTGCCAAACAGAGTTTAATAGCGATAGCACGTGGATTATTTATACCTAAACGTCTTACAAAACCGATCGAATTGTCTGATGCTTTTTTGGTCGGTGTTATCAGACGGTTCGTGCGCCAAGTTCTTCAGACTATACCACGTAAATATTTAGCTGTTTCGTCGTCGAGAGAAGACTCGACCCTCTTTGGAGTGCGTCGTCATTCGGTCAAGATAAATCGCTAGGAGGATACTCTCTGACACAGAAGAATGAGCAAGCACTTTCTTGAATCTTTTGGTACAAGTAGAGCCATGTATCAGCGTATCGCGTATGAAATTGGCTTCTTTATGTTTTTAATTTTCATAAATATATATGTAAATGCTTATTATCATAAATATGTCAATTTTTATATATTATAGATCCTTTGATAAAGTAAAAACTCAGGGAATAAAGAGTAACCATTTCAGATATCTAATGACGATATTTTTCCAGAAGTAACAGCCTGAGTAGAATCAATCAAGATTTCCTTAGCCTACTTCAACCCAACGACGTTGTAACTGTCGATAAAATTATAGGGATCTCTCTGCTCGTTCTAAGGGGTAAATAAGCTGTGTACATGGTATAAACGATGTCGATAAAGTAATATTAGCGCTATCCAATAATTCAATCCTGGCAATTTCAGCAAATTTCTTGCATTCACGCAATTTACGAAGATCAGTTAATCTACAGTAAAAGTTTTCACAAGCTAATTTTATTCTTGCTCGGAAATTCGTTGTTTTGTTTTAATAAATACGTAGTGAACATATACATTAATAAGTTCGTATGAAAATAACAACTTAAATTCCTGTATGTTTAATTATCATTCTTCATTTTCAAGCTTCTGAGACTTTTGTTCCTTTAAAATATTGTCTGTGTAATATTTCCTTGGAATCCTCGTATCAATTTAAAATAATATAAGCTTGTCCATATGTAAAAATTAATTAAATTCACTCTCTAATACGATTTCTTTCTTCTGATTACTTTTACAATTATGAACGTGAAAATAATTATTTCCGGAATTTTCACTGAAACGAGCTAGTACAATCTATCGCTATAACTTTCATCGTATTCGAACTTTTATGATGAATTTGGTCGAACATTGGTATTTTCTTAGAAATCGAGCTCTTCGTATAACGAAATCCGTAGTATAGGTAACCAAAATCCTGACCTTTCTAACCTTTGCTCACCTTTCTAACGCGATCGTAACGACATCGCAATCGACGATGAAATTACAGTGATCGTTGTTCGTAATAAGAACTGAGATTATAATTCGTGGTAAAACACAATGACGGATCGATGTGTTCGCCCGAATGCTCTAGGAGGAATAGCTTGGAACATTGTTAATTTTGAGCTGATATAGGTATATACGTAGAAGATCCGAAATGTTGTCGCAGTAACAATAACTGTGAGAGAAAGCAAAGAAGAAAATAAGAAAATAGATTGACGAGAGATTGGAGAAAAGAGGCTGGGAAAATAAATAGGTTGCTTTGTTATATCGCGAAACATGATTGCATTTGGATGAGCGAGCAAAAAACTGGAAGAAATCTTTTCATAAGATCATTCGGCAACGATGAGGGACTCGGAGAAAAATGATACTTGCGACAAAATCTCCAATTTGAGAAAACGCTAAGCTAAGAACGATAACGAAAAGCTAAACTTTAGTAGAGAAACTTATATGTTACAGTTCGTGTTATCAGTACAAGTAGTCGATTCACGCTATTTTTATAATAGAAATATTATTACACAGCGAGTGGCATGATGAAACGAGGAAATGTCAACGTTTTTGCTTCACCTTTGAACTGATATAACATTTCCCGTTATTATTATATCATTATTCTTATTAAAGTAAATTTATATTCTTAGATAACCAAGGAACGTCTTTGTTCTTTTGTATTAAAAACTTGATTTCAATTTTAACGAAGTAATGAAAATGTTCGTCTCAGGACTCTCTTACATAATTGAATTAATATTATTAGTGATAATTAACTAACTTGGACTCCCTTGCTGGTAACTTATAATTTTTTGTTTCCATTTCTTTTATCCCTCTATGACTAAAATACTTCGTGAAAAAAGAAAATCGAATCCTGTAAGTCGAATTTTGATTCGCTGCAAATGCTTCACAATTATTCAGGAATAATGAGTTTCGTCACATACACACGCGCGCGCGCACGAGTGAAATCCAATTTTAAAGCTTCAAAAATAAGAAATCGCAACGTAACACAACAATAGTGAATACAGAACAGGGAATTGGTTCCTTTCGCGAACGTATCCAGTTCGTGAAACAAAGATCAGATAGATTGGAAAGAAAAATGAAGGGGATAAAGAAAGGTAAAAACGAAAAAATTTGAGACACAAATTAGACAAAAAATATTCGCAGGGATAAAGGAGACAGTGCAACGTTAAGAAAAGAAAGAATAGTGAAGAATTTGGTTGACCGGCGAGGAACTAAAAGTTTAATATAAAAGCGGAAGGAACAAAGGTAAAAAAGGTTGGAGAAACCCGATGAATTATAGAGAAACGATGCGATAGAGATAGAAAGAAGATACGAAGGAAAAAATGAAAAGGATCGGTAAGAGTTGTGAAACGAAGCTGAGGAGTAGAGGAAGAAACAGAGAAGTGAAAGAGACGAGAAATACAAGAAAATAGAGTGAGAGTATGCACGCCTACGCGCAGTTGAAACGCGCCGCGCAACGTTTGAAATTTTAACGACCCCTATTCTAAAAAAGAGATGGCCACGAAGAAATCTTGTGAGTCAAAGCTCGTTTCTGTCCGTAACATCGCGATAGCTTTCCGAGGGATTTGACCAGTGCTTCCACTATATTTGCCTATTTTTTCATAATTAGACGCTCAATCTCAAAAATCACCATAGGGAAATCTTCCATCCACAGTTATATCGTGCCTCGTTTCATTGATGTTTCGAGGTTTAAAATCAAATTTTGGCAGAAAAAACTTACAACTGGAGTAAAAGAGACAGCTTCCATTGTGACCAACTCGAAATATAATATTATGTATGTAACATTAAATAAAATATAACATTAATCTTGTTTTTATTAAAAAGGCCAAAGTAACTGGGAAACGCTAAAGAACTTTTCCTCGATATTTTTATTTCCACCGACAAAATATTTTGGCACGATCGTTCAATGTGTCTGTCTGTTCATGTTCCTGCAAAAAGCTATTTACAGGCTTCTCAAGACATTTTAATGATGCTTATATACCGAAAGAATTGAAATTTTTCTAATGAAAAACTTGGTTATCCATAGTACATAGAACTCGTCTCGCTTCCTATTTGTTTTATTTAGAAAGCATTTTCTATGGACGTAAATATTTAGTAAAATACACCTGTCGCGTTTAAAAGAATTTGGCTAAAATTATTCCTTTCGCAAAAATTCTCGAAAAGTTGGGTAAATGATTACAGAAGGAATAGGGCAGTGCGCGTTTATGTGTGCAGTTTAAATAAAAAAATACGAGAAATATCAGGTGAAAATTAACTCTAATATATCAAGGGGAGATTTTAATAGTACTACCTTTTGATTCTCCCTTTTTCGTTTGAATAGTTTAAAATGCAATGTGTATTTATATGCGAGGAATCTATACTACGCGCACATGTTGTTTTCCACGTCGTAAAAAATGTATTTACAAAATCAACGGGATCCGGAAAGCTTGTCATGATTACCGGATATTTTGTTTTACGTGAACGTGGGTTTTTCAAATTTTCATCAAAGCATGGGCGGTTGCTGTTTAAATGTTTTAACAGGACGAAACCTTATATCCTTTCACACTGGTAGCTGTTACCGGACAGGTTCAAAACCAATGTATATAAAATCACGAAGCCTGATAAAACTTTTATTACCGCACGACAAAACTCCGCAACTCGAATGCTCATAAGGATAGCGCGTTTCCTTGCCTCGGGGCTCGTGAAAACCACCGGAAGATTCATAAATGATCAAAAATAGGTCCTGTAGTCAAATAATTTTTTCATTCTTTTTAAAGCAAACAGAATTATTTCTAAATTTGTCAAAAGTTCCTTCGAACAAAGATAGAAAAAATCCAAAACAAAGGCAGCCTTAACATTAAAATAAACATTTACAACACGATACTGTCTAAAGGAATATCAGAATTGTGTTTTAGACAACTTTTCAAATACAAAAATGAGAAGTGGAAGTGGTACTGTTTAACTATCGAAGGTAAAATTTATGAGCAGCAGAGAGAAACAGTAAAATATATTATACGATAAACACTGACCACGAATATCCTGAAGAAAGAGAAAAAATTGATCCATATGTTTCAAATCTAAACAAACCGACCAAAAAATATAAAAGAAATAAAAAAAAGTTGGTCAACGATGGACCCGTTAAAGACAGTGGCTGCGGTGGGAAAAGCGGGCAGCAGCTGAAAGCTTGTTTTCCCGGAGCTTCTCGCAGCGTTTGGCACAGTTTTCACTCTTGACGTGCATGATCGCGCCTGTCGAAAGAGTCGTGCGCTCGACAAGCGAGGCAGAAAGAGAGGGTGAAAGACGACTCTGTGAGCGTGCGATTTCGCCCACGCGCGCTCACAGACACACGCACATCAACATATTCTATATACATTCATGTTCGACCTCTACATATATAGCTCATGCGCCTGTGCGTGTGTCTCGGTTGCAGCAGCAACCGTGCGACCGTGTGTTAAGGCTAGCTCTCTCGTACAGTGTCCTCCGCTTTTCAAACGACCAGGCGCGCGCGCTCGATATTCCGCTGTTGAACACCCACATACGCCCACTGCCACCCACACACGTAAGTACACGCTTACGCATGCAGTCAGGCCAACAGGCTGAGAGCGCGTACTCAACGCGTGTACTAGCGGAATCTTGCATCTGCACGGTGCAGAATCGAATCCGGACCAACGAAAAGCGACACATCACACGACTGCCACGTCGAATCATCGACATTTGCGGAGAGTGAGCTGTCGCTCTTTCCGTGTGTCGCAAACGTCGTGACAGACGTCGGTGTATACTACATAAAGTCCAGTCGCACGGGCGCCGATTGTCGAGTCGCGAGTCGATGCTCGGAAACAGCCCCCTGAGTGCTCTGAAGTACCGATCCTCCACTCTGCTGATCGTACGGCTTCGATTGGTCACCCGGGTACTCAATGTCCCGCTGCCATTTCAAATACAGTAAGAGATCTCTGACTCGATCACTGTAATAATCGATGCCGATTACGTGACAGAGAAAGAATGAAATTTTATGGTGTTATATAAAAAAAATTATCTCTTCTTCCTCTTCTTTCTTTTTTTAAAATTACTATTAACTTTTTATCTAGATTACTATTAAATTTTATCGCATCGGTGTTGTGCTCTGGTTGCTTCTTTTATTAAATTTTGTCCCGTAGTTCTCTAACTATTTTATGTAAGCAAAGAGTACAGTGTCCATAAAAGAATTTAAAATATTTTTCCTATATAAATTTAAAGCAGGTTATAAAGATAGAACATGTCGGAACATTAATTTAACCTTTGGGAAAGATTTTGATGAGAAGATAATCAATTTAAAAATTTAAAGGGATTGTAAAAGTATCTTTAATATAAAAAGATTTCAGTAATTGAATAGTAATTGTTATTTCGAAAAAATCAAATTTGTTTAAAAATTGGTTCAGAAATCTCGGAAGAAATCTCCGCGATGAAATCGAAATCACGTGTAATCTAAGTGAATAGATGTACACCGATGTATCTCAGAATATATACAGGTTTACAATGGGTCACGTATTTTTCCGCGTTCCGTACAGTGCGCAAATTACGGGTGAGCTTTTACATAGTCGGCTGGAATGGTAGTGTCGTTCCTATCGTTACTGCGGACGTATTGTTACTTCCCTGGTTTTGCGTCACGGCGACGCGTTATTTAATCGCGCGATAAAGCTGTTTCGAAATTTATGTTTCATTGTTACTGGTTCATTTTTGGAACGTCTGTTCTCATGCCTCTTGTATTTCGCGCGCTGCCAGCAATCGGCACGTGCGCCCGTCTCGTACCGGCGTATCGTGCTGAGTTACGGGTGCGATCAACGATTTTCCCATTCTTTTCCTTCGCGATAGAACGTAAAAGAGATGAAAAGCGGCAGATGATTCCTCGTTAACTTTATGTTTTCTCTGTTTCACGCGAACGGGAAACACCGAACTCGTGTTTTACGATGTTTACATAGATCGTAAAAGACGCGTCGAACGTGTCTTCGACCCATATCGGGTTATTTACAAGGAAGAACGTTCATGAGGAGAAGAACGAAATGAATCAACTGCAATTTTAATCGGTAAACTGCTTAATATTGCAACGTAATCGGTACTCAATCATCGCTCTTCTGTATCTTCTATGAGAAACTTGTCACGAATTCATTTAACGTTTGTATCCCAGTATCTTTCTTACGAGAGATCGATTAGACCGGAGAAACTATAACGCGAAGATAGAGTGCAGTATAACATGTACACAACGTAAAATATATTGGAAGTTGCTATGTGTGGAATAGAGAATGATGTTATCTTATCGAAGTTGGAGGTTTATGAAACTGGAAACAGTTGTAAATATTGATAACGTAAAAGAAAATATTTTATATATTTTCAATATTTATCAGAATATGGAAATGGACAAAATTTCTTTTGAAAGTTTTTGATACTGAACAAGCAAATTGGAGTATCTAATGAATTATAAAGGCGATTAATTTATTTCTTCGATTTTACATCAACAATTCCCTAAAAAGAGGCAGATCTCTCGTGATACGAACCGTAACATCAAGTATAGTAACTTAAAACCAAGGAATTCATATTTCCATATCTATTTATCGAAATACATATTCTTTATCAGTCTTGATCAAATTCTAATGGTCAAGCCATTGCCATGAAATTAGTATGCTTAGTATTCGGTTGATGAACTCATGATTCACGCAATATACATGGGTGTCTAATATGTGTACGTATATATACACAATGTATATGCATTATATATTATTCACACAGGATGTATTGGAAACCTTGTTAGGAAATTTACAGATACGTTCGTAAATCGAGATCAACTACATCCTTGTAAACATAGGTTCGCAAATTCATTCTTTATGTTCTTTTTGTCACAAAAGGACCAAGATTATTCGCATATATCTCTTGCATAAAATATCAAAACTACCAAAGAATTTCAGAACTGAAGAATTTGCAGACGTTGGTCTATCAGGAGCAATTAATTTCAATCTTTAGTTTCTTCAGGGACGAATTTAACAAGATCGGGAAAAGATAATCATCTTTTATTTTTCTAGCGAAAATATATGTATATCCAGCCATTCTGCAAAAAATCTCCAGTTAGAACCTGAATCGTGTACGTCAGCATCCCTTAAGAGATTAAAATTTGTTCAGAAATTTCCTGACAACATTCCAAATGCACATCAAGGAGCAAAAATAAACGTCGTTTCATAATTCCTCCCTCATTTTTGTCTATAATCGAACAGCTCCGAATAAGCAACGCAGGGACAGGTCTCTGGGAATTGCGTGGGCAAATTGTACACCGGAAAATCCTTTCCTACGCCCACACCGTCATGGTTGTACATAGACAAAGACAGAGAGGAAGACAGATGATGAAGGACGACGATCGTTCTCATCGTGGTCCCAATTAATCAAACGTTCCGCAAAACAGAATAAGGAAACGGTCACAAGTCCGGCATCGCGTCAATTAAAATTTACCGCATCGGAAGCTGATTGTTCCACCCCGTCTTCTTCTTTCTCATTAACAGATGCTTCCAGCTTCGTAGAAGAAATTACCATGACGAAAAAGAAACCTAGCCGCGGAACAGCGTTTGTTTATTGACGAAAATTTAACTGAAAATATCCGTCAGATTACGTGCGCAAATATTGAGACAGCAATAATTTCGTTGTGAGTGTGTGTACGTTCTGTCTGCGGGCCGGAATCAGCGTACTAACGAGAGAGTGGCTGCGCGCACGTCACGCAGGAAGCGTCGCCAATGACGTCAGGCTGCCAACACGTTACGTAGCAAAGCAACACCTTCCCTCGGGCTCATTTGAAAATCGCTGCGCGTCTTGAGCACTCGCGACGATAACGAACTCGAAACAGGTCGAACGTTGAACTTGCGTTCGCGCGAATGCTCAAATGATACGTTTGTTTGCATGGCATTGAGAGAAAACTTTCGTTAATACGTTGAAATGGTTAACGACGTTTGAATCTAGTCGAAAATTCGACGTCTGATACTTTGAAACTCTAGAGAGAAAAAAAATAATTTATTTACCGCAAACGATTGTCAAAATTTCGAGATACAAATTGCTACTTTTTCGATATTGAGATTGGCCGATGAAATACGTGACACGTCTTTTTAATTAACGTAAAGATCACGGCTCGTAAATATTTTCATTGGTCGGACGAAAGCTTAAATATCGCGATATAAATCAGCCTTCCGTTTCAATCCTCCGACTGTCATTGAAAATTGGTTAACACAACAAATCGCGCGCACGAATTCGTTTCGATCGGACGTGTAAGAACTGGTTTGACAGACGTCATTATTTGGTGATGAAGATTTATCGTTCCGGCCGCGTTTTTGATATTGCCGCAGCTTAAAGGATTAAAAGATCGCCCAGAATACCGAAACCGTCATCGTGTGGAAATCCCTACGGCGCGACCCATGCAGAGACCCGTCTCGTGCGTTTCGAGAGCATATCCCGCTTCAGAGACAAGAGGGAGAAAAATAAAACGGGCAAGTAGACGAATGCAAAGACAGACAGAAAGAGAGACAGAGACAATAACAGGAAACAGTGAAAGTAAACCGGCAACTAGAAAAAAAAGAATGAAAAGAAAAGAAAAAAGAACGAAAGAAACACGGTTGAAATTTGTATGGAAAAGCACAACACCTGGTTCCGACCGTTCGCGTCGCGAGAAAAGCGATCGTCTCTAGGACGAGAGCCTAGCAGCACAATGAAAAATGTATTTATATGCCTGTGCCGCGACACAGAGTATCTAAAAGAGAGATAGATCGGTTAGCTAGTGTCGCAACAACTCACCCGATGCAGCCAGGGCTATAGCCGCCATGAGAGTCCAACGTCTCATGTTTGCACGATTGAGGAACCGGAGCAGTTCGCTCCTTCCTCGATCACCACCACCTCCGCCACCACCGGCTTCTTCTCCGCCTCCTCCACCTCCTCACTATTCGGTTGTCCTCGCACGTGGCTGCAAACGCGTCGAACAGGAACGGACCAGCTGGATCCCGTAGGCACTGTGAGATTTCTTACGTTTTCGTGCAAACTTTTCACCCGAGCCTGAGGTCTTCAGTCTTCCGAGGGTCCACCTGAATTTACGTGCCTTGAACACGGTAATGGCATCGTTTTCGTTCTATCAGGGGCACGTGACAGCCTCAGTGGACCTGCAGCGTGTCCCTGCGCGTACACCTCGCACGCACTAAGCTTCAGCAGCTCGGTTGTGCCCTGGTGCAGCATCGTTGGGCATCGAGGACATTTCTCTTCTTCTCTTTTATCTACTCTCGTTGTACTCGTACTCTCGGCTCAATTTCACACAACTCTCTACTTTCCCTGTGTACTCGCGTTTCTGCCTCCCACCCTGATGTACGCACGACTTGCTCCGATTCGTATTCCGCTGGATCAGAAGCAACAGACCTGCACACGGAATAGCGAGTAGTCGCGAGTATGTACACGAAAATTACTTGCACGGCTCACAGACGCGTCGTCGTCGTCGTCGTCGTCGTCGTCTGTCGGTGAGCCAGCTCATTCGACCGACTTGCGATCCGAGTTATTCCACGCCGTCCGATCCCCGCCGATTCCCAGAGCGCGTCTGACTGTCAGCACCGTGACGTTACTACTACCACGGTTAACATCCTTCTGATCCGTTCGAGATCGATGGTTATCGCGGATGTTCCACCGTTTCCCCAATGTCCTCAAGTGTCCCCGTCCGTATCTTTTGTCACAGGAATGTCAGATGCGCCCTCGCCGGCGACCAACGCTGGACTGATTCTCATTTGGCTGCAGC
Source organism: Bombus pascuorum (assembly GCF_905332965.1). Classification (NCBI taxonomy): domain Eukaryota; kingdom Metazoa; phylum Arthropoda; class Insecta; order Hymenoptera; family Apidae; genus Bombus; species Bombus pascuorum. Next base: position 1,135,621 of record NC_083500.1, read on the forward strand.
GCCGCGCGGTATCGCCGCCTCGGCTCTCTTTGGCGCTAGCGCCCTGTGTAGCCCACCGCCACCGATGCCTTTCGTCTCTCTTCAACTGATACCGATCCTCTCGCTCGCGTGTTCCCTCTTTCTTCGATCAGTGCCACCCTCTCTCTTCCTTTCCCTTTCCTCTCACCATCGTTCTCGTTCACTCCCGTACGGCCCACATTCGCGCATCGTGGGGTGGCATGGTATACCATGCGGTACAACCCCCTTCCGCCGTTCTCTCGTCGGGCTTTCCCTCTTCGTCCCCCTGCTATAGTGCATGCCAACATCGCCGGAGAAGAGAGAATCGTTACTATGGCGAGATCAATATGATAGGACGGCGCATGCCTCGGTATCCTTATACTTGAACCCTTCGCACTCATCTCGCTCGCTCCGCTTCCAACCGCGCGCTACTTGTCCTCCTCTTCGCTCGTCTTTTCTCCTTCTCCATCCTTTGGCTTTCCCCTCTAACCGGACCGCAACTTTCGCACACTCCGTCGTCTCGTCTCTTTCCCTCCCCACACGATCTCCACCAAGTAGAGGAGAACGTAGTGTGCCAGACCGTAGGTGAGCGCGGCGTTGACTTAAGTCGCTTCAGTCAACAGAGAACCGTATGCGGGAGAATACCGTCTCCTCTCTGAGTCCTCTTAACGCCCCGATGCTCCGATTTCTGCTTTGTGCCTATCTCCGTTCCGAGTCTACGTTTCGACTCCTTTCTTCGTGCGTGAATCATCGCTTCTTCTCGTACGAGCCAAGAAAGAGCAGCGACGAGATTCAGAAATCATTCCATCAAACCTAGCCCTTCCATCCGTCTTCCGTTAGCGATCTTGATCCTTGAGATTCGCTACTGTTTCATCCTATCTACCACCACCGCTGCTGTTGCCGTTACTGTTGCTATTGCTGCTACTGCTGCTCTCTATACCATATCTCTTGTATCGAAATCGTTCCGCGAAACTTGCTGATTGATCGACCGGATTGAATTTCCGTTTCGCTGTTTTGTTTGTATTAGGTTTACAGCTTTATTTTTTAGATCGCGGGAACTGGCTAAAGGTTTTCGTATTTATGTCGTAGGATACCTGGAGATTGTTATTAATCCTCGTTCTAGAATAGCAATTGTTGTTATTTTAAGAACCATCGTTTTTATTCGTTAAAATGTGTTTCCTGAAAATACGATTATCGTATATTTAACCCTCAATTGGTATCGTTCTGTTGTAGTTGACAAGTACAAAACTTTATGACTAGTTACTGAATTACAGAATATTCCACCGTAATTTCTATAGTATATTTTACGTTATAAAGTCCATCGATAACAGGTATCGTGTAAAATATAAAATGTACAAATTAAAATGAAATACTTTAAAATTAAATATAAGCAAACTTAAAATTAACCTTCGTTTTCTATAATCCAATTTGTAATACCAACTGAGAGTTAAAATCAATTTAATAATTATTTACATACAAAATTATAAAATGCTACTTTTCAGTTAAAAATTTTCCTCGTTTGATAACACTAGTTATTTCTTCGAGAATATCTGTTGAAAATGTAAAATAATTTTAATATTACTAGTGAATGCAAATTCACAGTAATATTTAGCAACTTCCATGTGCCATATTTTAATCGTAATATGTAGACATACATATTATATATTTATGAGAAGATGGGAGAAGTAAAAATTAGCGAACTTCGTTCGATTAAAGAAAGACACAATTTTTCTTCGAAAGGTTCATTTTGAAAAGGTTCGCGCTATAAGGGAGACCGCCGCGTCTGTGCGGCAAATTGCGGCATTTTTGTTATTAATTTTTCAAGCTTTACCATGCTCCAATTTAGTTTCGAGCCACTTTCCTCTCGACCAGACATATTTTATTCTGTCAGTGTTCGAAGGTGCTTCGTATTATTCAATTATTCGTAATGCTTAAATCAATCGGAATTCTTCCAACTAATATCATTGAAATTGCTTAACGTTACAATATTTATACCATAACATTTTTACAAGTAATCTGCCGGCCATTTTAATAATACTTACCTTTACTTAGCTGTCTTATTTTTGCATATCTTTCCACTCTTACAATCGCAATACCTTCGTTACTTCCACTCATACCGCGATGCTCCCATTTTTATAATCTTCTTATTTTTATTCTCATACTTGTTATTCCAAGCATGATTAGCATATCTTAATTAAATCCGGACATGTTATCGCTAACGCGAATCCACTACTTACATTTAGCTGGAACTTCGATATTTCCACGAAACTCTGTTCGAAGTCTGTTAATTGAACTTTGTAAACGCGAGCCCTCGATCTCTGCCTCATTTTATATCACATTTTTACCATTCGTTAGCCGCAAACCGGCATACTTGATTCCATTGTTCCCATTACTGATGCGCTCGCGAGTCAGCCTCGAAAGAATCAGCGGCTCCAGAACCGCTTTGTGGTTAACAGCTTCCGAGTGGCGTGCTTAGCACTTGCCGATACTCCTTAACGCTACGCTGCTCAAACTCCCTTTTGTTCCTTTCCTCTGTCGATCTTTCTACTTCGTTCTACGATTCGTACACGAGTGCAGCTACGTGAGCCTAGTGACCTGTGTTCTTCACAACAGGGATGACGCTCGATGGACGTGGTTACGTGGAAAATTGAGCATCAATCAACCGAAAGGCGATGATCTCTCACGTACGGAAAATTCTGCCAATGTTTCATTCGCCAGAGCTAATCTCACCATGAAATTAAAATCGAATGTCTTCGTCTTCCAATGAGTTTCATTCGATACGATTCTTTCCCGTATGATTAGGTGAAAAATGATTCTTTGAAAATACTTCTTCGATACGTTGACGATAAAAGCGGATACGTATTAGAAAGTATTAAAAAGTATTTAGAAAGACAATGTATTCTAATAAAAATATTGTTGTAATTCTCGGATTTCAACATTTCTTTTTCAGTTGGATCACTTTCGAATCTTATCGAAGTTCGAAGCTTATCGGTAACATACTCTAAAGTTGTCTATAACTGTTTCTTCGGATTAATCGAATAAATATATTTATCGTTACCGTTAGTTTCCGAAATGTATTTTTCAAGGATTATTCGTATTCTCGAATATCAGAAAGCAGAAGATAAAAAAAACAGGACTTTCTGACTGACCTAACACGGTATGTTTCTGAATACACCTCGAATAGAGTATCCTCCTTTTATTGTTCGGATAAAATTCGTTCTATTTTTTTCCTGCCGATGAAAAATGTGGGTGGAGATGGTTTCGTTTTGTTTTAATGCGCGGCTTGAGCTCTCATTGTTCGCTAACGTTCAGATGTTGCGTCAATACGTGTTTTACGTGGATTTTGAAATTTACACGAAATATCGATGCGTGCAGCGTAGCAAGTTTTTAAGAGAAAGAACATAACGATTATATCTAAGAAATGGTAGCATGGCTGTTGATCTTTCTTATTCGTTAAAGCTACTTATCCCAACTTTGCTAAATTATACGCGCGTCAAATCCGATAAAATGTTACTAACAATTATACACGTAGATATATAGAATTTGGTTGAAACGTTGAAAGTTGAGAACGTCTGACAATCGGCAATCCTCGTCACTGATATTATTATTATTCGTTCGTCGTGTGGAATATAAATGTCGCAACGTTTAACTGTAAGCGTTAATAGATATTAATTACGAGATTATTTCACCGTGTGTTCCTTTTTCATCGTATTCAGTGATTTACAAGGTCGACGAATATCTCCGTTCTCTAAAATTTGTTCTCTATTTATCCAAAATTAATCATACGATGAAAGACATTGTATGTATTTTCCTTCGGTATGCCTTTCTTTGGTTTCCATCATAATTAATAACGCTCGTTTAATGTTACTTTACCCCATGTCGTGCCACATTATTAAACGAATAAATGTTTGTTTCTTCTGTGGGGAGTCGCACGCTATCGACGATTGTTACCGGAATATTCTCGATATTATCGATTACCCGATACTACCAGCGTCTTCATGCTTGAGACGTTCGAACGGCGTCGTAACAGCACCACAACAGAACGCTAATTAACCTGAATACTGACAGGAGATCGAGGGATGCAAACTAGCGAGCACAGATTTTCCTAATAATCCTCGATCCGAATTGTTTAAACAGAAGATTGAAATTTTCATCGCAGACTTTGCGTTCGAGCATCGAGTAATTTAGCGATCACACGAATTATTTACTTCCATAAATAATTCGCTTCCATATATTACGAATAAAATTTTATCAACAAAAGTAAACTCTCGTTCTGTGAAATAAGTTTGTCTTTAAGGAAGAATAAGAAGTATAATAGATACGCCAATTTCTCGAACGTAATATCCTAGATTTTTCATAGCTTCTCTACCTTTGCATTCAATACAGTCTCAGAACAATTTTATGTCCATATCATTGCACGTATTTGCAAAATATTTGTAAGATCATATGCTATTTCGATAAACCGTTGCATTTATGCGACATCTTGCAATTCGATAATGAACTACGTGCGCCCGAATACGAGATTATCAAATCATTATTATACAATACTTAAATGATAAATCGTTAATAATTAAAGTTTCGTAGTTCTTCTCTATCTCGTGCACACCATTCCTATGGTAACAATACTGTTGAGGTTTATCTCGGAATAGAATAGAGAGGAAATGCATGGCAATGAATATATAACAGAAATATATTTAAGTAAGTATACGTATAAGTATAAGTACAGTGTATGCTAATCCAGTTCCGCACGCTGGCAGCGTTACTTTACAATAGAGCTCCGAAACCATGGGTCTATCGGTATTTATATAATTAGGAAAACTAGCCCATCTATTCCCCACTGCATCATCTGTGCATTAAGCCATGTTCCTAGAAAAGGCTACGAAGCTGAGAGGCCCTTCAAATTGATTTAGAGCTAAACAATACTCAATGGCTTCGAAGACTAAGAAAACTAAACACTAGAGAAGATGTAAAGTTTTCCTAGAAGTGAGAATCGCTTCAACAAATACGAATGCATCTTACAGACCAATATTACTATTTCCTGTGTTTTCCAAAATACTACAGAAAATAATATACGATCGTCTAAAACCAACAATAGAGAAAGAAAAATTAATACCAGATCACCAATTTGGATTCAGAAACAAACACTCCACGATAGAGCAAATGTACGGACTCGTCAACGAAATTTTACTAGCAATAGGAAAGAAATAATATTGTAGAGCTCTCTTCATGGACACTGAGAAAGCATTTGACAAAGTGAACCATGAAAGCCTCTTACAAACAATCAAAAAACTCCTCCGGGAACAAATCCATCACTTACTCAAATCATACCTAAGCAACAGAAGCTTTGTAGTAAAAATAAAGGATGTATATTCTGAAGTAAAAGACATCAAGGTAGGGGTATCGCAAGGAAGCGTCTTAGGCCCAATATTACACATTATACACAGTCGACCTACCAACATCTACCAATAGCAAAATACTGACATTCGCAGACGACACGGGTGTACTAGTCAGATACACTAATCCAGAAACAGCAGTCTCATTACTACAAAACCACATCACAAAAATAAAAAAATGACTACAAGATAAACAAATAAAAGCAAACCTCAATAAATGCAACCATATTACATTTACACTAAGAAAACGGAAACCACCTAATGTCCGATTGAATGGCACGCACATAACACAAACAAGGCAAATTAACCTAGGACTCCACTTGGATATTTCCATGAACAACCAAGCCACGTTGGCAGGAGACTTTTTTCTCATATTTTCACTTATTATCGTTGGCTATAACCAATGGGCATCACGGATCGTTACCCTCACTTTCCTACCGAAAAGTGTGAACAACGAAATCGCGTTCATAGTTCAAAAAGGCACACACACACCGAGCTTTCCTCCGTAATAGCACGAGACGGGTCTTCATTGTTCTTCCAATCTTCGTGCAGTCAACTCAACTGTCTTATCTTTGGAGCAGTCATCTACTGTTCTTTCAATCTCGACGCAGTCATCTACTGTTGCTACAAACTTATAACAGTCAATTCTAATGTTCTTATAAACTTTGTGCAGACCACTTAACTGTTCCTACAATCTTAGGACAGTCATCACTACGGTCTACGCGACGTTAATTCAATCTATTCTCTACTTATACGCTTCAACTATCAAGTCCACAACTATCAATTGTTTATATCAAATATATCTTCCGACATATTAAGTGTAACAAATTGTTGAAAATATAAATATTATAGAACTGTTGATTACAGTTTTATTCCACAACAAACACCCCTATTATCCCACAAGAAATAAGGGGATCGACCTGTTCGTGGTGTCGATTGTTATAATCGTAACGGGAATTTATGACTCCCGTTGACGCGCTTCATCGTGATCGTGTCTCCCCCGACTGGAAGAAAAACAAAGATAAATGTACTGGTTAACTAGACGAAATTCTAAACTCAGCATAGAAAATAAATTAAAAATATACAAAATGATAATAAAACCAATTTGAACGTACGGAATACTACTATGGGGGACAACAGTAATGAGCCACATAAATAAACTAGAGTCGCTAGAATCGAAGATACTGAGAACAATAGTCAACGCCCCATGGTATGTCAGAAACGAGGATATACGCAAAGACTTAAAAATACCAACGGTCAAAGAAGAAATCGGCAAGTACTCAGAAAAATACAAGGAAAGAACGGTAACACATCCAAACCAGCTGGCTGCTGAAGCGAGCAAACCTCTCATAGAAAGAAGACTAAAAAGAAAACACCCCACTGACCTCACTAAAGAAATAAAATAGTCAAACTCGAAGATGGTATCCCGTTGGGGGTAGCCATCCACATGTTATTTAGCAATTAAGTTAGAAAAATTTACCAAATGCCCAGCTGAACAAATTGTAAAGTACAAATTAAATAATAATAAAAAAAAAGAAAACAAATATGAATATGAAATTATATTTCTAATAACGATCACGCTGTATAGATCGATTTGTAATAGATTGATAAATCGGTATTTCATATTTCGTACGCGCACTTTAGATACTTAAGATTTAACGAATCTTCGGGAACATGCGACCAGCTACCGTACTTTGAGGCGGAAATGGTATATTGAGAGAAATTGAAGACAACTACAGTTGGAAAGTTGTGCTTGCAGCGCAACTTGGTATTAATGGCCAACAGTTCTGTCGAAGTTGGCCACAATCTCCATGATGTCTTTCGAAAGTTGCAACACCTTCTCGGATTGCGAATCTCTTTTCGGCGAAAATCGTGAAAATCATAAAATGCGGTTGTTATAAATCACGGTATCATTAACCCTCTGACACTTGAAACCTTTTTGTAAAAATTGTGCTATCACGCGCAGATGCTATACGACTTTTTTCCGGTAAAATAGATCGTTTTAATAGGTTCGACGTTTATTCGATAGTTTCAATAGCTTTACACGAGATGTACAAGCAACGATAAGCTTTAATTTTAGTCATCCGCTCGCTATATACGCATACGTACGTACACAAAACGATCATTTATCAAAAGAAATCATTGGCTAAGTGCGTGACAAGCAGGCGCCTTTCTCGTTAGTTCGCTATAAATCAAAGTGACTTTCAATCGGCTGGACAGTTTCATTAAAAACACTCTAAACCAGGTCATCGATGAACTTCGACACCTAAGTTTGCCGCTTTGCCTTTCAACTTCCTACCGAGTGTCACGTGCAGGACGTAGCACTTAAAAGTGAACGCTATATGTGTGCCAGCCTTTTATTTTACATAGTTTCTCGGAAAAAAAAACGTTTGACACGGTGAATTCAGGTCGACCCTCTGTAATTTGACAGCACCCGGCCTAAAAGGCTTTGCAACGTCTTCAATGATCCGTTTTCGCCGGTGTTAAATCACGAAAGACGTGGCTTCTTCGTAACATTGCCAGAGACCTTCATATTTAGGTGAAACGCGAGAAATTTTCTACGATGCCAAAGGATTTACTCAAAGGATTTCGTGAAAGCTCCAAAATTCCTTAACTTCGATTCTTCCCTTCGTACTATCCTCTCACGTTCGCCATTAAAATTATAACTTCTGCTTCATAGTTTTCACATAAAAATACGAAAATATCACAGAACTTGTAGATTTTCGTGATCGTTCGGTAACAAATACCCTATTTTAAATAACTCGACTAAAGTTTTAAGTCTCGTAAGATTTCAAAAAACGTTCGATCGAATATCTATATCGCTGCGATCTTCCCGACATAAAATAAAGAAGTAGCCATATCTACTCAGGGTTTTATAACTCATACTCATAAATCAAACTCGTGCGTTATCACACCCTTGTCTCTCTGGCTTTCAAAGATCACATCCGTGTCTATATTTTTCTGATACACGCGGGACATATGAATTTTTAGTAGAAAGGATCCTTCCTTTTCCTCCCAGTACTCGTTCCTTATCTTCTTCGTAACACAATTCTTGGTATTATGGATATTAATAAATATAAGAATATATTTCTGTCCATTTTTAATATATGTTCGTATATTTGAAAACTTACACTTGTCGATTCTGTATACCGAAATTGTTAGAGTAGATGGAATACTTGTTATATTAAAGTAAAGACAACAGAAAATAAAGATTAGTTAAAATGCAACTATACTAATATTAAGTTAGTAATTTATAATTGTCCATTATTAGTAACAGTAAAAATGTATGTGACACAGAACAACTTTTCAACGAATAACTTTCATTTCGTAGTAGTGAAATGTGGAACATTTCTCGAGTCAAGAAAAGCGTATTCCTTCCCCTTGTTATTTTGTGTTATCAGGTTGACAGAGCACGTGCACCGAGTTTCGGAAACTCGGTTGGATGTCGCGAAAGCATTGCAGGGCTTCGCAATAGGCAGGAATTTTCTACTATCAGGACGATGGAGCGTAGAAGTCAAGGAATGAAGGAGAGACGTGTTCTTTAGCATTCGTCAAGCACATTTATCAGAAAAAGTCAGTCGGCAAGAAACGACCGTTCGTATTTGTACTGTACACATGAAGCAACGACGCGACGCTCAGGCTGCTGGTGGTAAATGACGAATGAACTGAAATAGATGACTCTCGTGAGCGGATTGCAGAAAAAGTTAGCGCGAGGACGTTAATAACAGATGATTTTCACGCGAAAATTTTAATCGTTGGATTTAAGGTTCGAGGATTTATCAACGTTGAATGAAATTTACGATGTATACGAAGTGTGTGTCGCTTCTGTGCTGCATAGATGCGTCAAGGAAATCTCACGATAGTCGCGGCTTAATATGTAACATTCGTGTTTCCGTTTTAAAGCTTCAGACTTTTCACCTAGATCAATATATCAATATTTTATATTCACAGAGCTTGATTTTTTCCATAAAACTCGATCTTTTCAGCTATTAAAGCAAACTAGATTCACAAGTTTTCCGTTTGATTTTTACTTTGTCTCTTCACGAAATAATTTATTCGGTTCCTTCACAGATCGGAGTAACACACGTATGTTTCGATGAATTATTGAAAATGCAATTTTCAACCCGCGCTCTGACATGTGACAATTCGCAGAGGATTGAAAAAGATCGCCAGGTTATGGGAAGTAAAGGCGTATTTCTTTTAAACGCGGCAAAAAAGTAGCAGGTCGAGCGAAACGAAGTAATATGGTAGCACTTCGTGCCTCTACGATGGCGATGTTACACGGGCAATCGGAGAAAAGAGATACCCGAACGATTTATCATGTCCCACATGGTCCGTGTCGTACATTTTCTCCCTTCTTCTTTCTCTCCTGCTTCTTCTTCTCCTTCTTCTTCTCCTCCTCCTTCTTCTTCTTCTTCTTCTTTTTCTTCTTCTTACCTCGACCGATGCTATCTTTCGTTTTAAAGGGTCATATCGAACGCTTCGAAGCAGAAAATTCCACGTGAATTCCAGTCAAAATAAAACAAACGTAACAATATATAGTAATAATTGTTTTGAAGAAAAAGTATAAAACAACAGATGAGCTATGTATGGCAATTAGAGTAAAATGGCAAAATCCGGAGGAGTGGGTATTCTCAGAGATAGCAAAAAGGAAGAATAAAATAACTTTGACGCTATAAAGAGTCCGTCTTTGTTTCGTGAAACTTAAGATAATTTACGGATAAATTTATGGACAACATTTAACACTATAACGCTATATGTGTTTCAAGATCTATGCATCTATATCTATTACATTCCACTTTATTTCTTATTTCTTTAACGTTCTACTCTATTTCCTGATAATACACTACTTATAACAATTATCAATTTCAAATCAAAGTGTTAAATGGAATTCAAATGATAATCCTTTGTCCTCGTAGGGAAATTTCATCGATATTCGTTTAAATAAAATAAAAGCTATTACGAGAGGAGATACTAAATCCTTTTTAGTGCAACGTAGCATATAATTATTCGAACTAACGATCAATATAAAAAGTCAAAAAAGAAAATCACCTTGCGTGGAAATATTAAATTGCAAAGTATAATGTACAAGTTTATAGCTGACGACGCAATATATTCTTTTAACGAACATCTATAAGTTATTTCTTCGTGTTTCTCGGCTCATATTTAACACGTGTTCTACTGACTAATTGAATGCTTTCTTCGTTATACCCGGTGATCTCGACAGTCCAATTAACTTGAATAGTCTCGCGAGTCCTGTTTAATGAATGGAAACGAAAAATAAAGAGATTTTATATTTTCCGATCTTTTACTTCTGTATAATAATTTATTATTGCAAAAATTACCTCGCAATTGAAAATTAACATTGATTATTGTACTATCATTTCGTAGAATTTCCACGTTGATTAAAATTTTACAAAGAATATTTTGAATCTAGTAATTCAATATAGAATATAGAATAGTATAGTGAAAACTAAGAACGAACATAATTGATATATATGTTCAACTAATAAAAATAGTCGACTCGAAATAAAATGTGTTGTTAAAAAAAAAATTGAAAGATTGTTATCTTATTAAATTTACTGCAGTCGCTCATACATCAACCAGTGTTTGCTGTAATTATTTTTATTCCTAGAGAAACTTATTCGTTTCCATCTGCTATGGCAATCCATCTACTTCTCCATGAAACCAATCTATTTTGAGATTAAAAGACAAAATTATCGGTACAGAAGCGAAATAAATTTTCAGAAAATACAATTTTGCTCTTTTTGTAAGTCTTCGTAAGCGGATATTAATTTATAATAATATTCCACATCTATAGCTGGAAATATTTTCGAGTGATGTAAATATGTATTATGTTTCTTTAGTTAACAAGGATCCTGCATCTATCAAAAGATGCAACTAAAATTAGTTAAATAAATATATATAAGAAGCTACAAAGATTTCATTTACTAGAATTCCTAAAAATTAACACCGAGATAGAGAAACAGGAACGTCGAATAGAATATCCAGGATCTAGGAAAATCGTCAAATATCTTTTAGAAGCAATTAAACTTTTCCAATTTCAGGGAAAAATTCGCGCGGAAACTTTTCTTCAAGCGCTCATTCTAAACTCTGGGCTTGGCCAGCGTTTATGATGTCTGTAATTACTGCCTGTTGAATGGGAGCAACAAAAACCCAACCTTCTGTGCAGCTCATTCTTGCCTATCAAATTCCTTATTCTATTAATATTTTATCGATACTCCAGAAACATTTTATATTTTCAATGAAAATCATCTATCATCATATATCCTAAATATTAAATACACAAATATTATAAAAATCTGTTATGAAGAAAGAATTTTTATTATTTTTCGTAGTATCTTCAATATTGAACTTCAATGATGTGATGTATTTATTTTCTGCAATGTAATTTCGGTTTTGAAAAATGAAATTCTTCTCCGTAAAGTAGGAAGCAAATACCACTTTGCGATCGTGTACACTTGTTCCTGATTGATCGTTACTATTGCCCTTGTCTAACACGAGCATATATATAGGATATATATGCATACATATATATCTACTTTTATTACACAATATTTCGCTCTTTGTACCACACGTGATATACGTCTATCCTTGTCTCACATTATTGCGCTTATTGTTTCATACACGGTATATGTCTATTTTTGTCAGTACTATCATGTTGTGTGTTATCTATGGACAAATCATGTGCTGCCATCTATTAGAAACAAAAGTAATAGTAATTTAGAGTATATACGGATAGATAGCAATACATAACTACCGGTAGAGTACGTTGTGATGTCGGCCTACCGACGCCTTGTTGTTTTACCGACATAAGCATTTTTTTATCTCTCGCTTCTTTGTATATGACACCCGAGACCCAGGTATGCGAACGCGAGCCCCGTTGTCAATTTCAATATCAACATCCATTAAGAAGAAGCTACATCTTCACGTAGACCAGCATCTCACATACAGCGATGAGCAGGATATAAAAGAGCCTGTATTACTAGGCCTGACTCATTCTTTCATTGCGAATCCTCGTATGTGTCGCTATTTTCATTGCGTTGTCAATTCTTAGCATTACCATTGTTAATGTATCTTATGGCATATAAGATTTGTAATAATCATATCAGTTTTGGACTCTTTATTATTAAATATAAGGATTTTAATATAAGTTCTTGTTAATAGTTGAAGATTCTATTCAGACGACAAAGTAAAGATAAATAGAAATTATAAATTTAGTGCTCGTAAATTTGAGTTGCAAAGAGGACCTCCTCGTAACTCTTGGGTGACAGATATGAAGAGATCCGCACGCTGTGGAAGCAATTCTGTACCTTAGGTTTAGTTATTACTAATAGCCTAATGTCGAAGACGCGTTACATCGATCGTAAGAGTCAGTTGCGGAAACCTGAACTGCGGAAGAGCTACCCAGAATAACTGAGAACATATCGTCACACCCGTCGTAGGATAAGGTAGGTAGGTAGATACGTAGTTAGGCTAAAAGTAGAATCGTTCCAGACGACTGTTACATCAGAAATTCATACTGTCTTCTCCGATCTCGTGAAAACTACAGTCCATCGACGTACACCCGAGTCTCCCTGACCTCAAGGATTTCTGCATACACGATCCGACAAACGATATAAATCTTAAGCATCGTCAAGCTATACTTCACGCCTACTATGGCGTGAATATATAGGTTCTATGCTACGTTTTTTGATAAAATAATGGTTAAATTGATCAAATAAATAAATTTTTACGCCGAAGTCTCGATTCAAAGATGTTTTTGTCTTCGAAAACTTCTCGCATAAAATTATCAACAAAAATCATACTTTTCTTGCTTCATATGGAAATTTTCGAAATTATCATTAAAAGGTTAAATGTATATACAGAATAAATATACAATTTAATACACTATCATAATGAGAGTAATAAGAATGATAATAATTAGTTTCATAGACGAGTATTAAAATGATATAACAAAATCATATTATTTCTTAGTAAGTGTACTATTTTGATGTACCTCAAAAGTTATGTAAACTTGAGATTCTATAAAAAAAAAATTTTATTCTGAATATCCATAATATGGCCCCTCATAGTATGCTTTCTCCATATCCATTGAATTTCGTCGAAGTCGTCTTCCAACGGGTTCTAAATCATTATAACACTTGGTAAAAACTCGCATCACAGCGTTCGTTGCTTCCTCCTTTGGTATACTTTTTATAGCAACTAGTGACCTAACAGCCTTGTCTATAACACAGTCCTAAAGGAAAAATATAACTATAATAACAACTGTATAATATGATTATGATATATTCTATAATATAACATGGGATGAATATATTTTAATTGCATGACGGGGAATATTTTGTACAATATGTACAATATATGTACAATACTTACCTGATGTGCCTTTTTAATATGAAAAGGTGAAGCAGTTCCTCGATACCATGCACCAAGAAAACTACAATGACATTGATTAGCTGCTCTTATTTCCGTACAAGCTAAATGATCTATATTGTTTAGATCAAGTTTGTTACGGCAATAATCAAACATATGTATCATCTCATGACTTAAAGTGCTTTGAACTCGATTTCTGCTCTTAGCAGTGTTTTGGCAAATTATAATCTAAAAAATATGAAATATTTTATATTACTTATATATTGATACATACAAAGATTTTTAATAACATTTACCTGATTTGTGTCAGGATCATAACCACCATTAACTGTATCATCACATACTTCACATGAAATATGACGACCAAGATCAACTTCACTGAAATTATCCATCACTTATTTACTTCTTAGAATATAACAGAATAAGAAAGTACATAAAATCTAAATATTACTTACCATCCTGAACTTTTTAATGCTGCTAACATTAGTTTCACTAGAGGACCTAAAATATATATAATTTATTATTTACATAATTCTTTGATTAATATATATCATATACTGTATAATATAAGTGATATAAACATATATGTATATTAATATTTGTTTATACAAGCAAAATTATAATATTAAATACGAGTTTTCCAATTTTGCTTCAGAGAAATTTTTTCACAATGACAGTTTTTAATTTAAGAAAAATATATAGCAAATTCTCTTTTTCTGTGTAATATGAATTTTTGTTTATTTTTAATGTCAAAATAATATTCCTGTTGAGCACAATTGACACTTGAAAAATATAATAACCATATAGTAAATCCAAAGTAGAACAAACTTATTTAAAAAATGTTTAGAAATAGATAGACGAATCTTACTCTTTTTTACACAGTTAAAAACATTCATTTCACAGTTTATCTTCTCGTAATTTTTCCTTTGTTCATTAAAAGTAATTACATCAAACCATGTACGGGATTGTTTTTCGTCACTTCGACTTTTTCTGCCTGGGTAAAGATCAGAATATTCTATTTCTTCAATATTACTACGTTTCTCAGAATCTGATTGTTTTTCATTTTTTTCATTTTTGACAGTCATTATTTGAAAATATTAGTCTATATTATTGCTTTGAAGAGCACTAATTACAAAAACAATCGAAATATAGGTTATGATATGGTATTACATCATAGAACCTAGAACTAACACGTGCACATGAACAGATACAATGTTACGAACATATATCGGAGATAAGTAAGGTGATTGCTGGAGAGCATGGGAGAAATTCAACCAAAAGTACGAAATTGGCTAAAATCAAACGTTTAGAAAATGTGCAGCGGAAGCGCAACGCCATACTAGAGTAGTTTTAAGTTATTAGATTATTATACAGAAAATTAAGAACTCATAAAATTGTAGTATTATTGCAAACTTATGAATTGAATTAAATAAAACAATCTAATTTTGCAAATGGATGCCTAACCATATAAAATCTTTTCAACATCCACGATTCTCAAATCTTTTTCAATTCTCATAAGTTTAAAGAATAAGTTATAAAAAGAGACAAAAGATTTCGAGAAAATTGGTAAGTATTGATAAGTATTAAGAGAATAAAATATCATGAGAGGTATTCGAAACATTTTGAAATTCTTGGAAACAGCTTGATCTTCTCCGAAAAAATTAAAAATTAGTATAGGAGGTGGCACAATTTCGCCGATCCTTGAAAATGATATTATGTTCCAGAAATTTTTCGAAGTTGAAATTGTTGGTTTAGCGATAAATTATTTATCAGAATCTCGATTTTATATCAAAAGAATATAATCTTACAAGAGGTGGCACTATTTCGATAATTCTTGGAATTTGACATCATTTCTCGGAATTTTCGAAAGCTATTTTGTGGACTTTCTTATGTAATTCGCCTTTATTTCGCGTATTCTTAACTAATTCTCAATTTTTATTTTTTGATTTTTTGTAAGATTTTGTAGATTTGTATAGTGAAAAGGATAGATAATAATATTGTAAAATGCTATTAGACTACTCTGATTCATTGAAATTCTGCCTACATACATGTTATATAATTATTTTATAATAAATAGTCTCAGTTTTTATCGTATTGTATAATCATTTCCAAGAAGGTCGTTGCTGTTAGTTCCTTTCGGTATCTCGATTGTTGCTTCTATAATCAATACAAAAAAAGCAATTTATTTCTAATGTTTAATTAAACTTTTAAGTAGTTTTTGTTTTTTCGCCCTTACCTTACGCTGATCACCGCTAGTCTAAATGCACAGTTTTCTTCATGCCGTACATACGCACGTTTCTCTCATCAAGAGCCTCGGAAAATAAATTTGCGTATAGTTCGATTGTTCGCTGCTAAAGAGTCTCGTTCTCAATGCACATTTCTTGGTTGATTTTCTTAATATTGCATCGACAATCCCCTACTCATCTGTGTATATACTACACTCCTCGTCAAAACGATAACCCAGGTGTGCTATCTTTAATTTTTCATTGATACGTGTAAAGTTTTTCATCTGTAACGCATAATATCAAAACATTATGAGCTCAGAATATGCGGCTTGCTGGAAATAAGTCACAATGTCGTAGATGTTTGTATACAAAAAAGAAAAATTGTTCCATACTAAGGTCGAAATGATAACACACTGTGTTAATATGTTTAGAAATTGCTCAGTAGTTGATCTATGATCTATGTAGTATGATCTATCAACGAGTGAAGATTACAGTACAATATTATAGAAATTTGTAAGTATGGGGCGCGGAAAAAAATTAAACGAGTCTGAAAAAAAGCAAATTCTTGAACTAAAACAGCAACGGTTATCAGTAGTAAAAATATCGTAAGTAATACGATCGTGATAAGCGAGCAATTTTGCGTGTAGCTTCCAACTCGCAGTTAACAACGAAGCAAATAATGGAGAAATGTAGTATTAGTGCCAGTGTTTCAAGCGTTCGTCGAGTTCTACTATCTTGCAAAAATATCAAGAGGCTAAAATTGATAAAGAAACCTTCGTTAACAACGAAACACAAAGTAGAACGTTTACGCTTTGCAAAAGAAAGAGTGTATTGGAAAAAGAAATGAAGAAGGGTATTATTTTCAGACGAAAAAAGATTCAACTTGGATGGTTTTGATGGACATGTCAGCAATTCGACGACAAATGGGAGGAGGTAGCATAATGGTTTGGGCCGGTATCAGTAGACAAATATCAAGTTCATCAATGGGAGAATGAATAGTGTCCGATATATAAATTTAATCAAAGAATAAATAAACTATCATGCAGAACGCATTTCTAGAAATGATTACATTCTTCAACAAGATAATGCATCTGTACACACATCAAGATTGGTCCAATCATATTTTAATGAAAATAATATATCTATTTTGCCGTGGCCTGCACGCTCCCGGGACCTTGATATTATTGAAAATTGCTGGGCAGAACTTGTTCACGATGTATACGTGAATGGAAAGCAGTATCAACATGTACAAGAATTAAAAAATGCAATTGTACGCGAATGGGATACGTTAAGTCAAAATTATATTTAGAAACTATATAAATCGATATCAAATCGTATAATAGAAGTAATAGAAAATAAAGGAGGATGTGCCCATTATTAAATAAGTATATATGTTTGACAAGTAATTATTGTTAATTACAATTTATGTTGATTATTATTTTCTTATTGTACATATGTTACCATTTCGTTCTTAAAATAAAACAATTTTTTTTGTTACACACTAAACCTTATAATATTTTTAATTATTTTGAACGAACCGCATATTCTGAGCTCATAATGTTTTGATATTATACGTTACAGACGAAAAACTTTACACGCGTCATTGAAAAATTAAAGATAGCATACCTGGGTTATCTTTTTGAGGAAGATTGTATGCACAATATAAATGTGTTAAAAGGTTTTGAATGAACACAAAATATATCATATATACAACTATTAACTTAATTAAGGCTATTATTATTAACGATAAAAAGTTGTATGATAAAAAAACAAAATAAAAAATATATATAGGTAAAAGTATGTGGTTTCATTTAAAACAAGTTGAAGTTGACTTTGAAGTCTCCCCTACTACTGGACCTGCAAAACAGTAATTTGCATCATATGATGTCCCACTTCGAAACAAACAACTTGTGTTAAAACCTTTTTTTGATAACTTTAATCTCTTGTGAGATATTTGGCCATTTCTAGTTAAATGAAACACCCTCTAAATATACACATTTTTATAAAGTGTCATAATATTGTGGTCTGATAACATTCATTTATTATTCTTACATAATACTATGTATATTACACTTCATCCTTTTATGTTTCCTTTCCTTACATAATATGGAAGCAGAAATTTTAATTTGCAGTGAATCTATTTATTGAGTTTAGGAGTTAGCATGCTCTAGATATTTCTTTGTTTTTTTTTTTTTTGCACAGAGACTATTGTCCCTGTGTGTCCACCAGCTTGTGACAAAACTGTTTATTATAGTGCTGGAGTAGTACCAGTTTCTTCAGGACCTTTAGTAGTCTTAGTTTTATTTATTATAATTTTTATGAGGTATGTTAATTTTTGGAGATAATTTTTTCCTGCTTTTGTACATTAACATTTGCAATTCTAGTGTAATATAAACCCATCCTATTTTATATATGAACAAATGTTATAAATTTGCAGAAATTCCTATGCCAAAAATTAGTTATTCCGGACGTCATTGAGTGGCATTTAGCCAATGCAACTTACCGAAATGGTTGCTGATAATATTATGATACGCCATTCTTAATTCTCGAACTGTTGTCCAAAAACAGCGACTTAGTAGTTGAGCTGATCTGTGTTACTTTTGATCTATTCTGAAGTCAGAAGATACCAAATTTTATTTTAAAACGCTTAGCATAGCATATAAGGGAAAAAACAAATGCACATATACTATAAATTTATTACATTTTATTTATTTGTGGTTTATACGGAAAATAATATTGCGTTTTATCGCATGCTGATTAACTGTTATTACAAATGGACTAAAAACATGGCTCAAAAGAAATCCGACCCGATTCAAATAGAGTTAATAAATGTTAGAAACATTACTATAATAATTTTAGGCACCCTGTTTTTACGTGAAGGAAATCTTCATAGGCATCTTCCTTCAATCAGTGCCGGATCTTGGCCAGTTAAATGGTGGTCTACCTTAGCACGTTAGGGAAAGCTCTGCAAACTTCTCTCAAACTCCTCTCTCCGCGCCTCGCCCTTGTCTCGTCCTCTGGGAGAATACATCTACTCCTAAAATGCACTTCACTCACACGACGCTATGTGACTACATCACAGTGCCGCATCATGTGCGATCGCAGTCTTCTCGAAACACAATGAGATAGAATGCTCATCTTTGTGTAAAAATTGCAGAACTTTTGATAGAAATAGTAGTAGAGTAGTAGTAATAGTAGTAGTAATAATTGTAGAATAAGGAAAAAATGCAGAAGAACTATCACAAAGAAGTTTTGACTTTGAAAATCTATATTAGATTTGAAATTTTTTGACAAAATTGCGATTTATCCATTACTATGTATTATTAAATTTTTGTCATAATTATTATTATATATCATTTACTATAGATTTTAACACTGAATTTAAATCTAATTGCGAAATTTATCCAGTCCTTCAGGATTCTAGGAAAAATGTAATTTCAGTGACAAAATAAAATCACAATTTTTCTGGTTTACTTGCTTCGATAAGACTAGTTTAAATCTATGCATTGTATTTATTCATATAGAAATTCGAACAAACTGTTGGTCATTCCTAGTGTTACGTCGGCCGACTTTCTGCCTGGACCGGGCCACATGTCGCGGGCAGGATAGCAACCAGATGTCTTCACATCCTTACCGCGTACCCTCAATAGACTCAAGTACTCTCCATAAATTCCAGGCATTTTCTATTGGAGGTCCTTCAGACCGACCAAATATTCTTTCACTGAATAGTTTATTGTCTACTACGGGAAGATACAGAAAAGTTGGTTTCTCTCACGTTCAGTATCTTCTATTAGCGACTTTCTCTCGAGGGCGGCTAAGACCCTTTCTAGTCCACCAGCCGTCTATTATCCAATCAGAAGCAATGTCTATTGCCCTCACTTTCCTAGCCAAAATTGTCATCAACAAATCCGATGGTTCCGTGCGCTAGACACACCCATCCCTAGCTTTCCTCCGCCACAGCATCGTCACTTAACGGCACTGATTTTGCATCTTTCGAACGGTCAACACCTTTGATCGGGTTTGCACCTTTATATCAGTCACCTACTTTACTTATACATACGCACCAGTGTAACTATATTTATTACAAAGTTGTTGGAATAAACTGTAACTTATAATTTGTTATATCAGTGTCATATTCAATTTAACTACTTCTATTATCCTAACTGAAATAGGGGATTGATCATTTCGCGGCGTCGATTGTCTAATCGTAACGGGAATTTACGACTCCTATTGATGTGCTTCCTCGCGATCGCGTTTCTCCGTGAACGAAACATTTGGTCCTTCGTGCCGGATCACGCGTCAGTGAAAAAGTGCACTTACCAGTGTCCACACAGTGCCACGTGAATATATTAAAACCAGCAGCGGAAGCGTTATAACTACAGCGAAGCGAGTGACGTCAGGTGCGTCACCTTCCAAGAGGTATAAGCCGTTGGTCGAGGAACGCAACCACGCAACCTCCCGCCGCAGCTGGACAATCATCAACATCGCAAGTTCCAACAACTTCAACTTCACTACAAACGTGTCACCTTCAGGAAGGATCACCTTCCTCACGAAGCGTACGTCAACCACATTCCGCTGCACAGTGACAAGCGATAACTTGTAGCCGGAACAATTTCTCTCTCACAACAATACGAGTGTCACTGTCGGAAGGAACATCTTCCGCGCCAAACAAATACTAGACCTCCTGCCGCATAGTAACGAACAGCAACCGATAGCCGGACCGACGTCCGCAACGCAACTACAAGGTAAGCTCATTCAAAGTATCGAAACCCGTCATGGCTCCCAATCAGAAAGAGCGCATAAGACAGTTGCTATTGAAACGAGAAGGGTTCAGGAAAGAATTAGAAGCATTTCGCACAATACTCAATAATTATGAGGAAGGTACACCTATACATGCTATCCAACGTAATTTATATGAAGTAGAGGTAGAGTTTACAGCATTCAGAAAAATCAATGTGAATTAGACGATAGAGACGAGGGTCAAACACAGCAGGACCGTGTTGATCTACAACAGATGTTCTATGCTATTACCGGACACGCGTCTGCCATCATTAGTAATGCAAACAAACAATCAGAGCCGACAATCCGAAATCTTACAACAAACTTATCGAACATTTCATTGTTGAATGCCGTCAATTTGCCGAAAATTCGGTTACCTACTTTTTCGGGAGCCTATGAAGATTGGCCAGGTTTTGCGGATCAATTTCGCTCAATAATTCACGATAACCCTCGTATTGACGACTGCAAACGATTAATATATCTCCGCTCTTGTTTAACGCAGGAAGCTGTTCTCGCTATATCATCGTTAAGTAACATGGCAATTAATTACTCATCCGCGTGGGAAATATTGGAACAAAGATACAACAGTCCAGCTAAAATCGTAGAAAAACATTTGCAGGAGATAATTAATATGGCCTTCTTATCACGTAGAGCACATCGAGATTTGCAGTCCTATACAACCAAGCTACAATCACATTACAAGTCCTTGGAAGCACTTGGACAACCGACCGTAGATACCTTGCTATTGTATCTATGCACCTCTAAATTAGATCGGGAAACCAATTTAATATGGAAGGACAAGATAAAATCCACACCATTTCCTACGTTCAAAGAATTCCTGAAGTTTTTGAACGATCGATGTCAGGTCATAGAACCTACAAGAACGACACGCCAAACACGTGGGCATGCATTTGTCAGGTCGCAACCTCCGTCACTCTGTCCAATTTGCCGTGGACCACACAAAATTTGGAGCTGCAATACTTTCAGGACGAAAACCGTCGAAGAACGTCTGATGGCCGTCGAACAGATATCAGCGTGTACCAACTGTCTGATGATAGGACACGCGCTTTCACATTGTAACGCCGGATCTTGTCGTATATGCGACCAACGCCACCACACGCTTTTACATAGATCCGACGTTCGAATTAAGGATCGGAACATCTCTGAACCGGAACAACTTTGCATCGAGAATTATCGATCACACCTCACGAATACCACCTTTATTAACAAAGTATCTTCATCGCGAAGCATGCACATAAAATCTCCTACTGTAACGATGGCAAACGCAAAAGAAATTACCCCCTTTGTTCGGGAACCAAGCAATCTAAACGACCAATTCCAGTCCGTGTCAAAACTGCCCGGCGGATACAAACAGTCCGGCCAGCAAAGCAAAAACTTCTTAATGTCATATCGAAAATAAGTCGACGACATTCGAATACAGTTTACCATTGCCTATGAAAAGTTACTTGAGCTCTCTTTAGATCTGGATGAACGATTATCAAGACCATGACCCATGTTCCCAAGACCATGGCGAATTCACAACCACCGGAATGCAGCAGCAACACTTCTATCAGCTTGCAGGGAAGTAACAATAATTTAAATAGCAACAATTCATACTCCGCCGAAGGAAAATATCCGATTAAATTTAGCTCCGATCTCGTCGCATGACACGCGCAACTTATTGCATGACACCTGCAGCCCGGTACCTACACGCGACTTGACGACAATCAAGTTCGCGTTCTCATTATCTTGACAGTCTTATCCAACACCACAAACCACCTGGAATCTATCAGCCTCCAACGATCCTCTAGACCAGGAGAAAGAAAAACCTCACCTGGCGACAAGCCGCCTCAGACATTGAACTCCTTTAATCTGTTACAGAACATTCATGATTCTTTAACTGTAGTTCATAACCGAGATAGTAACTAGTTAAGTCCCATCCAGAACGACAAGGTCAACATCGTTTCGAAATCCACTATGATCAAACTGTTCAGGAGCAGTCTTACCTCGATCAACACACCCACAATGAACATCCATTACAACGTGTCGACGTTCAATGATCTCTCTTACATCACGTCACCTGTACCACCTGAGACTAAGAACATTACATTGGACACTCATTCTTCTAGACATAATGTGAAAACTCCACCTTCGCCACCTCAGAGATAGGCCACACCTGCAATTGGCCCGAATCAGAATAATTTCCGCATTATTACTACCGTGACTAATCACTCAAATGGCATCGGTAATTTACAGAATATTCCATCGGACCTCAACGCTTCTCTACTGAGTTCGCAGATCGTTGTACCGAATAAGTCTCGGACCACGAACTTCTCCCTGAAGTCACCCTTAGCTGCAACGACGCCGCTACACTCTACAATGTCAAAGCAAGTCCCAATCATGACGCCCAACGCTCCTCAACCAAGGATTATCATCAAGAGAACGCGGTTCGGGCGGGCCATCGGGGGGAGCCCAGCCTCCCAACAACTACAGGCATCTTTGCCACATGCCACATGCCACATCACGGCTCAATCAGGGATAAGAGCAAAACCACAAAACTCTGCGCCGTGTTTGGTGAATCTGTACCAAGAACCGCCGGAGTTCCGTTCAACGACACTTCCTGGGCCGAGGTGTTTAACCACACTTCCAGAAGCGAGATGGTCCACGACACTTCTTGGGTCGTGAACTTCGACTGGAAATCCCTCGGCGATGACGAGGACGACGGCGATCTAGATTACGAGGGAGACAACATGCTCTCAACGCAACGGTTCTTCGGCCGCGTCACCAAGCTCACCCTGGAGACGACGACATCATGCGGACGGCCGCAGTTTATACAGCAACGAGCATCTTGGATCGAGATGTCAAGCGGCTCGTCACACTACCGAGCGAGCCCGATTCAGCGGAATACGGATAACCAGCAATCGAAAAGGAGTTGAATGGGATATCCAGTTAATTTCTCTTTTACAGAACTTTTGATCGGTACCCTCTCAACGGGGGGAGGATGTTATGTCGGCCGACTCTCTGCCTGGACCGGGCCACATGTCGCGGGCAGGATGGCAACCAGATGTCTTCACATCCTTACCGCGTACCTTCAGTAGTCTCAAATACCCTCCACCTAGACTGCAACTGTTTATATACATATGTATGTATTTATAGATATGCGGATTTTATACTTCGTCTGTGATGATATAATACTCGTGATTGATAGTAAATGGTGGTTTTGTTAATAATATAAAATTGATGAAATAATATAGATATGAGACTAAAAATTATTTTTCGAACGGACGAACAATAGATTATAAATTTAAATTTTTGGAAATTAGAAAAATATATTTTTTGTACAAATTACAGCAATGAAATATAGTATAAGATAACAAACAACGAAAATATACATAATTTTTTTAAACAATAAAATTAGTGTCACATGTTTGTTAGTTATACGATGTATAAATAATAAGTACAAGTATTTGGAAAATTTTTTCTTTGGAATGTCATTTACTATTAACTGTAGAGACCCATCCACAAATTAAAACAGCAAGCATTTACAAAACCTTCTATTAAATTATATGTGTCTTCTATACAACATGGGGCATTAATCATTTCTTCTGATTTACAGTAAACTGCGTACAAATCCTGAAAATAAATGAAAAATTATCAATAATTTTAATTATATGTTGCATGTGTATATAAAGTACATAAGCAATAAAAACATAAAAAATGATACAAACCCCTCGTGAGGCATGTAAATCTATAGTTAACATCATGAAAACTTGAAAGAAACTTGGATGTAATATCAGTAGATGAGTAATATTTCCATCTGGTGTATTGAATTGTTTATGATGTTCTTGATATTTATTTTGCAAAACCTTTGATAAAGTTTGATACCAAGAAATTGGTTGATTAATAAATGGCCTCAATCTTGGATCCAAGTTTAATAAAGGTTCAACGTGAGCCAAAGAACAAAGTTCGGAGAATTCATTATAATTCATTGCAGATTTACTTTCTAATAATTTATTCCATAAAAGATGCGTTCTACATTGTAATGCTCCGCGTTTTATCATATTCATTATATGCATGCGAGCTGCATTTGCTTGAGACATTATTGTTTGTTGCATGAGTTGCTCGTGCGAGGAATAATAACCTAAGTAATTAATCGATTCTTGTCGTATTTGAATTAAGTGTGGCGATGAAGAATTCACCGAAACACTTGGAGGATTTACATTTTGAGTTAATGGAGAATTAGGTACTGGTGGTGGTGTTGGTGCTCCTGTATTATTACAATTGGTACCAAAAGTGGCACTGTGTAATTTAGTATCACTCTTTTTATCATTTGAATCTTGTTTACATTCTTGAAGATCTGAAGAAGATTCGTTTATAGTATCCATAACAGCCTCAGTATAAGTACTTGGAGATTTTTCGACACTGTATACCGTACGAAACTTCCCAAGTTTATTGTTTTCTACTTCTCTCTTTGGATATAATTCTCGTTTACTTGTTAACATTAAATAGTATTTTAAAGTAATTTCAGTTTTTTCTACTTGTGGAGGCTGTCCTAAATGTGATACAATCAGAACAACATCGAAATCATCGGTGTATTTAGTATCTTGTGCATCGCAGTAACTAATTAAAGGAGTACTTTTTAAGCTTACTAGAACATATTCACTTTCTTCAGAATCTTGAAGATCATTTTTCATTATAAATACACGCATATTATAAGTCTTCTCATGAGATAATAAGTAAGAATACAAGGTCCGACCTGATATCGCTAAATTGCGAATAGTCACTACATCTAAAATATAAAAATACGTTTATTGTAACTACTAATTTGTTTATTTGTGCTTTTCGCGATAATAGATCCCATATAACGTATTTTAAAAGAAATATTAGAATTTAGAAGAGAGATATACAATTACAGTTAGAAATAGTACCCGCTAAGTAAAATATTTAATAAATATGTAACAGTAACAGTTTCTGTCATTAGAAACGAGTTTCAGTGTTTGTAAATTATTCGTGGCAATATAAAGATAAATACATTATCAAACACCATTGTATTTCGTTTATTGAATACTAGATAGTATATTTTATATTCGCAAATTTCTACTAAAATTATTTTTAGAATACCCCATTCAATTGAAAATATTTCAATCCGTTGATGTTTTTTATTTGTTTTTATTTCAAAGCTAATATTTTGTCTAAAGTTAATTTTCGATCAAATTATGATTACTGTGATGAAATTAATTTTGATTATGATAAACTACTAGTGATTTATTTTAAATGATTTAAAACTAGAAATATTTTATTTTATTTCACTTACCACTGTATATAAGATTTCTTGCGTAATTTGGTGCTTTGCTATAATATTTATTGAAATCATCAAGAAAATGAATCAAGTGATAACCTTGCTGTACTAACAAAGGTCCAGTCCCAGCTATGTACGAATGGATGGAACGTAAATGAAAATCATATGTAAATGAATGTAGATGCATACTAATTTTAATTTTATCACATGCATCCACGAAACTTAGCATAAACTGTAACAAATTAAAATTTTGTTATATTCTTTAATTAAAAGAAACAGATGAGAAGTATATTATTATTGCATATCAAAAAAATAAAAAAAATTAAGATCTTATTTTTCTATGAAATTAAATTATAAATACACATGGAATCATAATTGAAGTTTGTAATAAACTTTATAACATATTTAGTTTAATATCAAAAAACAGTGCACAAGAAAATAAAAAAGTCAGATAACTTACTTGATTCACTAAAGCGCTACTGGCTTTTGTTTGAAGTCGACTGCATTCAATAATATGTAATTTAACAATGAAAAATGGTTGTGATAAGTGAATTTCAAATAGTAATACTCCTCCAAGCATAGACTTTTTGAGATAATAAGATTGTTGCTGAACTGGTTCTTCAAAACTGAAAAGTAATATTAGTTAATTATATAAATATTATTTCGTGAGATAATTTTCAGAGAGGTGAATGGGACGTATTGAAAATTTATAGAGTTAAACTAGTGTTTCTAAATTATATTCCTATTAGCATTGACATAATATAAATATCAACATTTTTGAAGGCAGATTAAGATATTTAAATTTTAGCAGAGCTTTACCTATTATCAGGTGATTCTATTTGCACTGAACTAAAGCCTAATGAGTGAAGATATTGCTTGTATTCTGACAACATCAAACTGCACAATTCTTTATGCCATTTTATAAGGTTTGTTTGTTCATCTTGACCTTTTTGCATTTGTTGTGATAGTTGTTGACATACGTTGATGCCTGCATTTAAAGACGATTGTGCCGAAAGTGAGTGATCTCTTGTAGCCGCAGACTGTAAGCGCCATGAAGGTAAAAATAATAACGGTGTGTGGCAAAAGTGTATTAAACGAGAATATTGTTTAAAAGTATTTAAAGCGATGATTGAGATTGGGATATTCGGAGCAGCATTTCGATTTTGCCACATTGCATATAGCTTGTTCAAATCTTCTGAAAATTGTAAAATAATTATATCAGTATTGAGCTCCAAAATTTAATCGTGCTGTTTTACCGTATAAAATTTATTATATCGTAATATTAATATTGTAATATATTAATATTTAAATAGTAGAAAAATTAGTCATATGTAATAAATAGAATAAAATTTAATTTCATTTCTTCATTTACCTTTCACCTTTTTTTCGCGTAATCGCAAGTCTTGTAAATCACAAACTGCTTTTATCGTCGGATCTATATTGCTATGAAAGTAATTATTAGGTTTTACATCACGCATTGTTTGACCAATTACTTCATTCCATGAAAATTGATTATGTTTTATATTTTGCGTTCTGTTATTCAATCTTATCCACTCTTTCCCATCGTTGTGTGGCACAGCAGAAAACTTTGTAAGACCTTCCATGTCCATAATTTGCAAATATTGTGAATTCGCATGTTCCCTTGAGAAAATTGGTCGATGGTGGAATATACCTAATTTTTGCATTATTACGTTTGTAAAAAAGTTTGATCTTGATGATAGCCACGTGCCCAAATTTGTAGTTTGCTTTATTAATTTTTCAGATTTCTCTTTTGACCAATTATACGTATAAAGAGCTATCTACAAAGTATAAAAAGTATATAAATTATAAAAAGCTATAATGGTACAATGAAAAGTAATTTCACCTATTTATAAGTATTTACATATATTTCTTTTAACTTACATTATCACTTCGAACTTCCGCAAGTAATATTCGTTGTCTTGATACGAAATTAGATTCTAATATCAGTGGATTAAACTTTTGCAAAAGTTTTTGATCTGTAATAAACAATTGCTATATTTACTTGTTAACTTTTTAATATTTCTTATACTAGCAGTTTTAATGGATAGTAGTCAAAAAAAGACCTCTATCTTGTGGCTATAGAAAAATTACCTTTTGGGATAAGTAATTCTGGCTGTACTGTTTTGCTGAACGAAGCTTTCCATTGATGAAAGTTTCTAGCTATTAAAATACATTTAGTGTAGGTACCTTGTACATCCTTACTAAAATCACATGGTATGTAAACGGGAAAATCTAACTTCCCTTCATTTTCTAACACAGAATAGTTATTATTTTTTAGTTTAGTTAATAATTCCTCATTTGAAATATATTTTTCGATGAAGGGTTGCCTGTCTTTTAAGACAAAAGATCTGCTGGATGTATCCGGTGCTTGACCTTGTATAATAGCTTCTAACTCTGTAATAATCGTAGATATAGGATGTCTGTGATTAAGAATTACTTCATGTCTTTTTACCGATGGAACTCCAATTTCTAAAGCAAATCGAAACCATTGCGATAACGTTACACAGTAGATACTGTGTAGTTTTCCCTCTTCACCTGACTCGAATCGATCAATTGTTAAATCATGCATTATTTTTGGCAAAGCATCAATTTTTACCGAAGTTTGATTTTCTTTATTTTCAATAGGTATCTCTTGAACATCTTTTGTAAGTGGTTCTGTCAGAGGAGTTAACAAAAATTTATATTCTGTAACTAAGTCCCAAATTGCATGTTTAACTGCGGAACATAGCTTTTGTAATAAAGATTCAAGATTAACTCTGCCTTGTTTCCAAATTTTAAATTCGATCAAAGGCGGTGATTCCGCGGAACTTTGATCATAAATTGACGTTGATACGATACTTTTAAAATCTTCTACGTTTATCGTTTCAGGGAAACTATCTATCGGGAATTCGTTTTCTAATAATTTTATAGGTTCACCGTGTTCTCCTGTAATTGCCAAAGCTATACAAGCGATTCCTATACTCCCACTGGAGTGACTTTGATTACACAGAAAGATGTCTGATTCAGAAACTCTTTTAATAGATCCTTCGAGTTGTGAGTAATCTTGAAAATGATATTCTGGTCTGTTATCAGTATATTTTGGTATATACAAAAATTGAAGTATATTCTGACGCAAATAAAATTCTAAAGCAGTTATGTATAATACGCAATGCTTCTGTATATTTAAACGTATGATAGATTCTGGCGATTTTGGCGGTTGAATAAAATGAACGTCCGCAGGTGTCAATTTACACATCGGATTTCTTGCTAACATAACAGAAAGAACTTCCAGAACTGCATCGTCTAAGCGATTTTGTAGAACTTGTACCAAATCGCGTTTAACTTCCGGTCCCGCGTCGGAAATTCCATGTACCATTAAGATTATCGAATCTTCAGTTTTATTTAAAACGTTTGATTCTTTTTCGCTAAAAGATCGAACTCTAGGTCTTGTATCATTTGCCGTGGCATTATCATTCAGCTTAACTTGTGATAGCGAGACTACACTATTGCTCCGAGAAACAACAAGCTGTTCATTACTTTCCGATAATTTGTTTTGTAAAGTTTTTCCATCGCTAATTTGTTCGTGTAATCTTAAGTAAAACACGTTTTTATTATTTTCTTGGTATACGAACATATTACTCCGGTTACTAACAGCAAATCTATTAAGCACACCGTGTAGAGCTTTTATACCTCGAGAAAGGCCTGATCTCCCTGGACCAGTTTTTAATCGAGGATGCAGTCGAAAGGTAAATTTCCAAACAACACGACATCGAAACATTCCTGGGGTGAAATTTTGTATTAAATCTCTACTTTGTACAGCATTACTAAATTCACTCGTCGTCTCTGATTTCCAGTTATAATCTTCGCTTGATTCTGTTTCTAGAAGTTCCGAACATTTACTTGTTTCGTGAAGATTTTGCAGAAGTAAATATTGGTTTACTCGACGACAAGTACTCTTTATTTGAGAGACCAACATTTCTTGAGTATGCCAATAACTATTTACTTCAGGTGATATAATCTCTAAAAACCTATTGATGATAACAATTTTTATTATGGTTCACTTCTAAGATAGTTTTGATCTTTACATTTCATGTCAAACATATATAAATAAAAAGGATAATAAATTGTAGTTAGTTTAAAAATTAAAAAAAAAATTGATAGTAGTAGTTTACAAAATTTTGAGCAACCAAACATATCAACCAATCTTCAATTTTTAGAAAGAATTTTCAGTTGATACGTATATATATAAACATATCTAAAATTAGAAGCAAAGAATCGAATTTTTATTACCAAATAGTTGTTAAAAAATTTCCTATTTAAATTTGTATTATAAAATTTATGTATCTACATAAGCAAGCAGTTCATCTTAAAATATAACGAAACGAAATTATTTTATGTTTTGCTTTAAGAATATTATTACTTACCTACAATGAAAGTAGACACTGACATAATCATTTTCAACGTTTAAGATTAACCAAAAATTGGGTAAGGAACTTTTACGATTATCAAGATCTATTAACCATTGAAATCTATTTTCCGACGTATTGCTTTCTTTAAATCTGTCCTCAGTATTTTGGTCTTCACATATTAAATTAACACCGTCAGAATAAGATTCCTCAGATTTAATGTGTATATTAGGGTTATTTTCTGTACAACAGCTGTTGTTTTCTTGTTGTAGCTCTTGCGGATTTTCTTGCTCCGGATTTTTTAGGGCACTATCTGGAATATTGACGATATTAAAATTGATAACTTTTCTAACAGACTTTTCGTGTTATGCGTTTTAATCAAGTTTCAAATTCTATGTACTACTAAAAAACATCCTACAGTAAATATTATACATATTTAGTGTTATAAAACG
This sequence comes from Bombus pascuorum, assembly GCF_905332965.1. Lineage (NCBI taxonomy): Eukaryota > Metazoa > Arthropoda > Insecta > Hymenoptera > Apidae > Bombus > Bombus pascuorum. Next base: position 1,166,569 of record NC_083500.1, read on the forward strand.
TTTTTGAGAAAAATACATACTTTTTGTGTTTGATTCCTTTCTCTCGTTCTTAGACTGTTCTAGTACTATATCGCTCACTTTTTCCATATTTTTTACAAAATAAAATAAGTTTCCTTCTTGACGAATACAATATTTATAAATCTGAAGTTTCTTTAACTCACTTATAAATTTTGGTTTGCTATCATCCGAGGGGAATACAAAATATAAAGGAACTTTTTCCACTTTGCAGCTAAATCTATCCGTTGATTCCGAAACGTGATTCGCTACGAAATTTAAAACGTTCTCGTTTATAACGGGTTGATCTAAGAACGCGGTTGCGGTTTCATCTTGTAACAACCACTCAATTTCATCTTTTAAATTGCTTATAGCATTGTGTTGGCTTAAAGGTAAGTGAGACATTTTTTCTTGAAAGAATTCGTTTTTAGCATTATTTTCTAAGCTACTTCCACTTTCCGTTCGCAAACTGCCTATAGGCGAACCACTACAAAAAGATGTTGCTCTTAAACCAGAATACCGTTCTAAGCTTACTTCCAATACTTCTTTTGGGAGATTCAAACAAATGATGTCCAAAGTGATTTTTAAATCAGCTAAGCTTAAGCCAGCTATATTTCCATCTTTATAGTCTTCCATCTTTTGCAAAATTTCCATGAAACACGTTGGCAGAGATTTAACAGGGATGCTACTAAGACCAGATCTAGATTGGAATCTAATAGAACAACTCAACTGTAAGAATAGTGGTTGCTCTCTTCCAAAAATGCTTTTTCGCTGGAAATCACTGTTGACAGATTCCATAGAACCATGTCGTGAAATTTTCGGAACTTTGTTGACATTTGCGCCTGGCCACGTTACATTCCCTGATTATACAATTACAAATCAAACATTTATTTATCTATTACCTATTTATTAGACATGTTAAAATTATATTAAGAGTATATATTTCTACGTAATATTAAGGATTATTTAATTCGAAATATTATTATGCTTGTTTATTTTAAATAATTAAATATCAGTTGTAGCATTTTTATTTTATATCGGTCAAAATTATTTTCTGATAATCAAAACCGAAAACGAAAGAATATCCTTTCCTATTAATTCCTTTTAAGTCGGAAGTTTGTTTTAAAAATTATTTTGTATTTACCTTTTCCATTGAGATTGCGTGATGTACCATCAATATTTATTGAATGAAACATAAGATTCTCTATCTCATCGTCATTGTCTGATTTTTGCCCTTCTATAAGATCCTATTAAATATTAAGATTAATTACTTGATTAATTAATCTTATTTATTAATTACTACTACATTATTTTGGTAACAAACCGTTTCATGTTCTGACCAAAAGGGTGAACAATAATAAAATTCAGGGTGTGCAGGTACAGGCCTAAAGGCAACTGTAATTATCCTTTCAAATTTTTCTTTAATTAAATTATGCAATGGCTCAACATCGTTACACGTGGAAGGATTTAGTTCGCCCAATAAATTTTTATCCGATAATTTGCTCAAATGTCTGCATACAGATCGCAAATAATTTGTTATATTAATTTCAATTAGAGTTTCTTCGCATTGTTCCACTGCAGCTTCCATATCATTGTAAGTAAGAGGTTGTTGCAATACCAATGATTTGTAAACTGCAACTACATAGCAATGACAGTGAGCCAAACTTAATACCTTGCAATGTTCCACAAGACTTCGTTGATCTGTTGTATAGAAAATTATCATTATTTTATATCAATCGTCAAAACATTAACGTCATAGCTTAACTATTTAAATATCAATTAAACTCTAATTATCCAAATATTAACATCAAACTACTATCGGTTGATTAATGGAATCAAGAGATTAATAATCAAGAAGTCAGGCATTAAGTAAACATTATTGTAAGAGTATACTGTTCAGGAAACTATACAAAAATCAATGTTATTTGCACTTTTATTTACCACTTGCAGTATTGTCGGAGTCCTCACTTTTTGGTTCCGGAGTCGGAGGTTTTGAATTATAATCAGATTTTAATTCGATGAAATCTTTACATTCCTGCTGACCAACTCTGAACGTGTGATCTTGATAAATATCCTTATTATGCGAAATTTTTAATTTATCGACCAATGTGTCGATCAACAAAGCCAGCGAACAATCATATACGTAAACTGGAATAACGAGAGATTCTTCGCAATCGTGAAATCTCCTCTGCGTATCTGTGTTTATTATACTGTCCTCGATACACTGACCATATAATATCGACTCGTTATTTTCTAACGATGGAAAATCGGTTACGTTAATATCCATCGCGGTAGCTTTTGAGTACGTATCGTCTTCATTTAAATCCATATTGAATATGGTAGATTCGCCATTCCTTTCGGAGTTGTTGCTTGCTGATTGCTCTTCTGTATACGAAGAAGACGTAAATAAACGTACAACGTCTTTTTCTGATGCAGGTAATATCGTGATAATTACATGAGTTGTACTAATTCCTTTGATAAAACATTTCCAACGTGGATAAGAATTGAACTCAGCGTTGGAAGAGAGCCTCTCTAGAAATAGTTTTAAAATCAAAAGATACGTATCCATAATGTATGAGAGTTGCTAGAAAAAAGTTTGTATAATTTCGATAATAAAGATAATACCTTTTTCAGAAAAAAACGGTAAAGGTGGACCACCGACTCGACGCCTGTCAAGAAGCATTTTTGTGAATCTTTGTGATTCAGCAGAAGTTAATAAAAGTTCTTTATTATGTAACTGTTTCATATGTTCTAAGAAATTATCCATTAGTATTTTATTTGCACTTCCCTGTCCCTTATCGTTGCCAATTGTACCTTGAAATAATGTGATAATATAATATGTAATCCATTGTTGATAAGCTCATTTTAGTAATGGAATATAATATGTATCAAGTAATAGAATACAATCGAAAAAAATTTTAAGTGAAAACAAAAGGCTTTCGTGTATGAATATTTGTTATTTTATCTTTCTTTGTTTTACTTCTTACTTCAATTATATTACGTTTTAAACCGAGGAAAACTGTATAACTGTACGAAGTACGAATATTAAAGAAATGATCGAATAAAATTTTTACCATCAGCAAACATAGAAAATAAAAGCTCGGCTTGTTGACATTTTGGCAAGATATTCAATGTGTCGAAAGAAAAATGCATCATGTATATCCTTTCATCGATAGTTGGTAAACCTTCGCATGATTCTTCCACGGTGCAGCTATTAGTTTTGATGTTTTTGTTATATTTTTTCGGTAGTTTGACATCATGGTGGGGGACTTGTCCATAAATAATTTCTGTATTTTTTTCGTTCGGTATTACTTGACTTAATAAGCTCAAGTACTCCAAAGTTAATAACGCATTGATGCATTCCTCATCTATCCGAGCAATCTAATAACGAAATATAACATTATTAGGAAAAAGGAAAACGATTTTCAACCTGTAAATTTCATGAAATTCCGAAATTTCTAGAATTATCTCATATTTTCGTATTACATTAATATGCTTCGAAATAATATGTGAAATTAACACTAGATGCACCGACCCGATCAAAATGGTCCATTTGCAATTTTCTAAAAGCAAATTTTCGATATTCATAAATACTATGGTCTGCAATTGTTTGTGTTTGTTTCCTTGCATGCTTATTTGTATTTGCGTCCATACTACAAACTTTTTATTTTTTATTTTCGAATTACATATATTTCAAGCTACATAACACTAAGTATATCTAAAAGGATCATTTGAATCTCTGTACATAATATCATACACAAAGTATCCGATTTCAATCTATATACACATATGTCTTTATACTTGTATATATATTGTAATATGCATGTTACAAATTATAAATTATCTATAGTATGATGATCACGACGATAGGTATAGCATATCTAATATATTTTTTTATGGAAGGGAAGTAAAAATAGGAAATATGCTAAAAGATTGTGAGACACATGTGGTGTCAGATTATTTTTCATTTTATACAATATTGATATTACACAGACAACGTATTAAAACATCGGTAATATTTGTGAAGTATAAGATAACAGATCTTATAAAGTTTTAATATGTAATTATTAAAAAAAGATTAAATCTTTTACGCATAAAAAATATAAATAATTTAAATTTGTTAACGTTTAAAGTATATTTAAAATTTTATATAAACGATTAATTTATTTTTATTCATTTATTTATACATAATCCTTGCCTTGCGGCTTAAGATGACTCGCAGCTTACCTTATTCCTACTGTATGCTCGTCTCAAATGATTAATTTATTTTCAATTACTGAAATCTTTTAAACCTTTAAATTCTTTAATACACAAGAAAAAATGGTATACAAATTTGGTAGATAATTATAATAGATAGATGTGTAAATATTTGAACAATAATGAATATCATAAGAAATATTTATTTCAAGTTTCAAATAATGCAGTTTATAAAAATTCGATTTATTTGAAAAATACAAAGAGATACAAGTGTTTTGACCGCTTAAAATAGCACGACAAATAAAACTGAAAAAACAATATTCGTAAAGAAAGTATATTTATAACGCACAAAGAATATTATCGACTAAATTGAATCGCACGAACAATTATACGCAGTTAAACGCTTTCACGATAAGAACCGTTTTAAAAGATTTTATCGCTATTGCAACATGCCTGTCCAGCAAGGTATTAAGAAGCGCCAATAGAATGATTCCACGAAAGCTTCACTTATCTTCACTTACGTTACTGATACATCTGTAGTGAAAAGATATTCTGCAGATAAAGAAGACACGAATAAAGAAACGAGGAACTTCAGGGATCAGGATTAAGTTGGAGGAGTTGAATCTCACTTTAATTCAAAGCGTAGAGACCACTTCTCCACTTGAACCATGAACCCCTATCTTCTATATATTATTCAATTCTGATGCTTCGTTTGAATTTCGATTTGGATATCGATTTTGATATGACGAGAAATATCCATTTCTTACGAAAAGATGATAATCAACAAGACCTTGAGCTGGAAGAGTTAGATCTGGCAAGTTATCAGAGCGCTGCTGCTCACTGCCTAGATCCTCACTTCCAACTGCAAGTCATGCAGATCACAGCCCATGCAACGCCCATGCAGTATCAACGAAGGAAATCAACTTCTTTTTGCCAGCTCACCTAGAAATCTTTCAAGAGATTTCGGTAAATTTGTAATCTCTACTGGAAAAAAACCTCTTTTTATTCACCAAATATCGATTGCGTATTTGAATTTTGATAGAAAAACATTTTTTTAATACAGTAATATGTGAAACGTTAAATAGAACTATAAATAACACAGTGTACGCAAGATAGGATAAAAATTTGTAAATAAGTAAAAACAATTAAATACTAATATATTTGTTAATGGAATAAACTTACATTGTTTCTGCTACGAAATATGTATTGCAATTGTACTATGTTTTATTCAAATCAAATTTTAACATATTTATCTTCCGATTAATTTTAAATCGATCGCATTAATTTGAAAATTAAAATACTTACTTATGTAGGATCACAATTTTATCAACATATTCCAATTCAAATCGATATGTAAAATCATATATTATGAATCTGCAACATTTTTAGCCAATTATAAAATATACACATACAGTTTCATAATTTTTTAGCTTCTCGATATTTTTGTGATATTGGACCAACGTTTTCTTAACATACCTGACCCCCGTAGTAACAAAATGTAACAAAACTAAAGTCAAGAACTACTACCAAAGAATTATTTCAAAATATCACTGGTTAATTTCACCGACACTTGGGAGCTTCCCAGAAGAACCAATCGCAATTATTTTGTGGGCAAATACTAAAGATCTTTATCACTCTTTAAACGTTCCACTCACATAAAACCGCAAAGATGCTTTGTGCATATACGGTACGATACGAACGTTAGAAAACCTCCTATATAAAAAAATGTAATCAGAACACTAATAAACAGTCGACTACGTGGTGAGCTTTATATATACCTGAGCTAACTGATAGAAAAATCTTGTTCTGAGTACCCTCATCGATATCGAAGCCCCACCTCAACAATGATAACGACACGTAGTGATAGACAACTTTATACACATATTGCTCCTTATTTTTGCCGGAAATATTACTTTAGTAGTCTTCTTTTACTATTTTTTTATCTAATATTGCAAATAACACAAACTAAATATAAATATACAAGTTATACAAACTTATATAAATATATAAAGTAAATCTAATAAATATGAACCTATATAAAAAAAATTTTGAAAATTATTAAATTATTCTATTCTAATTCTAATTATAAATATTTCGTTTCAAATATGAAATATATGAACTATTATATTATTTTTCCACTCTATTAAATTGAAATAATTAAAAAAAAGTAAAATAGTAACATATAAAAATAAAATGATAAGACAACTATGGAATTAAATAACGAATTGTTTCATAACAATTTTTCAATATTGTTAAATAAAAAAGCCGAATTAAAGATGGCTTGACTGAATTTTCTAAAAAAAAATGTGGGAGAAAATGAAATAAAGCCATAATATATGACCGTTACGGTTTATCAAAAGAGACTTAAAAAATAATACTATCTTTTCCTATTCGTCATTTGTCAATATATGTTTAAAAAAATCTTTATCTTATTATTGAGTATATGATATCATACGGCATTTGTAATAAGGTTAACGAAATTTTTAATTTCCAAACGATTTCTTTGTCATAAGCAGAAATATCGTGACGATATAATATATGTATATAATTTAGGGTAAATACATATTCGTGTAACTTTTTGTAACATGAAAGCAATATAAAAGGTGCAACTCTGTAACAGAAAAATCATATTTAACTTTTTAATATATTTGAAAATGATCTTCAAATGTTGCAAATAAATTGATTTCAGGCTAAAGATGCCTACAGATACTGATGAAATCTATTATTATACCTAATAATAGTGTAATATCTTAGATTTTTTGGCGTTAGCTTGAGTTGATTGATTGTGCTTATCATATTTAGAGAATTTACTAAAACACGATAGTAGTTTACATACGACTATTTATACACTTCCCAAAAAAAAAGTATTGGAAAACAAAATATACCATTGATTCTTGTGTTTTATATATTTTAACACTGATGTGATCATCACCACAAAGAATAGTAAAGAAACGTACAGGAGTAGAGTAGAACAATTAATGAAATTGTTCATACATATCAATAAATATGGGGCTTTGTTAGGGAATATATAAATAGAAGATGAATGGTAAGCAGCATACGGAAAAAAGACGTTAAATTAAAGATTTCATAGACGGTACAGAACATACAGGATCAGAACAAGGTAAAGTAATAAACACAGGATAGGAAACAGAAATAATAGAAAAGAATGGCAAGCGAAAACATATCGACAACTGCACCTTGAAGTTTGGTCTTTTGATGATTCGTAATCACCTTCCAAGCAACGAAACCTTAGATAACTTTTATCTTACATATAAAGTATATTTATAACAAACATAGATGAAAATTCTTACTTTCTACTTTTGTTACAGATAAGGTAAGAAACTAAATTATACAATTTTATAACAAGATGTAATACGATTAAATTTGTTTATTAGTTTCGTTTGACATTAGCGAAAAATACTTTTAACCTTATATATAAAAGATATATCTTCATCAACGAATTATATAAAATGATTTTATGTCAAAAGATTAATATCTAAATGATTAACTTCAATTGTAAAGCTTAATTGAAATTTCTTTGTTTATCCAAAAAGTTGCAACTGTATTATTATCTTAAATAGGAATAAAATTGAAAACAAAATAGATAACATCACACTGTGACCATTGGTAACCAGTTAGAATCAAATCTTATCCTGTATATTTTTGAAGAACATCATTATGGCTATATCATTTTATGTATTAACATCATAACCAAAGAGAAGATAAGATTAAAGATAAATCAAATCCATTCACGTTCAATACCAAATGTGTTTCATAAAAGAAAAAAAAAGGAGACTGAATTAAGTTTGTTCGTGTTTTTCTAAAAAAAAGCGCTAAATTTACTTATACAATCAATGATGCATATACAATTATATTGTACTAGTCCCTATAAATGTAACAAGTCATTTAACTTACTTATTATTATAATATTCTTTGTCCTGTTACGGAAAAATTTAAGTACGTATAATATATTTATAATATATTTCTACCGAAATTGTTTGATAATTTCTCGTACAAAAAGTCTTTAATCTTTCAAAGCAGATAGTTAAAAATTAAATGCAGTGGATATTTGAAGTATCATAAATTCCAAACAGATATTGTAACAATCATTAATACATTCTGAAAATGTACAATCTGATAAATATTACAAACGTCAAAATTATAGTATTTATTATAATATTTGGAGAATTAAAGAAATATCTATCCAGATTATAGTTATAGTTTAGTTGTGTTTCTAAAAATATGGATTGGTATAAACATCAGAAGTGTAAAAAACTTGTTTGTTTCTAAATTAAGAGTATTTGCATTAATATGTATTATAATATGTATTATAGAACACAAGACTCAGGAATCTACAAAAGAAACCAAAAGTGCTAAAATTAACTCAAAATTATCAACAAGTATTCAACCTTTGAACGAAGGACCTTATCATAAATCAGGATTAACTAAAGTCAAGAATAAAATGCACAACATCAAGGTTATTTGCAGATAAATAAAAATGAAATTTTGTTCATATTTCCCTTAGAAACATATTTTTTAAGATGGATTATACACAACAATTTTATACTATGATAAATATTTTATATTATTCACGTATCCATGAATACAGTATGAATAAAAACTTGTTCTGAAAAATAATATAACATATGTACAAAAATTATATTAAATTATGAATATCAGCATATTTACATGTACAAACCAATGATCTGATCAATCTATTTCACTGATAGCATTTCGAAATAGAAAGATAATCAAACATTCTTAACGTATCACTAAGTAAATAACGTTATGAACATGGTCTCTTTACAAGTGGAAAAGATTGGGGTCATTTTCGCCCCAAACGACATTTTTCCAAACTTTATAATTCTAATAGATATTACTTTTTTTATTGCTTAAAATGAAAAAATGAATTGTTTACAATGAAAAAAAGGCTGTATTATGATTTCTTACTGTATCAAATACTTGATACAATCAACATTTTTGAAAAATGTCTGTTCAGCCTGCCGTTTGATTAAGGTGTTGACAAGTCAAGATATGTTTATATGATCGTAGTGTGCTCTCACGGTGTCGCGGAGTTCAACATGTCCTTAAGAGGTCGTAAAACCCACTTCCGGGCTGAGAAACCGTGACTCGGGAAGAATATCGGTTACGTTCATCCTCGAGCTGGTTTTTAAAACGCGGTGAGGACGGTCACCATGGTGATTTTAAGGGTAAAATTCCTATATACCACCCCGGGCCCAACCCAGTCATTTCATGATTTTCATCACATTAAAAATAAAATGAATTAGTCTGAATTAGACGTGAATTATAAAAAAGATCTTAACGAATGTTTTATCGTTTAATACGGTCGTAATTATAATTAGTATGTTGAATGTAACAGATGATCTTCTCTTTTTCGATTTATCGGCTTATATCTTGAAACTGAACGGATATGGAGACTAATATTTCGTGTGAAAGTTATAAATGATTAAATATCGTACAAAATGTGGTATGTTTTGTCAATATGGCATCATTGATTGAACTGCAAAAAATTAAAATGTGTGATGTTTTTCAGATAAGGAAAAATGCGTAGATACTGTTGAAAATTATAAGTAAGGTAACTCTAGTATTCCCAAACAAGTATCACCAAGTTTTGCCTCGTTGGTTAAAAACTTTTTATATTATCAAATTATGAAATAAAATATTGAAAGCTTCCTGTAAGCTGCCATAGGCAAGCAACATCGTTACTTCCGGTTGTAATGACTCCTCCATGACTTAGATATTAATAAAAAATCTAAATATTTAATAAAAATTAAAATATGAATAGGTATTTCGATTCTTCGGAAATTGCTTATAAGTTGTAAATGGAATAACTTTTGAAATAATTACTTAACAAGAATGGCATTTTTGTATTGGAAAATGCTTATATTTGCGTGAAGTTAAAGAACATTTTGTCTTATGTTGATGTGGAGCCGAGATACAATCGTTTATTTTTTGCTTCTAAATTCGTGTCTCAAAGGCACTTCAATGTTAAAAGCTGAAATTTGCAGGAGGCGCAGAAAAAAGTTTGAAGTTTATGATACATACAATTTGAAATGAATTAAGCACACTGTCTTGTGAGAACAGAAACTGAAAGTTGGTGCAAATGCACGATGTGCCAAGCGCACGAGGCCGCAAGACGAGTTCCCCTTTTGGTTCGTATTATCAAACAAAGTATCTAACTCCGAAGAAACCTATTCAATTGATCGTCATTGTCTCTCAAGTGTACTTGACGAAACTACACAGTCAATTTTTTGGAAAACAAAGTCTAGTATAAAAAATTATCACTTTACATTTCCAACTTGCTTTCGCAAGGAGAATACTGTCTGACCTGTACCACGATTTTCGGAATACCCTGCATAATTACTAAAAATACAAAACAAATTTTTTATAGAGACATCGTTGTCTAAAAATGTTGCACATTTTAATTTTTAAAGCCAATTTTCAGCTCAACCAGTGGTGCCGTCTTAACTAAACATATCTAATTGTGTTGTTTCATCATCTACAACTGTCACATGAAACATTATTTTCCATATCCGCCCAATTCCAAGATATAAACCGATAAGTCAAAAAAGGAACTACTTTTTCGATTATAGCGCTTCCAATTGCTTATTGTAGAAATTCGTCTGTTACATTCAACATACCCTCATTCCTACTCATAATCAGGACCGTATTAAATGAGAAAACATTTATTAAGATTTTTTTATGAAATACTGTATTTCAGGCCTGAAACCTCTTTTCCACTTCCGACTAATCGCCTGACTCGCCAAGTAATGCGACCGGGCCACGCGCGACGCCAAAATTACTGATAGACAATCTATAAATACATTATATATAAACGAGGCGTAAATTAAGTAAGGTACCATTCTAAGCAGAACAGAAAAGTAACGAATATGAGAAAATATCACAATGCATCATGACCCAAATGTTTAATTATCCATACGCATAAGATTTTTGATTATGGGAATACTTTCCCAAATGGATTCTTACACCACGTTTAGCACGCAGCTGGCCTCACTGCGCGGTGATGAGATTTGTGACTCGGTATTTGCTATTGAGGCAAGAAAAAACGAAAACAGAAAATTTGGAAATACATGTCGTTTATCGAAATTACTGCACGGTTGTTTGAATGTTGCTACCTACGTAGTAAAAGCTACCTAGTGAGTAGAAATCTTTTTCTAAAAAATAATCAATCGTCTTTGACCGTGTTGTAAATCTCGTATCACTTTGAACCTTCGTGAATGTGTTGTGAGAATTGTTCAGGAATCAAACAAAGTTTAACTTTATTCTTTCTAATGGAACCCTTCCTAAAGCAATATTCTTATAATGGAAATGGTTATTAATCAATTTATGTCGAAAAACTATTAATATAGAAAATAAAATTTTAATAAATAAAATAATTAAATTTTTTGTTACCATCAAATATTAACAAATAAATATATGTAGTGTTACGATAGACAATTTTTCATTATTACAGTATTAATTATTTATGTTAAAGATATTATAAATTCTAGTATTATATATTATTATATAATATTACAAGTTAATAGTGTTATATATTAACACGTCCTCAGGAAAATTTCTCACATTCTAGCAGTAAAACAACGTTCAGTTGCAACCGAGAGTCCTACGCGTGAGCACAGTGCGTATATATTCCATATACTTTGAAGTCATATGCAACTGATCTGTCACGGTGAGCCTTGACTTCGCAATCGCGCGTGACCCGTAATCGCAGCAACGCAATTGGATATTCTGCCATATACGATAGTGGATTTTGTAGCTGCGTGCGACTAGTCGCAAGTGGATAAAAGACTTAATCCGGCAGGATTAGTAAAGATTTTAGCAGATACGAAACCGGCACTACTCTTTATGAAGATTTCACCCACGTAAAAGAAAGAGAAAAGTTGAGTAAAGTTTATGTACGAACATGATTATATCATACTCGTATGTTCGTAAAGCGATGCGTTTGTAAGTCTCACTTTTCAATTTGTAAACACAGAGAGATAAGAAAGGAACTCATCTTAGCTTAGCTATTCGAGAACATATACATACTTCAGTAAATATTCAAGGTTTAAAAAAGTCGGGTGATCTCGGCCCAAAGTTTTAGGCTTATTCGAGACAAAGATGTCAGATGCTCAGATAAATTATACATAATAAAGTACATATACTCACTGCATCTGGAATCTCATGATATTGCAAAAGATGCATGTATGTTGCTATGGATTGTACAGGTAGTTGAGAAAAGCCACACTGTGGTTCAATCCAAATCTCAGAAATAATTTGAAAATCGCCAGAACTCTCAGCATCTTCTACACTTATTTCGCCATCTGCAGTACCTAAAATGTATACAAATTTGTTGCCAAAGAAACATTTTTTATCTAATAACTATATATACGCATTTTCATTCGTGATCGATATACTGATAAATAAAGCTTCGAAAATGCACATATTTCAAAAGCTTATGGAGAAACAATCTGCTGTATATCGATCATTTTTACACAAAATGTATTTGTAAATGTAGAAGAAAACTATCTTACAAAGAATGTTTTACACGGAATGTTACCGCTTTTTTGGTTATATACTACTTATTCACAAGTATTTTCTTTATTCATAAGTCTTTTCTTATAAAATAATATAATGTAATATAATAATTATTTCTGCAAATATCAATATCTTTACCCTCATCAGTATCTTCTTCCGATGCACTATCGCGTTCTAATGTTGTATTTGACATAATATGCGGTGGAAATAAAATATATTGAATAATACACGGGTATGATGTATCATTTTCACCAACTCCTTGCATTTGTACTTCAAGAACCATGTTTATAATACCCGCCGCTGAATATGTGAAACTGAAACCTTCAGCCAAACGCATTCTACGAATAAAAATATATAATATTCTGAATTATTTCTTTACTGGTGTAATTGAAAATGAAACAATAACGTTAATGTAAAACTTCTTTAAAACAAAATAAGATACGTTGTTATGAAGAATAGTAAGAAGAAGTATTAATATAAAGTACTTACTTTGTAATTGTGGAGAGAATTCTTGCGATCGCAGTTATATTCAATCGTGGTAATACAATTCCAGGAATGGTTTGTACGAATGGCCGTTTTACATGCCAAAGCCATCGATTATGGTATAAGTATCTAGACAAACTAGTCGTCAAAGTTCCACCTAACATTGGTGTAAGTCTCGTTGAAATAGTCTGAGCCGCATCGGGGAATACAATTAAATTCAAATCAGTTGGCATTCTCTCGTATCTAATTAATATCTTCTCTAAAGATTTATGGACAATGGTGCAAGAAGGTATTTCTTTTTGTTCCGTAGGTCTATTTGGTAAAGTAAGTTTAGACAATCGATCTAAAAGATCGACTACAACATTATGTCGAACAACTCCTTCTGTTCCAGCTGCGAATGCGATATTAAGAATGACACAGAGAGCTTTACAATTAATACGAATCAGCGAGAATGAAACTGGGGGTTTATCCGCTTCTCGATAAATAAATTGTACATATGTATGATTTTCGACGAGAACGAAAGTTGCCCAATTCTTTAACATGGCATAAAGGACAGCAGCTGCCTGACGGCTTTGAACACATTGAAAACGACCACTTTGATTTGCTTGATGTAAATGCCTTGGCAACGGTCTATCGTGTGATAAAATTAACGTTACTCTTTGTGTGTGCATCCAACGAGCCCACTGTAAAGGATTTAAAGACACTACAGGTTGCCAAATCTGTCCGAATTGTGGGCATGCAGCATCGCTAAAAATAAGTATATTCCTTGCATAAATTTCTTAAATGAACTTAGCTTCCGTTTACTCAAATTATATTATAGTTTAATAATGCCAAATACTCGTGTGTTTATTTATTTAGTTACTAAAATTTATTTATTTAGTCACTCATAAAATCACGCTTGAAAGTCATAGATACAAAATTCAATTCACAAACATACCTAAGTTGCACTGTACTAGGTGAAGGATAAGCCGATAAATAAAAAACTGGCATGCCGCTTCTAATTGTATCTGGTACACTATACCAAGTCCAACCAAAATCAGGACTCCAACTGAAGTGTGCAAGCATACTGTCACCTTCTGTTAAAGATGTTAAAGTTGCCCAAAATCGATTGACAACACTTTGTCGATATTGCGATTTCAATGGCTTTTTCGATAAACAAGTGATATCATGTAAAAATTCATAAGGAGCTGTAATAAATTTGCTTTTAACACAAAGAATGTCTTACTTTTAGTTGGTTTTGTAGAATATTTGAAAACGATCAAGAAGTCCTAAAATAATATTTATATATTTTATTTTAATTTACCTTCTGTGGTAATTGTGTACTGTATTGTATTAGATGTAGATAATGATTTTGTTAACCAAGGACATGTTACTATATATTCTAATAAAACACTAGACTTCCACAATAATACAAAGCAAATTTCAAGTACTTCGTCTCTCACATTGGCACGTTTTATTAAATATCCCTCGCGGAGACGACAACACAATAAACTACTTAATGTACATGTCACTTTATCTTCAATTTGTTTCTTTTGTAAAAGTTGTGTCGATTTTTCTCCATAAAATAATAAATTCTTAGAATGCCAATTTGAATAATCTGGCACAATGTTACAACATACTTCACGATATAATTGCCAACATAAAAAGTTTTTGTGATAAATATTCATTTCGGTTTCGTTTAAATCTACCTATAAAAGTTAATTATATTTATAAAATATATATTATATATTATATGTACATATAAATGTGTATGTGTCCTTAATTACTATAAATTAAATATAAATATGCACACACACATATGTGTTATCTGTAAAATTATAACAAAATATTCTTCAAAAGCTCGCAAGTTTAATAATATAACACATTTTTTATTTAAAATACACATATTATGTAAAATTGTCTCCATATAAATTCAAATATTTTAACTACAAAATCTAGGATATATAGATTTTTCCATCTGAACCTGAACAAACGTTCCGAATTGTAGGTGTACAGAACTAAGATATATTGTATGTGTTGAAAATTAATATGAATAAAATTTTCAAGTTAAACCATCAGTTTTTATCAAGATAGATCAGGAAATATTTGCAAGTACATAGCGTTTACTGATAATGATATATAATAACTAAATAATATATAATAACAATATACCATTAACAATTTCGAATAAAAAGTAAAGAATATTTAATAATTTTTACTTTTATGAAAGAGATTAATAATAATCAAATATTTAATATCTTTAGTATTTAAATATAAAAATAACGTAATGAAATATTACGTACACGATATGGAATAAAAGACATGTAAGCACCCAATGTAGCTCTTGCAATGAAATGTAATAAATCTTGATAGGGGACTAAACCATCAGCAGAATGTGGATGATATGTACTTCCAACATGTAGAAAACTGCATGCAATTGTTGTTGCACGTAACTGTTGTATAACAGAATCTAAGACATGAACATCGGTATTTCCTACTATACCATCCGACACAATTATCATATCTAAAAAATTCAGTACCATTCTAATTAATTTTAATAATAAAAATCTTTTTATTATTACATTACGATATTATTACGAATTCTGAAACAGTGTCACAATATTTAAAGTAATACTTTGTACTTCAGAATTAACAAAATAGTCGTAATAAATTTTTGCACCTAAAAATTATTTGTGACTGTTGTCAGAAACAATAGCAAATAGCTATTATTTCTGACCCAGGGCAATATTTTGTTGTTGTAAACAACTTTTCTGTGTATAAAATTTCTAGTTTAATAGCAATTGATATATCATAATCTTATTCTTCTTGAATCGAAGGCCAAATGAACACATGGATAATTACATATGTATGGACAAATAGATATTTGGATAAGGATGTGTTTGAAAAATCATGAACTTTTTTGAGCAATATATTCTCCAAGTTATTTAAATTTTCTACAATATTATCTAAACCACTGCACTACATCGTCCACCCCCGCATTATAGAGGACCTCTGTGCTTCTTGTAGAATTACAACGTAGAAAGCACGATATGAAGTCTTAAAAATTCATAATACAAAAAGTTCAGTAGATTTTCAACCAAATGAACTACAATTTAAAGTCCTTATACAATATATATACTTAAATGTCACAATCGATCAATCTATGAATTAATTGAATCAATTCGGAAAATTACTCGGAAAATTACTCGGAAAATTTACGCGGATACATCTGAATGGATTTAAATAAATTACCTTATATTTTTATTATTGTTCTTTATAGAACATTAAAAAAAAAACAATGCACATAGTAGTATGTCATATAGTCTGTAATTTAATTGACAAAAGCAATATACATAATATTATGAAATTCAATGGTAGTATCGCTTGCCAAAATAAGAACTTAAAAAATATCCTACATTTCTATAAATACAAGAATCATATTTCTTCTATATATTTATATTTCTGTTTATACATATATTCTCTTTTCCTATTCCAATATGTGTTAATACATATGTATATTCATAATACTTACGTGCACAACTATGTTCCGGTAGCAGAGTAAGCGCTAACATTCCATATCTCAACATATTGATAAAGCTTGATTCCGGCGAAATTATCGAAGTATTAGTAACACAAGTATTATTATTTTTATTTAGACAAGTATTGTTCTCTTCAAAAAGACCTCCGACTAAACGTTCGTTTTCAGCTTTTAAATTTTCCAATTGTTGACTAGCTACAGCGGTAACACATGCCACTTTCTCTTCTAATACATGAAGTTGGTTTTCTATGAAATTTGTAAGCTGTTTAACGTTATCCAAAGTTACAAGCCAACCTTGTACTAATACTTGCTGCGCAGGGCTTGTAAAAAAGGGTGTATGGGCTATTATGGTTACATAAATCTCTGGTTGCATTATTCTTTTACTTCCTGGTATTGTAAACTACAACAATATTAAACTCGTTTGTGCAATAATTTTATATTCATATAGAATATTCATTTGTTCTTAATTTTTTAAATTATAGGTATACCTTTTGTGAGATAAATTCAATGGAAAAGTAACACAAAGTACATTGAATACGTAGTATACAAATTATGACAATTGTTCTTAAAGAGATTCTATATAAAAATTTTGAGTTTCGATCAAAACTCGGTTTGACCATAAGATATTTTAAACATGTATAATCTTATATGCATTTTTTAAATTTGGTTGATAACTATTACGCGTAAGGTATATCTATTGTTGATCGAAAGTTTGGATTCACTGCACTATATAAGTAGTACATATTTCACGATATTATATGAGTTTCAAATAATAAATTATTACTTACAGGTCTAATAATGCTTTCCAAGAAATGTTTAGTAGCCATATATACTTCATCTATGACTATTTCACCATGTTGTATATCCTATAATAACAATAAATATACGAGAAAAGACTTTTTATATTATATAAATATTTTAATAAATATATTTTTAATTTAAGAATTTTTACACGTTATAATACATATACGTTTTTTTTAGATATATATAGTGTCAATATATGATTGAAGTGAAAATGGAATTGCAACTATCCCTTATGATCATCGGTTAAGTAGCAAATATTTAAGTACTTTTAGTATTATTTTGTATTATTTAAGTACTATTCGTATGATATATAGCGTCAACCAGGTTTTATTCGTGCAAAGATCAGAGTAAGAAATATTGAGTGTGACCGAGAAAGAAATGTTTGTCAGATGCTCCACAGTATCATTGATCTATGTACACAGCTAATCCCTATCAGTGAGTAGAGAGATCGACTATAATGCAGCAATTTACCTATTTTAAACAATCATCGTACAACAACCTATTTTAAATAATCATCGTTTCCCACAGTATGTAAACTTTATTAAGCATCAAATTTTATTACTTTGCACAATAAAAAGTTCTTTTATAACAATACACCTATCTTTATATATTGCATTGCATTTACGCTTCGATATAATCAATAGCGTATCTAAAATAACATATAGTTTTGGAAGTTTCTCTTTCTGCAACTCTCTGCTAGGTAAATGACACTGTGATAAGTTCGCAGAATCTGTATAACGGCGTAAGGCGAGTTATGTTTGAGAAGGGATTCCTAGCGAAAATTGAATTATTTACAACTTGAAAAAATAATCTTCAACCGATATTTTTGCATATCAACTTTTCCTTTGTTCCTAATCCTTCAAAAGTGTCCATAAATTCATTAACACCCTATATAAGCTCCTATTATTAATTTTATATGCTAAATTAGTTCCTAAACTGAATCGTATATATTACGGAAGGTACTATGGCAATAGTAACGTTATTAAATTTACTTATTAATATTAAAAAGGAAAGATGTTGTTGCAGAGAAGAAAGGGATGAGTAAAGATATTAATATATTATTAATAACCGACTAACTATGTCGCTAAATAAAATCATTAAGAAACTTTAATAATTAGTGTGTTTGTAAATGGAAACTCTATTCTTACATTTTACATTTTAACGCTAATTTAATTGCATAAATTCACGTCCAAGTTATAATCTTTTATTGTTAGTAAAAATATGGAATAATATAATACTTGATTCTTTATCTTAATTATTTTACTGAATTTAGAACTACATACTTACCACAGTTGCGAGTGATGGACTTAAGTCCAAATTAAAGACTATCCTGTACTTATGCGCCAGAAATATTACTGATGTTGTAGAAGTTACTTTGTAAAGATACTGATGGCATGTTTCAGGGGACCATGATCCAGATTTATTTTTCGGTAACACTGATACAATTTCTAGTTCTGCTGCTTCCCTCGTTTTAAGATTTGAACATTGGATACTTATCACAGTATCTAAATGTTCTAACATCCATTGAGCTCTTACATTTCGAGATATAGGAAATCCTTTTTTCATTAACAAAAAAACAGTATCTGCTTCTAAAATAACTTTCTCCTGTAATATAATATTTCCTATATATAATATAATATCAATTTGATCGAATAATGAGATTAATGCAAACACAGTGACATATTTGATGATGTGGAACCCATCTTATACAACAGATTCATGGCCAATGATCAACAACAAACGAAGTCGATCAATGGTTATTATTAATTAAATAAATTAAAATTTGTTAATTAAATAAGCAAACAATATTACATAATATTCAACATACATAATATTACATACTATTAAATAAGTTAAACATAATATTGTATATTCTTTATTATTATACAGGGTAGAGAAGATAAAGTGTAACAAGCTGATTTTTTCGAAGCCATTGCAGATGTAAACTTAAAATTTTCAAATATTAAATGGTGCAAAAAACCTAACATTTTAGGATGTAAGACGTTGTATATGTAAGATATTGTGGGAGTTTCTTAAGAATAAAGAGAATGTTACCCCAATTTTTTTAAATGGGATGGCAGATTAATTTTTCAATATTCGGACAGATATTATTAAACCTAACAACTTTTATTTAAGACATTTTTTTTATTTTGCATTTTACTAGTTAAGGAGCTATAACAGAAAATATATTACGGAAGAGGAGTTCCGTAAAGATGTCGAAAACTATCAACTGAAATTTATTTGAAAATTATTTTATTAGATATTCAAAGAATTGTCCATTCGCTTCCAAACACACATTTATTCTTGAGATAATAGCTTTACGAACATTTGATAACATTGCTGGAGTTATGGATTTACATGCGGTATAATTTCTTCTTTTCATATCCTCTTTCATAGTTGATACCATTACTATCACTTTTTTCTTTATGTAGCCCCATAAAAAAACTAACTGGTGTTAAATCAAGTGATCTATTTGAAAAATAATTTTCAAATCAGAATATATTTCTTCTGATATCTTTCGTATATATCTTTGTATAAGGTATTTTCCGCTACAACTCCTTAACTATACAAAATAAAAAAAGATATGCCATAGATAAAAATTAGCAGATTTGATACCATCTGTCCGAATATCGAAAAATTAACATGCCGTCACACTTGAAGAAAATGGAAGTTGCATCTCTTTCCTCCTTCAAAAAATTCACTCGCACAATATTTACACTTTAAAATATTAGCCTCACTGCACCATTTAACAACTGAAAATTCAAGCTGATATCTGCAATCGCATCAAAGAAAACAGCTTGTGATACTTTATCTGTCCCATTCTGCATACGTATATTTCCATTATCTGTTATATTATAAAATAGCCGCGGAAGAATCGAAGAACTTCAGATGTCGCATTCTAATTTATTACGTAATCTAGTATTACCTTCGAGTAATAAAATATACTTCTAAAAAATAATAAGTTTACTATCACACTTTTTTTCTAAATACGACATTAAGAAAATAGTCAAAATAGTCGCACTGGTGTGCGAAATTAAAGGATTGCTACCCTTTGACCGCAAAATTGTCGATATTTAAACTGCCGCAACTTCTTAACAAAAAATCATAGGTACACGTTTTCCTTACATCTACAAAAATATGTAAAAATCGTTTTTAAGAAATCAATACATTTAAAATTTCTTCCACTACTAGCTCTCAAAAAATATTTGTACTATGTAAAAATATTTCTTAATTTCGTTTCACACATATAAATAATTTATATGTTACACATATATTTTTTGTAAGTAACTAACATCTTTACTATCAAATTTGAAATTGTTATCTTTAAATCTATTTGCAATCAATAACATTTTGATTTGGATAGTATGTATTTTTGATTTTACATGAATAAATCCTTTTATTCTTAATATCATCTTTGCTGATTATAGACCAAACAATATATAAGAAATTCTTTTCGTATTAATTAAAGTACACATTTTAACTAAACTTTTTTAATTTATTAAATTTTAATTTGAAAATTGCATTTTCAAAAAAACAAAAGTAAAGCAGATATTAAATATTGATATATATTAATAAAATATCAATTTCAATTAAATATTTTATTAATATTATATAATACATATTATACTATACAGAAATTTATTTGTTTAACTGTGTAGAATTTGATATTTGTCTAAACATATATAAGTTTAAAAGTTATACTTTTTTTAATCATAAATCATCAAACATACAAAATAATGAGTTATATGGGGGAAAGTACTAGGTATTATGGCAATATCTAATATAAATTTTTCATAATTACCTCATTTTTTGTAGAAGGCATGATGTTCATTTTTATTTACTGCATATCAATCATTATTAGTAGAAAAAATAAATTTCTCCGTACATTCCACTAATGAGTAACACAGAATTCATGTTCACAAAATCAAATACACTAATGCACTATTATCACAATTTCCACTGTTTTCACAACTGTTCAAAGGTTACATTACTAATCATTGATTTGTATGTGCGTTTATATGTTTAAAATAATAAATACAACCTCGAAAATGAAATAAATCAATATAATATCAACATAAAATTATATTACATTGAACTACGATTAAACTCACAATATTATTACTTTATGTATTATTATTGGTTCCATGTTAGTGAATATCACTATGGATACCCTATGTAATTAGAATTGAAATAACTGTTTAAAATTAGATAATATTACACGAATCAAAAACATATAATGTATCATCTTTAAAAATACGCTATATCATATTGCAATATTGACAGAATTGTGACCAAATTGGTTATAAATAATAAGGTGCATATAAAGTATATTGATTAAACTCTCTGCAAAAATTCAATGGTATAACAAATACAATTATTTCAGATTTATTTACAAAATTATCTATGACTTATATACAATGAATAATATAACATCATAAATATGTCAATAAAAGATTAAATCATTAGCTATGATTTAATATCTTTAGTTTACTTCATAAAATCTTAAATAGGAACTGCAAATAAAAGTGAAAGTTTATGTTTTGAATATATTTTTAAATGAAATATTTAATAAATATGTTGTATACAAATATGTATATAAAATAACATAGCAGACTGTAAACCGAAAGTTAATGCTTTAGATATAATATTATGTGTGTATATCTCATATAATCCATCATACTACTTTTAGGTTAGAAAAGAATGAAAGATAATACAGAATAAACTAACCTACTATCATATTGTAACCCACTATAATCACCCTATCACCAACAATCACCACAGATGAATAATTCTATACGTTACTATTAGATGACAACACAAACGATTTTAAAGCATGCAAATATGTAGTTGTAAACAATCTGACATGGTTATATTAAATTAAAAGGTGTGGACTTCAGCTTAGTGGACGCAATCCTCGCGGTGGCCAAAGAGTAAAGTATAACAATAACCCAAATCTAACCCAATACTCACGATTCAAAATCCCGCTACAAAATGGCCACCACCCACGTGCTTCTGTCTATAGTCAGCACCTCCATTCATTGGATGAATCATGAAGTCAATGGCGTCAAAGTAACCTGTCGAATAAGCTAAACATGCTCGAATTTATGTACGCATAACTTTGGAACCAGTGGATTTAGCATCTTAAAACTTGCATTTTCGAATTCTACACATCAATGACTACAAGACTAAATAAAAAAGTTAATAATATTACGTTTCCCAAAACGAAGTTCAGTCCTAAAAGAAATTTTAAAGTAGTTTTATATTATAGAAATTTATATATAAATAATTGTAATTGAATTAATACCAATTATATGACTGAAACATTGACATTATAATGCAATTGCAATACATAAATTAAAACATTTACATTCTTTATAGTTAATATTGTAAAAGAATTATAGTATTAGAAAGAACCTGAAAATATTTTAATAAATTGCTATATTGTATAAAACTGTTGTAACTGTTTAATTGTAAGTAAAAATATGAGCACACAAAGAGGAAATGCTAATCGATCAAGACCACAAAAGTATCAGAATCAAACTGTTTTCAAAAACGATTTACATGACAAATCAAATAAAACAAAATATATTAATAGCATTCAAGTTGTACATGTATGTGAAAGATGTAAACAAATAATTGAATGGAAAATTAAATACAAAAAATATAAACCATTAAAAGCAGCTGTAAAATGTATCAAATGTGAACAGAAAACAATAAAACATGCTTACCATAACATCTGTATACCTTGTGCTATACAATATAAAGTTTGTCCGAAATGTGGCAATAAATGTAACATTGTTAAAGAAGAACCTGGTATAGAAGAAACTAATAAATTAGATACAGAATTACAGAATCTGCTCAAAGGATTATCTGAAAGAAAACGTAGAACATTCATACGTTACATGAATAAAAATGGTATTTTAATTAATATTATTATATATATAATTACATAAAAAATTAATTTTATATAATATTGCGTACCTGTATAAAATTAAATTTCAAATCATATACTATGTTTTAGCTACAAGTAACAAGAAGAAATGTATCAAGGAAAACAAGGAAGAAGCTACAAATGAAGAAAAGGAACCAAAAGATAATTGTATCAAAAAAGAAATATTATCCAAAGAAAATGTGTTATTAAAATTAAAATCATTAATGATTAAAGATGATGATAATGACTTGGATATTGATAATGATACTGATTCAGATTCATCTATGTAGAAAAGTAAAATGTAGTTTTTAGCATATCAAAAAAGAGGAAGTAATGAATTCGATAATAATTATCATAAAAATGTGATATATTTGCAACTAATATTAAATTTTGACATTTTAAATAATTTGACAGTATGATTACTATTATTATTGTTGTTATTTCCTTCCAACATTCTGTATAACTGTCTTTTCCTTTTGCTTCCTTTAATGATGCATAATCCATAGAATGGATATAAGATATTTTTTAATTATCTTATATATCTCTTATTCTATAGCTGGAAATAAATTTACCATAATAATTTTGAATGCAGCCCCTTTTACGACTGGTTTTTGAAAAATATACTTTCCTAATCCTCTCCTCGGATATTATATTAAATATGTGCATATGTGATCTCAAATGGTCATTCCATACAAGTTAAAAAAATGAAAAGATAATTTCTATGGAAATGGATAGTCTATTGTTAGATGTGTAATAAATTGATTGATTAGATCAAGTAATTCTAAAAAAGCAATATTTCCTTCTATGTATGCATAACAAATAATTTCAAATTTCGCATATCGATATCGCTACATATGAAACCAATTTCACACGGTAGCGTAACATCCCATTTCGCATATCGATATCGCTACATATGAAACCAATTTCACACGGTAGCGTAACATCCCATATAAACGGTAGTTGAAAACTAGTTGGTAGTTGTGTACATACGTTAAGAAAGGATGATGTGATATTGAATTTCGGTCTATTGTTTCTTCACGATAATATAAATATAATTATTATTAATCGTATTTCAATTCTTAAATTTTTATAATAATTATAAATATGACCTCGGCAATAGAGTCCATGGTAGTTGACGAAAAACAATTACCAGAGAAACCCATAGACAGAGAAAAAGTACGTAACATCAAAAACTTTTAAGAAATATCGATTGAAAATTAACTCTTCCAAATTTAGAAAAAATTACTCATATATTGAATATTTTAATTCATATATTGAATACCTAATAAATTTTTATAATATTTAACTTTCAGACATGTCCACTTTTACTCCGGGTATTCTGTAATACAGGACGACATCACAATATAATGGAATATAGTAGGGGAAATGTCCCCTCGAATGAATTACAAATATATACATGGTAAAATATTTTTATTACAAATATTTAAAATTACATATACATTCATATATTATAACCTATAAAAAAGTTTAAAGACATTTAGAAATATCAAATCTAATCTTTTTAAACTAATTTAATGTAACCAGGATGGACGCAACCTTACGAGAGATTACAGGTTTAGTTAAAGAAGTAAATCCAGATGCTAGAAGTAAAGGAACATACTTTGATTTTTCATTAGTAACACCAGAATTACGAAATTCTGGATATCGCATGAGAGAAATCGGTGTTACTTGTTCAGGACAAAAGGGTGCAGATGATAATAAAACACTTGCTCAAGCACGGTATGCTTTTTTATAATTAACGTTAATTTTAAAATAAACAGCATAATTTTACTTATTTTTATAATTGCAGATTTACAATTGGTGATTATTTAGATATATCAATAACACCACCAAATCGACAACCAGCAATTAGGCGTGGTGCATTACGCCAATATTAATTTAAGTAACAAAGATTTTATTTTCTGGAACTTATGTTAACAATTTATTAGTTTTCTATTAATAAACAATATATAATATTGAAACTATGATATTATATAAATATATCATTTACTTTTCCCATTTCATGAAAGTCATGATCTGGTGATTGATTATTCCACATCAAATGTTCAGATTACATTGGTGCTGGTGTGCAAATTCATGAAGCCAATGAGGATTCTTTACTGTCCAATGATGCAATTTTTTTCAATTATTAATTTGAGACTATTTCAGTAACTATTGATTTTGGACCTTATTTCATATAATACATTTTATGTAAAATTTGATGTTTTATCCAAATTCGACAGAAATGTTAAACATTCTTCTTAAAACACTGAAGATAAGCAACAAAGCTTGATAAGAAAACAAGTAATTTCTAAGTTATTTGAAGTCATGTTATGGGATTCATCACTGCAGAACTAAATAAATAATATAGAATGTTTATTAATGTGCTTCTGTCTATAGTCAGCACCTCCATTCATTGGATGAATCATGAAGTCAATGGCGTCAAAGTAACCTGTCGAATAAGCTAAACATGCTCGAATTTATGTACGCATAACTTTGGAACCAGTGGATTTAGCATCTTAAAACTTGCATTTTCGAATTCTACACATCAATGACTACAAGATTTTATTATTTAGTTTTTATAAAGTTTAGTATTTATATGCAAAAAATTCCTTTATTACAATTCATAATAATAATGTTTAATTGAATATTATAAATGCTCTGAATGTGGTTCTTATGTCAATTTTATTCAAATTTCAGATTATCAATAGTTTTTATTTTTGTATTGTATTATGTTGTAATTTTTTAATTATTTTTTTTGTACGTTCTTTATTATAAAATATGGAGGATAAGGAAAATAAACCAAAGTTGTTGAGTTGTATGATAAAAGGTAAGATTTTATAGAATTTTGATATAAAGATATAGTATTTCATTAATATTTATGTCAATAAAATAAAATTTTAATTCTCATATTTTTCGTAGCAGATATTTATTTATAACTATGGCATATGTTAATGACTTTAACACATTTTACTTTGTTTATTAATGTATCTTATTATGTTATATTGACAAACAAAATCTATTTCTTATTAATGAAATTAATATTATAATGATAATTATTATAGCCACTATTTTATTTACCAAATAATTCATACTACTAAAAAATTATAACAGATATTTAAAATATTCTTTATTAATTTTCAAACATTTACTCATTGCCAATTTTATATATCATAAAAATACATATATATGTGTGTTTGTGTGTGTGTAGGTCCTGCTCCGATATATAAACTGCAAACCTTAGTTGGATATGAAGGTCACTGTCTATCTCGGCCAAGAGGTCCAGCATACACTATAAGACCTCAAACAAAACTTCATGTACCAAGTATTGGACCTGGACCACAATATAATGTTTCAAAATTAACGATTTATGGAGTAGATAATCCTCCCGCATATACAATAGTTGGTCGAGTACCATTTAAAGGTAGCTATATTTATACCATCACATTTAATAAGTAATTGATAATATACTTCGTTAAATAATAAAAACTTATGTTCATGAAATTTTAAGTGATTTCAAGTAAAATGAAATTTTAAGTAAAGTTCAAGAAATTTTAAGTAAAATGATTCAAGAATTATAATAGTTCATGAATTAAAGTGAAAACCAATTCATTTAGCTTATTATATAGTAGTTTAAGCTAGACAGACTTTTTTACATTTCACATCCACACATCTTCTACACAGTAATTTTTAATTATTTTTTATTTCATTTTTCTTTGAGGTTCCAATCTTATTTTAAGTTTGATACAATGAGTGATTGTTTAAAAAAAATAAGTTGATATATTTTAAGTAAATATCTGTTATAAAAAGCCATTTTTTAAATGTAGTGAGTGATTTTGGACCAGGACCAGGAGCACATTATCCAGAGTTATGTCCCCCAATGAATCACAATATTAGAGCCCCTGCTTATACTATTAAATCTAGGAGCAGAACAAAACTAGATGATAGTGGACCTGGTCCAAGTGCATATATTTTACCAACTACTATAGGACCAAAAATTCCTGACAAAGCAGCTCAAGGTGCTTTTTCTATGTACGTAATTAAATTTGAAGTTGAGACTAATTATTATGTTTAGATTTATAGAATTGATGAAGTAAATTTACATCTTGATAATTTAATAATTTATTTATTTCACGACCGGGGTAACTTCATATGCACATATACATAAAGTTATATAATTTCTGCTGCTTTAATTTCAAAGATATAAGTGAAAGTATTTTTAATGTTTTGATATTTATGATATGTGAATGTTTTGAGACTTTGAGTGAACAAAAGAATAATAACAACTGTGAATAAAATATTATTATTTAAGAATAACATATAAATACTCTTACACATCCTCATTACGTGTATTTCATTGCTCCTGTTTCTGAAAAAAATAATATTAATGCTGCATGAGGTACACGCAAGAAAATACACATTCAATTAATTCCTTATATATGAAATTATACTCAGAAATTATGAAATTATCTAGGGCATTGATCTCAGCAACATATTGTGAAACCTATAAACCATTGAAGTCTATAAAGTGTGTTCTATTGTCTATAGGTACAAAAAATAATTATAATAAAATGTCTTAATATATTTTACTATTACAGTGCTGGGATTCACAAACTTAGAGAAGAAGATATTGGTCCTGGTCCAGCAGCTTACAGCAATATAGATGCCAATCTTACAAAACGTAGTTCTCCAGCATACAGTTTAAAATGGAGAACTGGATTACCAGATATAGATAAAAGTCCAGGACCACAATATTATCCTCAATATGATACTGGAAGACGTCCTCCTATGTATTCTTTTGGTATAAGACATAGTGAATGTGCTGGTTTACCTATCACAGGCTTGGATGAAGATTAATATGTTAATTTTGTAAATTAGCATAATTTTGTACATAGTACTTTACATGCTTGTGATGTCAAGTTAATGTAATTTGTTTTATATATATATTTAAAATAAATGTTTATATTGTGCTAATTCAAATTGTCTCGTTGAGTCATATAGAAAGTTTTCCGACTTATCAGAAATCATATTTTACATTATTAATATAAGGATATTCAATCTAGATTTAGATTATAAGCAGTATACTATATTAACAAAATATCTATTTTTCCTTATAATCATTTAATTTTCGGAAAAATGAGTAATGGTAGGGATTAATAAATATAACTTTGCAGTCTTTAAACAATATGATAGCAGCTTTGTCAGATTTGATTAAAATCACCCGGTTTTTAATCGTGTTTTCAAGTAAAAAAAAATATTTTATATGTTCAAATGTATATTTACAAATTTGTTATAACGAATCTTTTTGAAGAGTGTACAAATTTTGATGAAAATAGATTATGAAAATAGAATTAATAACTTTCTTTTTCGAAATTATTATTCTAAACTTTAGTTCAGTTTTATATTTATCAAGTGCAATTCTATTCGAATTCTATGAAATCATTGATGCTTGCTTCTGTTTGTACCTAATGTGGTGATTTTGAATGATTTCAAAAGTTTTAATCGCCTATAGCTCTCCGATTTCGCACTTGGTTTATTGTAGGTAAGTATACATACATCCCACAGTCGTACGACCGTGGTACATATTCTACTTTATATATTTTACATATTTTTACATTTTATGTGCATTCTGTGCACATTTGCGCCTTGAAATTTCTCATAAAAGCATAAAAATTTGCAATCTAATCTTAACACACATACACAACTCTTAAGCAACTGTTTATATTTAAAATGAACAGACCAAAATAACATCACTCAAAATTTTTATCTAATTTAAATTTTTGTGGAAATGTAAATTATCAAGTATAAAAATGCCACCAAAACCAGACACACAACCAGATACACAAACACAAACTAAACCACATAAAAAAATAGGGAGTCTTACATGCGGTTTTAGAAGTAAATAATTAAATGTCATTACATTATACATCGCAGATGAACAAACATTTCTCGAATATTAAATATAAATTGTTTATATGTATACATATGCAATATTGTATATTAGATTTAATCTTATGTAAAGTTAGTTTTAAAAATGTTATATTTCAGGTCCGGGTCCAAAATATCCACTAAAAACTCTCGTGGGTTATCAAGAGCATTGCCTTTCGAGGTACCGAAATCCAGCATATACATTTGGCAACAAATATCCTAGTTTACGAATATGTGAAGGACCAGGACCGAAATATTTATTAGACAAGCCCATACGCGGTGGTTTCTCATTTGGATTAGTTGGAAAGACTTTTGGTATTCTACTTATTCTTATATTCTTTGAATTACGCACGAATCATTTCGTGAATTACACGTTCATTATACATATACGTATTTAATTCCAGTCAGTATCTTATATCTAATGGATTGATTATAACATTTCTATTATAAAAACAACCTCAATATCTTAAAAATGTTATACTATTTTATTACTTTCGTTATCTTTTTAACTACGTAACTACATTACATTACATATTGCGTAATAATAATTTTTAATAAAAATTTGATGGAATCTGTATAACGTATTTTGTACAAGATTATTAACATTTGACTCGAATACAAAATATCAATATATAATATTACTTATATTTATATATAATATTCTTATTTTCTCCTTTTCGCAGATACTTCGTGTACGCCTGGCCCAAAATATCTATTGCCATCTCCAAAAGGTCCATCGTTTACACTAAAATCCAGAACTAAACAGAGAAAATGTTCCTTTTCACCGGGTCCTTATAATGTAAAATTTCCTATACCAGGTCCAGCTTTTTTTATGTAAGTACTTCTTGTCACGCATCAGTAATCCTTGAGATATTCGTCAATATAAAGATTATTACGACTCAAATATAATACCGACACATACCGCTAAAATATATAAAGATCCGGATGTGACGGGAATGAAAATAAGCATAGCAAAGTATTATCTTTCTCCACCATAATTTTTACAGCGTTTCGATTTATCCTACGAATCGTTAATCCGTTTGGGATCGATACTTGAAAGGAAGAGGGCCCAATTTATAGTATGTTCATCTGTTTGCGTTTTCTCTTCCAACAGCCGAGGATAATGAAGGCTAGGCAACCGTTTTAGACATTCGAACTTCACGTTTTCTTATACACATCAGAAGGGAGTTTTGCTTTTCCCATTCGGTGGCCAGATCTATTAACAGCAATGATCTAAACTTAAATTGAATTTGAATTTGATCTAAACTGAATGATACTCGATATTTGCATGACTTCGAGTCACCAGCCATCGTCCATCGAGTGAATTACCTATTCTCGCAAACATTTTCTTCGGCTACACTTGGTCTAGTCCAATCATAAATCTTACGAAAGCAAAATATGTACGATCTGCCTAATTTATATTAGTTTACTTTTAAAAATGCACTATGTTTATACATTATAATATAAAGAAAAATTATCATTTATTAAGTAAACAAATACATTCCAAATTATATCGTGTTTGGAATCATTCTAAATAGGAAATTGTAATAAGCATTGTTTCTTCGTCCAGTCGCGGGGAGACGCGTTCGCGTTGAAGCGCGTCAACGGGTGTCGTAAATACCCGTTACGATTGTAATAATCGACACCACGAGCAGGTCGATCCCCTTATTTCTTGTGAGATAATAGGGGTGTTTGTTTTGTAATACAACTGTAGTCTACAGTTATATAATATGTATATATTTACACCAGCTTACAATACTTGTTGCGTAAACAGGAATTGTTTGACTTGACTGCCCGAGGATTGATAGAACAGTAACAGACCCGTCTCGTACTATTAAGGAGAAAAGCTCGGTGTGGGTGTGCCCTTTTTGAACTAAGAACGCAGATTCGTTGTTCACACTTTTCGGTAGAAAAGTGAGGATAACGATCCGCGATGCCCATTGGTCATAGCCAATGTTAATAAATAAAATACGAGGAGAAAGTCTCCTGCAGATGTGGCTCATGGGTGTCCTTGTTCCTGAGAAAAACCAGCTATTTCGCTGGGCAAACATCCGCTTTCTCCGTAATTAATAAAAGCGTGCAATAAACCTAAGGACTGTTTAAAGGATCATTCATAAACTGAAAATACTTACATATATGAATAGAAATTAAGCTAAAAAGATTCGGTTTATGGTGGTTCCTTGGGTTTATTGCGGGTCAGTGTAACGAGGTGTAGGCCTCGGCGGCCAGACCGTGAGGGACGTCGCACCGATCATCTTGCGCGACGTAACAAGCATATTGATAAGAGTTTCATTACACAATTTCATTGATCACAAATAAAAAATAAAAAATTTTGATTTTTGAGTTAGAGATCTCAGATTATCGCAAGCCTTCAATGTTTTCTTGATGCTTCTACTCTCGGCCCCTCTTTTTCTTTCAGCCGTGTTGTCCTTTTCTACGTTCAGTATATCTAACATCTCAGTTTTGAAAAATAAAATCGTTTTTACCTATCTATAATTGCAATACTGAGGTTTCGAATTTCTGACAATTATCGGAGGTTTCCGTATTTAAAAAGATAGTTCTAATTAACTTTTATCTTATCAAAATTAAATTGTATTAAATGTTTGTTACATGATTTTTAGAGGAGAACGTTTAGCTGCTTTAAGACGTGATCCCACACCAGGTCCCAAACTTTACAATGATGCATTGGTTGCCCAAAGAGCTCCAATGTATAGCGCAACTATCAGAAGAGACGAAAAAATAATTTGTCGTTCTCCGGGTCCGAAATACAATCCAAAACCTCCTAAACCACAGCCCATGTTTTCCTTTGGAATCAAACACAGCGAGTGTTCTCCTCCTTATATCGTTGAATGCGATGATCAATGTTAAAATTTTGGCAACTGTAAATAAAAAGTGTAAACATTTACGTATAAAATATAAAAACAGAATCTATGAATTTCTTATTTCACAACATATTCATTTATTTATTTATATATTTATAATATTATATATTATATATATAATTATTATAAATATATATAATTAATATATATTATTATATATTATATTTATATTATATATTTCATACATATTGAATTCAAATGTGTAGAAATAAGACGATAATTAGCGAACGATACAGACGCAATGTATAGCTTGATCGAGTGAAAATAGACTATGAAAGAAGTTAGCATAAAAAGAATGTAGGAGACTGAGAGATTTAGAAGATATCTTTAACTATAGATCAATTGTAAGGTAGGATTTTTTATGGGCTCTGTCAGTCAGGTTATGAAAGAAAGTAAAGAAAAACAACACAGCTAAAAGTTTCACTATGTAGAACCATATGTAAAAAGATTAGAGCATCAGAGTACTCCTGTATGATAGTTACGTAATAGTACTACCTATTTAAGTACTTGATCATTCATTTTTACTCAGCCAAACATTAGTTTCTTGAATTAGTTGACGAATCTTTCTTTCTGTTATATTTATTATAAAGTAAAAAGTTATACAATTAGAGGTCCACAAATGAAAAAGATTAGTAGTAGGGATTCAATACTTACTCTTTGAGTATAGTGAATGTTAATGGATAAAAGCAACATCTAAGAAAATCAGATATTAAACTCACGCAATTTTCAAATAAATACATTTTTATTAACATCTTTTATTTTACATTCAAACAATGGATACCATGAATTAACACGAATTATCCAATGAGAAGGAACTCGAAAAAATGACATTTCTGTTCTCTTCTATCAACGTTATGTACTACTAAAATTCAAAAGCTTAATGATAAATATTTCTTTGTTGTTTATTCTCTGTGCGCTTGTTTCATCAACTCCTTCGACAAATTAAATTTATCGTTAAAAGTAACAAACCGGATGGACAAATGTAGGATGTGATAGCTGCGAATGGGTTATGATATGACCTGTGGGTGTAGAGTGAATAATGAATGACTGCAAACAGAATGGAAGATATCGAATATTCAATTTAGAATATCGATTGCGAGTGAAGAGTGATTACGTAAGTAGAGATTTGGCTGACATGATAAGAATGTGTAATGTCTTCAAAAATGTGAATTAGGAAGCGAGAGGCATTCTGTTACTGTGTTATATTGAAGTCGTTGCGTTATGTTAAGCTGTGCCTTGATTATAAAAAGTATTAAAGATATTTTTCGCGAATTAAACCCGATAGGATTGCTGCTTTCATCTCCGATGCTTTTTGATAAATTTTTTAACAATAGCTACGGACGTGCTTCAAAGTAACGGCCGCATAGCGTAAGTACACAAAATGATAATACTCTTACTTATTACATTAATAATCCTGAACAATGGTATAAATATCTAAGTTTGGCACAAAGATTTAATTTTACGCCAAGTAGATGTACCAGAAGTCACGCTATTCGTAAAATGTTTGATGTAAGATACATTGTTACAAGATCTGATTGTAGAATATTAAGATAAAGTATATCAAGAAAGTTGTGTTGAATTGGAAACACCCGAGGAGAAAATAATTCTAGAGATATACGAATAAAATAAGAAAATTTACAATATAAAGGGGAAAGAACATAAGCCATATAAATTCGATGTCTTGGGTGCAAACAAAGAACTCAATTGTCATTGGGACAAAAAATCAAAATTGGGACGAAATTACGTATATACTAACTAACACGTATGTACTAACCAACGAATTACGAAACAATAAACTTATTATGTGTAAGATAGCAAATCAAGTTGTCAACGTTTTGATGATAGAGGATCATACGAAGCCATACAGTAAGTATGAGAATCATAATACAAGTAAAAATGTTTAACCTAAGGGTAGGGCAGAATGGTTAAATATAGGGCATGACATATGTAGGTGGGATTCGATAGTATCTGCGAATGGAGTGGATGATGGGTGATTGAAGGCCAAGTGAAAGATATTGAATGAAGATACTGCATTAAACCAGAGTGTCGATCGCAAGTAAAGAATAATTCCTAAAATGTACACGAGACATGTATAGGATCACGTAGAGGCTATACGCGATGAAAATGTGTGTTGTATGTATGATGTCACTATGAATACATATGGTCTGATTACAAAGCGAAAGAATCGCTCATGCATTGTCGAAAAATTCATGTCGTCACTGTGTTGTATTAAAGTCTTTGCATTGTGTTAAGCGTCGTGATTGTAAAGAAATGTTAAGTATATTCATTTTATTTAATAAAGTCTTCACACGTTCGTTCGTCCAATCCATTGATCCTACACAAATAAATATATTTCCATGGTTGTAACCAATATGTGTAACGTCAAAGTGTAATTACACTTTCTCGGCCTGCTCCCACTCCAATCCATTTAACTGAAACAATAATAATTTCTGAATTTAATGTTATTTAATTTAATATTTAATTTTTTGTACTTGTAATACGTCTAAGTTCAAGACTTTGCATTTTTAACTAAATATGAAAGGAATTGAAAACAAAAAAATATTTTTTATATAACAAGAAATTTTCATTATTTAAGTCAGAATCGGATTTTCATTCTATATAACGATACTCAAAAGGCTGATCAGTTTTCAAACTAAATGCATAGATGGACATTCGCAATCTAATTATAATATTGAATAGGTAATATAGAACATAGAGTTGAAAAAATTAATATGTTACTAATTTTTTACTGGAAAAGATTATTAATACGCTCTTTAGTTTTAATCGGCGATACTGTACGCAAAGTTCAAAAAACCACAAAACTGATCATGAGATTACATAATAATATAATTTTCACATATTAAAATATTACCTGGCACGCCAAGATGTTCTTCTATTAATTGTATATATTTTTTTGCATTAGGAGGTAGCTTCTCCAAGGAACGTACACCCTCTGTTTCTGACTCCCAACCATCGAGAGTTTCGTAAATTACTTCTACTTTTGCTAAATCAGAAGTGCTACTTGGAAAATAGTCAATTTCTTTTCCATTTAACCGATATCCTATACCGACTTGAATTTTTGGAAGCGTATCTAGAATATCTAATTTCGTAAGACATATTGACGTATATCTGCAAAATAAATATAATTTAAATTATTGATGAAGGTAAAAAATTTGAAGGTATAAAAGTGCATATAATACGCAAAAATATATAAATATCCAAAGTACAGTACTCGTTATAATATTTTGTAAATGCATAATTCTCT
The DNA here is from genome assembly GCF_905332965.1 of Bombus pascuorum. Lineage (NCBI taxonomy): Eukaryota > Metazoa > Arthropoda > Insecta > Hymenoptera > Apidae > Bombus > Bombus pascuorum. Next base: position 1,202,130 of record NC_083500.1, read on the forward strand.
ACGTAGATTTCTCTTTATCTAATTACATTCATAAAAATATGAATTTATCTAAAAGTCCATTTATCAGGCATATTTATCATGAAGGTATTTCTTACCCATTCACCAAGGCGGTGAATTTAAGAAGAGTTAAATCTAGCCAACCACAACGTCTCTTTCTATTTGTCGTAACACCAAATTCGTGTCCTCTTTTTTGTAAAAGTTCGCCTGTAGCATTCAAAAGTTCAGTAGGAAATGGACCATCACCAACTCTTGTGGTATACGCTTTAACAACACCGACAACTTCTCCGATATAAGACGGTGATAATCCAAGACCGGTACAAACACCACCTATACTGCAGTTAGAACTCGTAACATAGGGATATGTACCAAAGTCGATGTCTAACATCGCAGCATTTGCACCTTCTACTAATACTTTCTTTCCTTCGCGTAATGCTTGGTGTAAATACTGAACTGTTTCTTTCACCAGTGGTCTTATTCTTTCTGCATAGCTGAAAAATAGGATAAAGGAAATAGAATAAAGAAATTGTTTTTTACTAAGTACACTATTACTTATAAGAATCCGGATATTGTAGTCGATACATATTACATAATAATACATGAATAGTATTATTTTATTAATATATAATAATTATTCACGATTCAATATTATTTTCAATAAACTCTCGTCATACTTGTTTAGTGATAGTATCTAAATCATATTCAGATTTAAGTGAAAAATAAATAAAAATACATACTCTTTATACCGCTGAAGCTCTGCTTTCACGTCGACCTGAAGTGCTGGAAACATTTTTTGATACGAGGTAATCAGCGCATCAAACTTTTGGGAGAATTTGTCGAAGTCGCCAAGAAGATCACCGATTCTAAGTCCATTTCTAGCAGCTTTGCTCGAGTACGTTGGACCAATTCCTTTTTTAGTAGTACCCAGGGACTGTGTACCTTTTTCTAATTCTTGGAGGCCATCGACTTGCTGATGAAAATCAAATACTATGTGCGCACGATCAGAGATTATCAATCGCTCCTGCCAATTTTTTAAACCTTTCGCTTCATTGCTTTCTAATTCCTCAAAAAGACCCGGTAGGTGTATTACTACTCCGTTTCCTGAAACAAAATTCATTACAGGATAGTATTATAATTATTGTAATGCAGTATCAGCAGAAATATGATCACGGTGATCAATTTTCTCTTTTAGACTCATATTAGTATTATAAAATCTATAGACAGCGGGAATGAATCGCATTACACGATCAACTTAAATTATATTAATATTTTATACTAATAAAACAATTGTAAATTAGTTTGTGTCGCATAATATAATTTGAAGTACAGGTAGTACATCTTTTATCAGTTTCCTCTTTTTTTCAAGTTTCCAAGGTTATTCTCGATTTTTTTTTTTTAGAATTAAATCTATAACTTTTTTTATGCTGGATTCTTAGTGGATATTGAGAAGAGTTGAGGAAGTATCATAAAATATATTATGGAAAAGGAATATACATTTATCATAATAAAATTAAGAGCAACTTTTGGAAGAAGAAACAAACTGGTATCTGCAACGGTTTCTTACGTTTCATGTGCCTCACCTAGTATAATGTAATGAAACCGTCGTATCCGTTTCCTAGGTATTTTGCGGATAGTGTAGCGAACAGTATTATACAGAGTAAAGCACGAAATTGGAATGGGTTATATTTGGACTTTGGTTAAAGATGGAACGAGATTAAAAATTTCATATATAAAATTATATCTAAAAATTATATATGAAATTTTTTAAGCTATACAACATTGGATTACTGTGTCTACCACAGAGTCCAGATTTAATCAAACATTTATGAGACCATCTCTATCAAATACTAGACAACATATGAAATAACAAACTGTTATTTCAAGATGTGTTGTTGCTCATTTGCTTAAATATAGATAACAATGTTGTCAACAAACTAATATTAAGTACGATTTGAAAACATAATTCGAAATTATAGATACCAAACTTCCTTTTGAAAGCATATCTATATCTGTATTTTCAAATTGATAGTCAACTTAATTTCCGCAGATGATGGCGGTTTATTTATTTTTTTTTTTTTCTATAAATGTAAAGACATGTTTCAATACATGAACAGTTAAGCTCATCTTAATATAGCTTTCTGGATATTTTGCTCTGTATGAACAAACTGATTGAAATCATTATCACGTTTATTATGCTAATTTTTCTTTATAACATTTGTGTATATTGCTGAAGCACGAATAACTTCATGCACAAGATATCAATGAAAAAGTTGTATAGATTCTTTCCAGAATCATGTAAAGCATAGCTTAGAAAAGAGTATCACAGGAGAATACAACTCTAACATTTACATCAAGACGAAAACTGCTTCTATTATGACGCAACGTTGCGTTAAATTTTTGTCTTGAAAACCAAAGATGTAGCTTTAGTTGCAATTTATATTGCGATCAGAACAGATATGTTCGTACACAATACATTAAATATGACTAACCTTCACAATATACGATTGTATTACAGTTGTTATTATAATTGTATATATATATATCTACTTCCATTATAGCTGTCGGTTAAAATTATTTCACAAATAGCTAATGCCAAAGAACTATAAAAAAACTTTCAACGAAGATGTGTCATCGACTAATTTTATAACATATTTTGTAGTCGGTATCTTCATTTTTTAATATTTTATAATTTGTTGTGCATAACATAATATGTGTTATATAAACTAGTTCCACTGTATTTATGTGTTTCTATTTCCCTTATTATGTAGTTAGTAAGTACAGTTTTTAGTGAAATGGCCCCAACACGACCTAAAGATGATAAGTCCTTATTGTCCGTATCGCCAACAGCTTATGTAACATGTATATTGTTACATTCTATACCCAAAACAGTTACGTAGATACTTGATCTTTTTCTCTGTTTCCTCTTTTTCATGTTTAGCTAGCGTAACATGAGATCATCGATATTCTATTAAGGGCCATCATAATCGAAAAATAATTACCTATAAGCGAAGTGCATCTAGGATTGATTATTCCACTGGGTAGAAGATGGAAGTGGAACTCCGCACCGTCTACTACTACTGTATGCCCGGCATTGCTTCCTCCCTGCAAAATTAAAATTCTCCTTTTGCTCCAATGTAAATATCTTTTTCCTTCATTTTTATTTCGTACTTTTTAAACACTTCCAGTGACAGATCAGAACAGATGTTGTTCATCTTACTCAAACATCAAAATTATTATGACTTTCAATGAAACATCTAAATAATAATTACAAAACAAACAATTTAATTTACATCCTAAAATATTTTTCATACGGTTTATTAATGTTGCTGGCAGTGAGTTAATGAAGGTATCATTTTGTAGATAACACAATTTGAAGAGTCCAGGGCAGAGTGTCAGATTACAGTTATTTAATGATTCCTCGAATGAGGAATGATTAACATGTTACATGAAAACTAGGAGAAACATTGAACATGTGATGTCAATAAGCAATACCTAATGAGGTACGAAATTAGCATTATTTATTAACATTAACACATTAGAGACTAGTAACGAGAATTCAAATTTTCAGATACGTGTATTACCTTTAATTTTTTCCTGATAACAAAGATTTTCGTTCTCGAATATTATCGATTTTAATTTTAGACTTTGTTATAACGGATGTTTTCAGCTTGATGTTAGAGCAAAGGCGTATACAAGAAACATTCAAGCGTACATAGGATCAATTATAATGTTAAAAAATTAATGATCTTTAGTGAAATTATTAGAGGAAAAATATATAACGAACATCATTTGTGATAGAAGAAATTAATTAGAAAATATTACTATTACTATATAAAATTATGTATTCGTAAAAAGAAAAGATACGTTAAAACTTACAATGTATTATATAATACGGATCGAAACTACATATGAAACGAAATTTTCAGATTCTAAATACAAGATGTAAGAAGAATAATTTGAATAGTTTAGGCAGAGCTTTATATATTTAGATTAATGATATTATCTGAAAAATTAATGTCACGTTTCCCGTAAACAGTTCATTTTAATTTTCGACACGATTTTTTAATCGTTTGCAACTACGTAATAAAGAGAGATATTAAAGAAAATTTATTTACATTGAGCGAATAACACATAACAATTACAAATATTTCGAAAATTTTTTTTCATAGCAAATTCATGGTCGCCTTTTAAGTTTATTCAAATAAAAATTTTAATTTCACTAGTAAAAAATTGCGGATGTAAACTCTCGAATATTTTTTAGCTATTATCATTTTGTGTACATCAATTACAATTTTGTTGGCGTTAAAGTACTATAATAGATCAATTATAACAAAAATTTAAACAAGTAAATATTATCTCAGAATTTATGAGAAATTGCTTAAATTTTAATGCATATAATTACGATACAATTGTAGTATCTAAATACAAAGTTGAACAAGATATTAAATCTAATAAATACCAAAGTCGTATTCTAAAGTCCTATTCAGATTAATTCAAACAACTTGAAATTTCGTGATTTCTTTGACTATTAGATATATATTTACTTAACTTAAAATATTCTTTCAAACTACCTTCATTCTTACTAATCCACTTGACTTCAAGCAATTTGAAACACTTAATAGTTCCAAATAAAGCAAAGAAATAAGGATACAGGAAAAAAAGCTACCTTCAGAATAAAACAACAAGCATTATATTTATGAACAATGTGAAACATCAATATTAAACACGATTTATGATAACCTTGAGCAAATTAAGTCATAATTATAGTAGAAAAGTTGATTTTACTACATTTGATATTCATAAGCACCAGGAAGTCACAGATGGCAATCGCTTCCTACTAGGGAAGAACTTATGTAAGAACTAAATGTAACGAAGTTCTGCATAAATGTGCTAGGCATTAAATCTCGGACAAGCAGCGGTAGAAAATGTACCTAATCGCCTATACAGAGCTGGTTGCAACGAAATCGAAACACTGAACCATATACTAGATACACTAGATACTATATACTAGATATTTACACAAGAGTGGCCAGGCATAAAGCTATTGCAATATTTTTAGTTACCGAAAGGATTCTGAAAACAGAACTTGATGGCAAAGCTAAGAAGAACTGCGTTGGTTATAGACGCACAAATATGTAGCTAGCGAATAAACCTTACAAAAGCCTACAAGAAAAAGACTAATTACTATCAAAACCTGGAAGATGTTATTATGAGATACAACGCCACAGAAGTCAAATTCACATCTGCTTCCATACTTTGTCGGAGAATATAAAAGAAAAAGCAGTAGCAAACTAACCGTATGGAAATAGAAAGAAGGAATTAATTATTCTGTCATCTCGAGCCCTAATTGGTGAACTTAATGCATTCTGTATCTTTAATAAATCCATACTAAAAAGGATAGCGGGTGTTGATTGACCTTGATACTCGATCTAGTTATGTATTACCTGTAAACAGGTATAATGATATGCTTACTAATACATAGTAAGATGGACAAAAAACAAAAAAGAAAAAAAAATAGTTAAGCAGTAATGGTCGTGTGTAGTACGTGCTTGTTGAATAAAATTAATACTCATTAAGCAACTTTTATTTACGAAATCCTTCTAGAAGGAAACCTACCAAGGATATGAAATAATAATATACCGTTGCAGAAAGATACAAAATTAATTTTATAATACCCTTTATTTTATACCGTTTCTTTTACTTTATGATAATTTTCCCTATTTTCTTATTTTAAGAATATCACTCATATTTATGTGGGGTTAGGTATATCTTTAATGATCGTAATAATAGACGTATATTTGATTTTGTCGCATTCTCTCGTGTTTTAACTCATTATGCAGTAGATGAAGTACACTGACGTCATATAATCGGTAGAACATTCGGGTAATTATGTTCAAACTATCTATTAGATGATCCGAGAAGTTCGTACCATGTTACATTTACATATTTCATGAAGTGAACAAAGAACGATAAGATATATAGTGAGCGAAAAGTTTGTATACTACCGTTTAGAAGTATTTATAATATTGTAAATGGAGAATGTAGTTAGTTACTTTTCTTGACAGAATGTAATTCAGTTACGATATTATGGATAAAAGGACTCAAAACACTTCTATCTTTTATTAAAGTTATCATAGGATATTACGACAAAATATTTTATTTTGAAAAGTTAATATGTAACACAAAAATTGGCATTAAATGAAAAATTGCTAGCATAGTTAGAAGAGAGGAACAAAGATACAGGCCAGCTCACTCCTCACCCCCAGCATGGCCTGTACACATGGATACCACATGCGCTGACCTGACTAATTCGTAAGAAAACGAAAAACAAATGTGGACGAGTGTCACGCATCTCCCTAAGAAGAACCGATCGAGCTCTGCTATGAACGCTGGCCACAAACCTTCAATCAAATACTTACATGCGTAACCAAAAGCGACCCCACCAACCCCTAAAAATATCACCAAGCAGCACCTTGCAGGTATCAACATAAAACCACGGTACCCCATATAGACAACAGAATCTCAAAAACTGTCCACTCCGGAACAAAACTGTAATTCGGAAAACTCAGCTACCACCAAATCTCCATCAATTATTTTGTGCGAAAATCTGATTAAATCAATTATTCATTTACTGTCCAAATATCTAAAACATTTCAACATAAAATGCATCTGCATGAACAAACACACAGAATATAATAACGAACAAATATACTGGAAACACCTTGCAGCGATAATAATAATAGATAATAATACTAGTAATAATATCAGTAATATCTTATCTATATTTATCTATAATTATATTTTGTGTTAAGTATCTGCTTATAGTAATAGAAATGTTAGCAAATGTACATACATATTTTTAAAAAAATGTTTATATTATGTCATATCAATTGCAGTATATTGTATACCGATGAATAATATGTGAAGTATCTAAAGGTTATTAATGAGCATTGTGCGTGTGAGTACTTAAAAAAATTAATAGTTGTGGCAATTCATAGTAGTCTAAATAAAGCTTCATTTTAAGCCAATTTATGTTTATGACGACATTCAGAGTGGATAGAATATTATGTAACAAACTGTGAACCTTGCCTCTTGTGTTAATAACCCATGTAACTCACATAAGTGGTTGATGTGACTTCAAACAATAGGAATAAAAAAGAATATTAGGTTTATTAAAAATCATTCTTTTATTTAGTATATATAAATTTTAATATTTATGCGGGTTTGTACCAAATTTTAACTGCAATATGATTGTTTAAAAATTATGTCACTTTTATGTCATTTATAGAGATATATTAAGGTCATCTCATTAAAAAAGATCTTAATAAACCAATGTAAAAAGGAAGCTAATATATAAATTGACTATTAATTTATTATACATATAAAGTTATTAATGATAGTCAATTATGTATAAATTAATAAATAATTTACAAATTTTGTAGAAATAACAAATTAATTAAAGCATCATTAAAATTATAACTTCATGACTATATGATTATTACATAGAAATATACTTATATATGCGATACTAAAATTTGATCTAATAAAGCAACTGAATCATTTTAATTAATACACAAACATATAAATGATAATATGTCATATGTGTTATGTTAAATACATACACATTTACGTGTCAAACAAAATTAATGCTTCATAAACTAGAATATGAGAAAATTCTGCATCAATTACAAATGACTTAGTACTATTTTATTTTTATAAAGATATTGTGTCAAGATCGGTTATAAAAACATTTAGATATGATGTTATATGTAAGTTATTTACATACTTGCGTTTATCTATATGAATTTAAGAAGGATAATATCTAAATATAAGGTACGGAACATAGGATATAAAATATATAAATAAAACAATAATAAGAAAGAAAATTATTAAATATTTTATATCTTAAATGGATATCTGAATAAGGTAAGTAAATTACTGCCAAGATAAGTAAATAAATAAATAAATTTGAAAATGCTAATGCAGAAGATTTCAGTTTTTCACTATCATGATAATAAAAAATGTAGTAAAGGATTTTGGTAAATATAGAACTTGTCATAAAAATGAGTACTAAACTATATGATATTTACTAAATATGTATTATAATTTCAAAGTTCTATTATCATAAATTATACTCTTTTCAATGCTTAAATTAGCTTACAGAAGTATACAATTGTTATTTACCTCTGTAAGAGGAGGGATATCAATATAGAGAAAGAAACACTAATAATCATGTGACATATGAAAACAGTGGAGAGAAAGAGACAGAGGACGGAAAATTTTCGTCACTGTTCAAAATAAAACGATAAAAGGGGAAACATATAACCTATTGTGTGTCTTTAAAACGATGGATATAGTAATCTACGATACTAAATCTTCTAATAGAAAGTACATTTTGGATCAAATTTAAACGTATAGAACTTTATGCCGGAAAAAAGGCGGTTGAGAATGAAAAAATGGCGGACTCACCTGACACCTGCAGACGACGTCAGCATCCATAGCAAGCATATCGACGACCTTGCCTTTACCTTCGTCACCCCATTGTGCTCCAAGAACAACAGTAACTTTAGCTGTGTTAGTATTCGATACACGTTGCTTTTTCCGCGGTGATGCAAGAACACCATCTCCATTTGCTTGTTGAACGGAACGCTGCATTTTCGGGTACTATATTCGTAACCTTCCGAGTAATTGAACAAATTACGCGCGCACGCAAACACCTCGAAAACCGCCGCGCGACTGCTGAAACATAGACTGGTAGTCTACCGGTGATAGAAGAGTTTGACTGACTTACATTTCAGCGCCGAATGGAACGACATCTAGAGGGAAAAATAAAGATTATAAAAATTAAATAATCTCAAGTAAGATAAAAATTATAAAATATCACAAATATTAATTCTATAAAGATTTTCATCATTAAAAATATAACTTTACAATTAAATGAATAAACACGTTTAACGATTTATTAATAATTTTATTATTAATTAAGATGATTGACATCAGGCATAACATTATTTTTTATATTAAACACATTTTAATCGGTAAAGTAAAAATATTGGTTAATCGTAAGTACATATGTACCAGTTAGTACCGAATAGACTTGATATTTAATATTTTTTCGTGTCTCAAATTTTGCAACCTTACCATTTTCACGTCGCATGCGACTTTATCGATGCCAGTATAATAGAAGATTCAACAGTTATGTTAGTGAGCGTATTATGCATACTAATGCATTCTGTTTCTGTTATATAGTTACAGACAAAGTACATGTTACTATAATTTTCTGGCCCAAGATATTATTTAATCTTGAACTACAAATTATTATCTTCCTATTTTCTATCTATTAAGTAATTTTATTTGATCAAATTAAATATAACACGTATATTAAATTTTTAAACGCCAGATATTTACATTACGATAAATTATATTAGCTCACGCTTACGTATATATTTACTTTGTTTACATAATAGAGTGATGAATGTTAAGCGCTAAGCGATACGGCTTGCCACTCGGATTTCTGATGGCGAGAGGACAGGGGATTCTCTTGCAAGTCGAGCGTACACGAATAAGGCCGTAATTATAGAGGAGAGTGATAAGCGGTAACTGATAAGCGGTAGAACGACAAAACAAGTGACGGCTGAGCGATAGGAAATAAATCTATAGATTTGATTTATTTTATGTTTGACTAATAATTAAAATAAATTGTAATATAAAATTAAAAATAGAAATAAAATAAAATAACTTGTTTTGTTGTTTTTTAAGCCTTAATAATTAGATCTTTATTCATGCACACTCGATTTACAGAAGGATCCCTCCGCTCTTTTGTCATCCAAAATCGCGAGTCAAACCGCGGCGCGGGTTGTTCTATGGTCGAAGTTGAAACGAATAGGTGTATCCGTGTTACTTTGCGGCAGGTGTTAATCTTTGTAATACTTCTGTAATCATTCATTCTTACGCTACTATTAATCATATATTAGCATTTAGTTGACGTACATTTTTATTCAATAATATATTACAATCTTATATAATTTATGATATCTCATCCACCTTACCAATTTTGGTGATTTCTCTTTCTTCTCAAAAAGCTGTCGGTACTGTTATAGTGAATTCTGCCTATAATTGTACGCCTGTGACTACTGTGTATGCATCAATATTGGCTGCCGGCCGCTTCAGGACGCGGCGCAGCTGTCGCATAATAAATTAATTTAAGTTTATATAAGTTTTTAAAATCTAGTGATATTCAAAGAAAATTAAATGTTGTTGAAATATAATAATTGTACGAGAATATTATTTTGAAGAAGATAATTATATTATATTTGAAAATAAATACTCGTTATTCATACAAATTGTGTAATAGGCTTATTTTTTGTTGTATTATTATATATTAATACAAAATTCACGTCGCTCCCTGGCACGTCGATTTTGAAACCAAATTTTTATCTGAAACAAATCAGCATTATGACAATAATATATGTATAAATACATAAATACCTTTTCCGATAAATGTAGGTATTATTTCCTTTAACATCTTCCGATTATTGTAAAAAATTAAGTTCTAAATATCGTCGCTCACAATCAGAAAATTGTGGACAAAGAGGAAACAAAAATAAAAGTTCTCAACTTTTTATTAAACAAGGAATTATAACGTATAGCTTCAATCGTATTAAAACAAGTTAGTGATAAATGTAAAAAACTTTGAAAGTACCCTGTTAGGAGGAAGATCTAAAACATTTGATATCTCCAATACGTTTTCTTTTGAAAGATAAGCATTGTTCTGAAATTGATGCTCAAGAAAATCCAGTTGAAAAGATGAAAATGGTATCCGAGGATGAAGGCTGGGCTTTCGTCTATTTTTTCCAATCGCACGTTTTCTAGGAATTTTCGGAGGTTTATACCTTGTACATCGAAGCCATTCTAACTCTGTTGCATTTTCTATTACTTCTACATATTCTGTTTTGTTATTTAAAAGATTAATTAGCTTTTCTTTCATATTATCAAACGACGGAGATCTATTTTTTATCTTTGTCAACGTTTTTGAGAAATTGATTTTTGAATCTTTATTTTTATTTTCTAGAGAGTCATTAGATCTATAATTTATGCATTTAATTTGTTTGTTTCCAAATTTTTCTTCGTGATCTTGTTTCAGTAATTCTTCTTGAAATTTGTTGCGATAACACCTTTGGTCTACTTTCAAATTTATTATGTTATTTTGTTGTTCATTTATATTAACATTACCGTAACGTTCATTTATTTCTTCGTAATACTCATCACCCTTCTTAGGTTTAACGTATTCAGAATTTGTTACGTGTTCTTTTTCAGTGTGCGTTATTACTTTTGAGCCGCTTATTTCATTGGAATTAAATTCCTCTTGTTCAAGGGGTTTTGAAAAATGTTGATAGACTCTCATATGTTTTTTTTCATCAGCAATTAAACAGGACCTTTTCATATCAGTGGTACATTTTCCAATTATGTCAAACTTTGAAATTTTATAAAACTGGTTAACGATATTATTTTCTTCAGTATTTAGCAAACTTACACAATGTTCCTCATTCTTATATTGTTTGAAATTGATTATTTTGAAATTCACTTTGTCGTTTTCTTCTACGTTAACTTCACTTTTCCGTTGAAAATACACATCATAATCTTTTGCATCAGTAAATTCGTTATTTTTAAACACATTATTTGTTCGATACGTATCTCTTGTGCCAATTCCGGAGTTTGTCGGTAAATTCTGCGCAGGATTCGGTGCAGGATTTTCCTTGATGGATGCAAAATTATTTTTTGTATTTACCGCGACATCTTCTTCTATACTAATTTCAAAGGCTGTTTCAACATTTTTTTCAAATTTTTCTTTCTGTAATTCAAATTCATGAGTTTTTGTTACACTGAATTGAGACGAATTTATATATTGGTCATTTCGAAGAAATCTGAATTTATCGGCTAGGATACTCTCGATGCTAAAGTCTTTTGGTTTTCTAACCGATTTCATGTCGAAACTTCAACTGTGGTCGCTTAATAAAATCCTCTTTATATATGGCTCTCCATTACATGCTACTATGGCCACCCCAAATTTTCGTAACTTGCGCCTGCTGAAGCTCGGTTTCGAATTAAACGCATAGTTGAACACACGATGCTATCTTGCTGGACCAATGTTACAACATTCAGTGACTTTCAACCTTAATGTTCTGTATCTCTATACAAACAAGGTTCTCGAAATTTTTCATTAAACGACTTTACTTTTAATCTTCATGCATCCCCCCGGCCCCTCTAGTTTTAGTTTTATTAAACATTCAAATTTGTAAATACGAAAAAATACAGAATGTTCTAGTTCTGACTTTGAATTTCACGTCAATAATTTATATCAAGTCAGATGGCTGGAATCTAAAATTTATAAGCTGAATATTTAACTGGACTTTATGAAAAAGAACCAGATTGTGTATTAAAATAACATTCTATCAATCATAGACAAAAGTTTTATGACGAGTAAAGGAAATAAAAATTAGGAATTAGGAAATTTGGATGACAGACACTGTTCGACTGCTAGTACTCAAAAACATCATATAATCCAGAACATATTATCCACGGGATATTGATCGGTGTTCTACTGTAACAATGTAATTGATACTCTTGTGGGGAGAGAAGAAAAAGATGAGTGAAGCGTAGAAACATCCCTGACACAATGATTTGTATAGGGCAGATGGGATACAGTGATGTTCATATAATTAGAAATTATAAAGTATCCAGATTATCCGATAAGTGAAGTGGACTGAAGAGAATACGTAAATATTTAGACACCTTTGAAGCAAAGCAAAAACTTTTGAAGATCAAATACTTGTTTGCTTTCTTGGATAATTTCCAGTATCGACCAAGTACAATACATTGATTTTCACAAGTGCAGTAAAAGTTGTGGATGCGAGGTATAAATAAGTGTTCGATAATCGAAGTCGATTACTCGTATTTAATCAATAATGAAACATGACTATCTTGCCGTTCGTCGATGATAAGGGTGGTTTCCTATAAAATCTCCAAGCAACTTCCTACAGTAGTTTCTAAGGGGCAAAAATAAATTAGCATAGTTCACTTTGAGTCTCATAGATGGTGCTATGAGTATATCAAAACAGAAGATTACAATTGAAGACCACACGGGAAGATACAAGTAGATTTTTGTTGATTTGTGACTTTTATGTCACTTGACTGAAACGAATTAAATAAAAGTAAAGAAAACTTTATAAATTCCAGGATATAGGTAACGATAGGTGACAAATCAATAATATTTTGTGAAACACCAATGATGTTAGTTTAGCTTTTATAGTAGTTTATTTAATTAATATTAGTCTGTATAATTAACGTTATTAATGTCTTTTCAAGAGGCTAACGAAAATACATATTTAATCCAAAAATCAAATGAAAAAATAGTTTTGATGTGGAATTGATTGATAACATTAAATTTTAAAATTAATCGTTTATGAAAGATATAAAATATAATATTTTATGGTCTTTATCTGTAGCCCTATACTTTATTGTCTTATATTTAAACAGGAAAAAAAAGTTTATGGACCAATGTTGCTTTTTGATTTTCTAATCTGTCCTTCCAATTTTTCTCAGCTGACAAATTATAATTATAACTATAATTATAGTTTTGTTAAAATTAATGGCTAAGACCTAATCAACCTTCTGAACTCAAAACAATCTTTTCGTTCTGTGCTTCGTAACATCTAATCGTTGCTTCTTTCGTCATGAATACTTCTAAATGCGTTATACTATACTGAATACTGTTTACAGAAGTATCATTGATTCATTGCTGTTTTGACTGCTGTCAAATTTCCCTTTAATTCTTTCAATAATTTCTTTGTTGCTTACATGTTTAACGATCAATTGAAAACAATAATCTGATTGATGAGTATAGAGAGACAGAGAATATAGCATAGTTAAATATTTATATTTAGAATATTTTTGTTCTTTTATTATTCGTTATTATACAGATAATCGAACGAATAGAACGAATAGAATGAGAAATGTTTGGAAAATCCTGGTTTTGCTACATTTTCATACCACTGGAAAGAAGACACTCCTTCAATTAAGTAGATCGATCGTCTCTCGTGCTGTGCAGCTTCATGCACATTTATATCTTCCTCGTGATTCTGTCTACCGAGAAGAGACAATTCTTGTATCTGACGTACATTTCTAACGGCTACATTCTAATATGTGCTACGCGCGTCCAATTGCAAGTACTGCACGCCTATATTTTCATGGCATGACGTATCGTGCGAACGAGGCCAAGTATCTATTTCGAGTCGACGCCTGACAAAATAGCAGCCTGACTAAGGAAACCAAAGAAGAAGATTCTCGCGGCTGGATGGCAAATGGATAGCACGGTCGACTGCAACCGCGTGCATCAATTTCAAATAAGGTCCTTAAAGCTTGATCGAGTTTCTGGAACAGAAGCCTGTTTGCCTATGTGCGACCTTTCCGTACGGTGTTCCAGTTTTCCATCGAGAGTGGTCGTTAATCCGTTCCCTAAGCCTCCACCTTTTTGAATGTTAATTATTGTTCTCATAGGGATCACGGGACTTCCAGCAGAACGGAAGTTCATTGAACCCGTGTACATATATTCATGCGGTGCAACGATGTGCGTTGAGAACGGAAGTAAGATGCGTACAGTACTTTGGCAATAATTAATAGTTTAGATATTCGGAGTAAAATGATGTTAAAATTGTCAGAAAATTGACAGATTTCGTATTGGTAGAAATATATACCGACTTGTTCCTGCTCTTGTTTCTCGCGCACTAGGAATTTAGTATTACGTTAAGTAGTAAGGTCTTTGCCGCTTCTTTAGAAAGACTTCGAGTGTTGGTAGCTTTATATACACATATATTCATTACATATATTCTGACATCTTTCTAATAATTAACATTGATGATGACAGTGTTAAATGTACATGTCGCATTTAACATTTTATATTTCTGAAATTTTAAGAAGTTAAACAAGGACCAAAACCATAACGACATGCTCCCTTAGAACAGCCTGACTCGTTTAGAACTTCAAGAGGCGTTACTTTTTTTCTTTTATTCCATTCGACCCTCTAGTCGCTTCAACCCTTCCTGGTCGTACAAGGGGTTCCCTTTTGCAGGACGAAGGGCGTATCCGAAAAAATAAAAGAGACTGAATTCCCATCGTCGTACTCAACCCTTACGCGTGAATACTAAGAGAAAGGGCACGCACTATGCGTGGAATAAAGTGGACCACATTGTCGGAGGAAATTGCCTTTGCAATCTTCAGGAGGCTACTTCCATTCCGTCGCCACCTACACAAACCTGCGTTTTGTCTGGACGGAAGTTACACGTAGGAAGAAAGAAAACAGCGTTTCGCTTGACTACCCTTAACCTATGACGATACCCTCCGAGGGCAGACTGTTATCTGGGAAGCTTTCTTGTTCACCTGGGATCCAGAACTTTAGAGACGGATGAGACACAATTCCGTCAAAACTGTTTTACCTGAGTAATAGAGCATGCGGCGAGATGGTTCCAATGAACCTACGATTCTACTGATTAATGAAACGAAGGCTGTCTGTGTGGTTTAAACTTTGCGCTTCGGCCTCATATATTTTTTACGTAAATGGTTGTTTTAATAATTTATAAACTTTTTCAGATTCTTCGTTGCACGATGTTGTTTTAAGACGTACGTTACAACTGCTTTTCGACGCATTTAAACATTTAGAAAAAAGAGAAAGAAATTCTGCATGATTTCATTTTATCTATTAGGAGATAAATCTTTCTTAAGAAATAAAACATTATCGAATGGTTTTTCAGTGTGTCGATGAAACAAAAGATATCCTTTGTTCGAATACTGCATATCGAACATATTCATCGTTCAAATATGTAGTTTATACTTTCGACCGATTAAGAATTGAAATACCACTCTTATTTGAAGCATTCGAAGAAACGAAGGAAATGGATTTTCTCGTATACGGTATGTGTTCATGTGCGCGTTTTCCTCACGCGAGCGACAAACGACGACCATGCTTGATGACTGCAGAACTTCCTCTGCCGTATCATAAAGGCCCACCCTCTAGAACGCTTTCATTTCCACGGTTTTAGATTACAACACGCAGCAGTACTTTCTTCTTCGCTGCGATCGTTCCTTCCGTGAATACTGAAAATACTTGCTAACGTGCCTGGCGATACGATTTATAAGAACGTTCCGCATTTATCTTCTTTCCTTTTTTCATCACGAATAAGCGCGAGCACTTTCTTCATTTTTTATTAATTGCCAAAATATAGGATGAATTCAAATGCATCTTCTAGGATACGTAATACTCAAGCTTAACTCAAATCTAGGATTTTATCCCCGCATGCAAATTCCTTCTAAAGTAGAATGTTTTTGTTTTTACTGATTTTCAAGGAAGAAACAAATTCTCGTGAAACGGGATTCGCAAACGATCGAGCATTACGAAACGGGAAATAGTAAGCTGAAGGGGGTTTCGAAAGGCGCGGAGTTATGCTCTACTCGACGTTTCACAGTTCGTTGAGTTTTACAATTGGTCAATGGATTTTTATTGTCCAGCTGCTTTTGCGAGGCAGTGCCTTCGGGGAATTTATTAAAGCGCATAACTCGTGCATTTCCTATTCTATCGCGGCGAGGGAATAAACTCGATAGTGGCCAGACTGTTCTGTAAAAGCGCGTTGATCTTTTTCCTTGTGTGCTGGGTCAGTTTATGCTCTTTTGCCGCACTGTGTCTTCCCAGAGACGCGATAAGGAGGATTTATAGCTAAAGTAGAATCTCTCCATGATTTTTAGTTTCGTCCGTCCTAGAAACCAGAACCTGTTTTTCGAATTCGATAAATAGGCAGATTTATGAGTTTCGCGGTCCCATTTTGATATGATTTATTTGTTCTTTCGAGGGACGCTTTATTAACATTTGCAAAAAGTATGATTTAGAGATTGCCTATTGACACTATAACGTAGGTTCAATCCTCAACTACATCGTTGAGTTACTCATGAAACAAATTGCGCAGACATTATCATTAGAATTCATCAAAACCCGCGTATTACTATAAGGCAACATGGATTCTCGCTGAAATTAAGTTCTACGCTAATTTAACAATTTTTTAATTTAAAAATCACGATTATCACACATGAATAAATCCATAGTAATGTTAGCTATAACGTAAAGAAAAAAGAATTATGTGTATGTACGTAAAAAGCCATGGGTAATATTGAAAAATTATCGAAAAATGATACTTGAGAAAAATTTTTCTTCCGTCTGATTTGTTTCTTGAAACCATTTCAATGACACGAGTAACATTTCTGGTATTATTACGGATGAAGAAAATATCTAGATTTACGCTGAATATCTTGCATGTTACAATTTTTTATAAATTTCTTTTCTGTGGTTATAATTCGCAATAATTAGTGTTCTGGTATGCGTGAATTCCTGCGTCTCGCCCACATTACATTTCCATCTCGGATGCTTATCCATCGTCCTGTTTCGTTCCACGTGTCTTTTTGTTACTCTTGATGCTCTTCTCCATATCGAGTTCATTCCTGTTTCTCTCTCAGTCACTCTGGTGACCTATCTTCCAGTCAAGACCATTCCATTGCGACGGGCTACGTAGTTCTCTAACGCTGTGTCGGCGTGAAATACCCTGTTGCAAAACACCCCGACCTTCCACGCCTTCGAGGTGAGACTAGAGAAGATATACGCCTGGTACACACGTACATATGTAAACTTGTTCTCTTTACTACGCGGTCCGTTCGTGTAAAGACTGTAGGAAATTTTGGTCGGGTCAGGAATAGCGGATAAGTTGCACCATACACTGCCTGAAATAAAATAAAATACCCGTGAGCCCCTTGTATTTTTTTACATTTAAGATTTACAAAATGAGCGCCTTTATATTTTTTAATCTGCATAGATTTTTCCTTATAAATTTTGTTTTTTGCAATACGTGTGATATGAAATGTTAAGTAAGTAGTATATAAATGCTATAAATAAACTTCGTAAATAACTTTCGTAGCGACTGCATGTTTCTTTTCCACTGGGCTCCTGAATTATCGTTCCTTGGCTATCCCTCTGCATGAGACACATTAAACTCCCATTTACCCTTCTAAATTTCGTTTGTTCATTTTGTTCGTTTTGAAATGGAAGTTAAAATAACGTGCAAGAGAAAGTTCGAGATATTTAACGGTAGAATTTTCTTGGTAATTGATTTGTCTATCACGCTCGTCCCTGGAACTCGTTGTTTCGTAGCCAGTAGTAATAGACTCGATGTAATCAGACCGGGTCGTTCGGGTAAGTGGGCAAGGATTAGTTGTCCGGTTAGCAGTAATGGACTTTCCATACTCAGGCGGCGTAGTCAAGGAAATTAACGACCGTTTTCCAGGGGAGGAAACGTTGCAGAAGCCATGGATATTCGGCGATCGTTCAGCAACTTCTTGAACCTCGATTATCAATAGTTTCAAACTTTTTGAAAACCTTAATTCTGCGGTTTATATTCGTAGTTCCTTCTTCAAATGTTCTATATTTTATCCTCTAAACTTGAATTTGATGTTTATTGGTTAGCTTCCTGATCATAATGCGATTATTGAGCACTCTCCGTTTTAATGCTTTCTGAACTGCGCATTCCATTAAAAAAATTGTCTAATTTTGAAAAATACGTAAGAATATTAATATGCGTTCTTCTTCGTTTGAATTTTATGCCAAGATGTAAGAGGAATGTTAACATTAATTTAATTTAATTTAGTATCCTCATGTTCGCTTTTAATTAAATTTTTCATATTGCTTAAAGAATATGTTGATACTATATATCCTTACGAATATATTGAAGTAGATTTTATTGCGAAGGAAACGCAGGAAACTACAGTGTACGAGAGAGCACTCGTCGTTATCGACTGCAAATGGCTTTATCCATTAAGAACCAATAAATATTTTATATAAATATTTTAGTTTCTTGAAGCTTTACCAATTTTTAAAATGAGTGAAGCAGGAAACAGCGAAATAAATATGGAAAATATTTATTAACAAAATATTTTTAAACGGAGATATAAATCTTTCTCATATATGTATATATGTATGTAGGTATTTCATCCTTCGAATACCTATATCATATCTACACATCAATCTTTCTGGATATTCTGAATAATACATATCTTATTTGCTATATCTTAACAATTTAATTTATTAAAAAAATATATCTTTGTCTGTGTTGTAAATACGCAAAATAGTATTTAAAAGAATTCGTAAAGATACATGTTAGGTACGTGCCAACGCGTTACTATGCAACCATTATAAAATTCCACTCGAACCATTAGACCTATTCAACAAAACAGGATTATGTGACTCACCTTGGAAGGAAACGAAAGAAGATATACATGTCATGTTTGTTCCTATAGTATGGTCGGCCATTCACAAAAACCAACTGAAATGATTCTCTAAGCTGATCTACATCTCCAGGCCTCTCCCCTTCGAGAGAGAGAATTTCTTATCTCGATTTCGAAGCGTTGCAGGCTACCATTGCTGTTTGGTACTCGAAAATGCTAAAGGCAAATCCCTCCAGCCTTCGTTGCTTTAGCGAGCACTATTTTCGTTCCAATCCGGATTTATTCGCAACATTTGTTGCTGTTCTTTTGCGAAATTAACTCTTTATTGAAGAATATACCACCGTTACAGCAATAGGAATCCAATAGCCATAATAAATATGAGTTACCATTCTGTAACATTACCGTTACCAGCGATTGAAACCGCTGTGTGTCTAAAGAAGAGCAATACAAAGAACCATAACATTCATAATTGCAGACATTGCTCTACGATTCTTCTCAATCGCCTCTCGGATGATCATGGAAAAGCCGTTCGAGAGAACGATATTTCAGCGGTATCCAGTAACGTCGGACCATTTGCAGTTTCCGGTGTAAACGTAGCTTCGCGAGTATTCGACTGGTATGGAGATATCGAGCCGCTGAAAGGGAGATCGAATGTAGCTTATAGTCGATGTAACCCGCTTCGCAGATAAGCCTTTGTAACGTTTTAATGCCTACATCTTGCTCTTTGACGAAGAAGAAACGTTATTGGTCGCGAGTTCGTAAAACGAAGACAAAACTATAAACGACGTTGCAAAGGGAAATGCGAAATACGAAATATTTCAAACTTAATATTCTGGAAAATGAAACACAAGGAACTCGGAAAAATATTTATCCCAGGTCGTAACGCATGAAATGGTTGTTTTCTTCCGTTAAAATAAACGTGCTTTTGAAAGAAACTGTAATTATTTCGTTAACGATAAAAACACCGAGAAGATAGACATCCCGCCATGTACAAAACAGATCTTCTCTTTTCACGAAGTATTTAACCGGTTGAATCCAAAAATCTCCCTTTAATTCCGACGAAAATCGAGGGAAGAGTAAGTCGAACAAAGGACGCGAAATCGTAGGGATCTTGGCAGTGTTACGCGTAACATGAACTCTCGTCCGTTGTTCGCAGCGAAAGACATTAGCAACTGCTGTGCCGCTATTCAACATGAAGGAAAAAAGAACGGACGCGAGTCTGAGTGAGTAGCGAACACGCGAGCAAATGCACCTATTACCGGTGATCATCTCGGAGTGCAGTCAGTGCGCAAAACTGCAGTGACCAAGCCGGAGTTCTCTCAGTAGTAAAGGTCCGCATTGAAACTGGCAACAGTAAGCGCTGGGGTTTCGCGATCATCAGCTAGCTGGTGATCGCAAAAAGTACGTGAAACCAGTGCCGTTTCCTCAGCTGTGGAACGCGTCCATTCGCATAATTAAAAAAAGAGAGAGGAGAGAAGGAGCAAACTCGGAAGAAGTGGCATCGAAACAAGTAAGAAAGAGGAACGAACAGGGGGAAAACAAAAGTTTTCGTTACAACGAGAATTCAGTTTTTCTCGCGAAACGAGATTTTTTTTTTTTTCGTCATTATAATTCTTCATCGATCACTATTCATCTTGTAGAATCGTATACAGTGGTGAATAAGGTTATTGACGCTAACCAGATTTTCCTGTGAAATCTTCCATGAATCTGGAAAATACAAAAACATACGATTTTTTGTTTAATTCTTTTTATAAAATATAACATTCAAGTCAGAAGTTTAAATACACTGACTCACGAAAATGTTTGAATACTCATGATGGAAAACTTTCATGTACCTATGTACATATATATATATATATTCTGTGTGTTATATGAAACTTTTTGAAGCTTCATTAATATTATAACGAGACACGACTGTCCTGATTACACTAGTAAAATTGGAGACCAATATAAAAAATATATAGATATTACAAGATATTTAGTGTAATGTTTAATTGCTGCTGTTGGTAATGGTATGTGTAGATTTTTATGTATGTAGGTTCAATTCTTTGCATGTTACGTATGTTTTTGGAATAACTCTTGCGAATCAGATAGTAATCGCGATTAACTTTGTCTTAGTCCCACATTTGTTGTACTTCATATACAAAATATTTCTGTGTTCTTTTTATTTTTATTAGCATTACTATGTCATTATTTTTATTATTATTAATATTTCCTGAAACGTAACTGTAGGAAAACAAAAAGATCAGATCGATCAATAGTGGACCAATTTTCAATCTCTTTATATATTGGATTCCGATTATTAGAATTTGAAAAAATTCAGTTATCATCGACGCTTTGGTGAGCAATTTCTATTCGTTTTTTTCTGCGAAATTTCTTTTCATGAGGCTCGACTAACCGTCACGCCGACACAACTTTACTATTCCATCTCGAAGCGAAACTTGGCGCGACATAAATGCGGGACCATAAAGCGCGACGTTAAATTAACTGCGGTGTATGTAACTCTTTTCACGTGAAATTACAGGTGGTTTTTGCCGCGCCCACGGGGGAAAATGTTCATCATGAAATTCATTAATTACGTCTCTTTTTTTTTCCGCGTGCCTCACTAAAAGCCGAAATATTCAACGGTGGAGGAAGAGGTCGGACGTTATTAAGTCGATTACGCTGATGATACATTTTAAACTCCAGCATCCGTCGATTCCGAAGAACAGTGAATACAGACTTAATTCTTGTTTATGTATATAAAATCTGTTGTATATAAAATTAACTCTTGTTCGTGTATATAAAATCTGTTGGACGCGTCTTATTGTATTCAAGTCGTATGAAATTATTTGATATTTCTTTTGAAGTATTCGCGTTTTTAAGTAAAGTGTATAAAGTAGGTATGTGTGTTCGATTTATTTTGAACTGCCATTAAAAGAGAGAATGATTAAAAATAAATTGTGTCTTTATTGGTTAATTAAGTCATTCAATTGAAAACACATATTAGGGTCATGCCAATGTACTCAATAATTACAAACGAATCGATTTATCGATTCCACTCGTTGATGTTAATACCGCCGTAATTATTCCATCTTCTTTCGAATTTTCTTTCAAACGCATTTGTAATTTAATTTTTCTACGTTACTTGGTAGTTTTAAAGATTAAAAATCAGATATTTTGTATACATAAAATATATATGTCTATAAAATATTTACGATCAATATTTAGGTATATAATTAAGCTACGACGAAAAATAACTTTATACGTTTTATATTGTATATAAGAGCTTTTTAATCTCATCGTCAGCATTCTTTCTCAATTTATTCTTCCAACTCAATGTCATAAATTGCGTATAAACGCAATAATGTATTCTTTCGAAAGGCAGGGTTCGTATAGTTTAAAATTTCTTTAAAAACAGGTATTTATTAAAAAAATACCTTACGGTCGACCTGTATTAACAAAGAACTAAACACGAAGCTGGTCGTTCAACTTGCCGTACAATTGTTACAAGTACATTGGACGATGAATAAAACGCGTCACGTTGCAGAACATCGTGTTTCGATATACCGTAACAATTCACAGAAAGGATCGCATGGCTGCCAAGTCCGATACTCGTTGGATCGCTAACAACTCCTCAACTCGTAAAATTATTTTTGATTGGATCGCTCGAGCGTTGGAATTAGGTCGCCGTAAACTCGCTTTTCTCGAGCCTGTTCTAAGGTGGTAGATTAATATGGAGGATCATTTCATCGGGGTTTTTGCACGTGGCTCCACGTGCTGTCGGAATAAACATAACACCTGCTCTGTTCTTTTCTTCTTTTTCTCTAGGCGGCAACCCCTAACATGTTGACAAATATACTTTCGTGTGTCTGAACCAGAATCGCGCATCTTTTATTTGTAACGAAAATAATATAAAAATATTAAATAATTAATAAAATAACACATATTCATCAATGAATTCCAAGATCTTAAAATTAAAAATAAAAAAATAAATAAGAATGCTTCCAAGTAATATATTTGTCAAATATTGGCGTGAAATGTTCGTGTTAGAAACAACTTGGTATTGAAACATTTCATTAGATCATATACCGTGAAAGTAAGGAAGTACGGAAGGAATATCCTAGATCCATAGTTAGTTACCTTTCAGCAAAAACTAGAGATGTTATGTACTACGTAACCATCTACCATTTATCGAAAAAAAGTTCTCGGTTCAGGAAGTTATGTTCTCGATGATACTCGTCACTAATTTCATGTACTATGTATATCGTACATACCTACGTGGGGAATTTTTAATCGTTCGCCACGTTTCTCATACCTCTGCGTGCTCTTCTATGATTTATCCCTGTTCTCGGTGAATTCTATTAGAACTTCCGGATGATTTATGCTGTTAATTCCTTTGCAGACACGCGTAAAATTTACCAGCAGTACTTCCAACAGCTGTGTAGTCGTTATGTTTAGCATTACATGATATTAACGCATTATTAAAAGATGCATGTTTTGCTATTCGAAAGTTCCCTCATCCGAACAGTCATGTCTCCCCGTTTATTCGGATATTGGAGATTCCACTCTACAAATAACGAAACCTGGTACCACAACGTTCTGGTTAACCCACTGCCTCCCCTGATGTAAATTGCATTGAGTCGTGTCCGTAAAAAGAACGTGAACTGATTTCATGACTACTTTCATTCCGATTATTTCGTTCATCAAGTTACACTATTATTCAGGCTCAGGGTACGTCAGCGTATGCTATAACTTGTACGAAATACGAGAAAAACGGGAAGGGTTGCCAGCAATGTTTTGAGATGGGAGAGATATAGGAAACGTGAGAGGAAGAAGCCATTGCGGTTAGCAGTAACCTGGACGTGTTTTGATTTACGCGCGAAATTTTAGCCGTATACTCGTTAAACATACATGCGGTGGCCGCAGTTTGCCCCTTAGATATCATTATTTTTGCTCTCCATTTCGAACTCGCCGCCAGTCTGAGAAAAATACGATAATTGCGCCGGATGAAAGTACGATCGTTAATCTTTGTGTGATTATTAACCCATTCGATCGTTAGGTGACTTGAAAAGATTACGGAACTTCTTTGTCTTTCAGTTCGGGAAATCTTTTTTCGACGAATTATCCAATAGCCTGAATGATTGCTTTATAATATCGAGAAGGGTAGTAGTATACGAAAAAATATTATTTTATCTTAATTAACACCTTTTAAATATTCTGTATATTTAAATATACTGGCAGAATTCTGTTTTGGGAAAACAAAAAATATCTGGCAAAGTTTTGAACCTATTTGCATTTTTTATCGATCATTAAAAAGACAAGTATATCATTTCAATTTATTACAGAAAACCCAACCTACAGTGGTAATATTTATGTATGTAAAAAAGCAGAAAATAGAAAATTTATTTTTATTCAGAAACTACCTTTCAAATAAAAGTAATCGAGTATTCAGGCACATAATACGGTGACTGCTTACTCGCGAAAGGAAACACGTATGCATTCTCCGTCGACCATTAAAACGACAGGTTTCACGGCATCGTTATAAACTACTTTAACCAACCCCGGACAGCGGAGACCACGCTCGAAACGCGCGTCATATATCTTCCGTGTGCGCGTACGTGATGACTTCCGTTCACCAAAAACAGGTAGCCGAGGGATGCGCGCGGAAATTCGTGAATCACTCGCGCTCGGTCTTGTCTATCCATCAGAATTATAGGCACGTATTATCCATCGGCCGAATCTATCTGTCGGCGCATATTCAAGTGAATATGCATCGTCGCATACGTGCACTGCTGTATATATATAAATTAACACAGTTCTAAGTCAAAAACTAGTACCACAGAAGTGTAAGTTTAATTTTAGATTGTAAAAAATATCAAAATTATAAAAATGATTATTGTTATAGATTATTGAAGGTGTCAATTTACAATAAAAATTGAAAAATTACTAAGTTTTATTGTGTTATAATGGAAAAATCACTTTTCACGATATCAGCAAATCGTCACCGCTTGATTATGCTTGCGGAATGTGGCCATCCGGTATACAGATATATAAGGAACTTCGACTCGCACGGGAGCTCATTTTTATCCGATCTGCCGCATCGTGTAGGTTGAAATAGAACTTTTACTTATTTATTAATAATCTCATTATTAATTTATGACATTTGAACTATCAATATACGACATTTAAACTATTACTTTATAACATTTAAGCCATTAATTAATAACATTTAAACTATTACTTTATAACACTTAAGCCAATAATTTATAACATTTAAATTATTAACTTATAACGATTAAATTAATAATTTATAATAATTATGCTATTCATGTATAACAATTTGTGATTAATCTAAAACAATTACTGCATTAATATTTAGCAATTATACAGTAATTTATAACAATATCCTCACATTAATGTAAAATAATTATGCTCTTAATTTGTAACAGTTATACCATTAATCGAAAGCAATTTTATTATTCATTTAAATCAATACCGTCAATTCGTAGCGATTAAATTATCGATTTATTTCGTTTTATTTAATATTAACGAAATTTTTTATACTTACTTCACTTACTTAATTAATAAATACTTAATTCACAACTCATAACACAAGGCAACTCAACTCCCGACTCCTCACAACTCAACTCCTCACAACTCGATTCTCCATTCGCGACTCCCCCACTCGACTCTTCACCATTCGATTCTCCAAGGTAACGACCCCCCCCTGTAATAACTCCCAAGCCCTTTTGGTCTAACGGCACTTAGGCTTTCTCGCAATATTGTTTATGGTTCACCCGATATTTCTTAGGCCATTTGTCCACGATACTACACTCGGCCATTCTGACAAATACATCTGATCTCAGATGTGCTTATCATTACTAGTTTTGCTCGCACTACTAACTCCAACGATGTCCGACCACTTCATATGATCAACCGCCGTGGAAGTCGTTTGCGGCCCCTCGTGTACGCTTTCTCGCTGCATCATGCAACGGTTATTTAGTAAAACTTTCACCACGTGGTACGGCCCAAGGAACTTTGAGTGGAGCTTTAGCTCAGGACCGGTCTCCGTCCTCTTGATCGCCACCAGATCCCCCTCCTGTTTTCAGCTTGAATCTTTGCGGTTCTTCTCTTTGCTTCCATGCGCAACTGATCTCGCTCTTCCTAGAACATCGCGGTCCATTCATCCTCGATTAGCTGTCTGATCTGCAGATCGTCCAGCATTTTCATCAGCGTTCCAAACGGCAACTGGAACAGGGTAACGTTCGTACTTCTGTCGAGGATTCGTGCGTTTACGAACTTCGTAAAGGCATCAATCACTGTGAAGGTATGCAGATAACTTTTCTTCATAGAGGGCAACGGTCCAAGATAATCGACGTGATAAGTGTCAAATGGCAACTCCCCTTGTCGATAGCGTTCAGCAACCCGTCCTGTTTACCTTGTTTTATGTTTACTTCGATGATATTCAGGAAGTCTGCGCCAATAATCAACGAATATTGCATCAAGGTATCTGCATCAAGGCAGGGTACGCAATATAAGTTAAGATGGTTACACGTAGAGCAACTGTCCCTTCTGTGACGATGATGCTGCGGAGGAAAACTGTGATGGATGTGTCTAAGAATACGAGATAATCGGATTCGTTAAAGGAAGTTTTCGTTAGGAGTGTAAGGGAAATGGACGTCGCTGTTAATTGGTTAATCCACTAGGTCGGTGGGTGAGGAAGGATGCTAAACGCCCTCGAGAGAAAGTTGCTAGCGGGAAGCATCATACGTGAGAAAAACCAGATTTCCCATATCTTTCCAGTGTGGACAATAAATTAAGGAATGCTACGAGTAAAAGATATTTGTTCGGTCTGAAGGACCTTATCTGGAGAAGTCCTAAGATTTATGGCAGTCCTTAAGCTAGTTGAAGGTATGCGATGAAGATGTTTAGACATCTGACAATCATCTTGTCCGAAGGATAGAATCGTCTGCTTTGTGTAGCAAGCCACAGGACAGAAACTGTTGATAAGTTTTATTGTCGAGTGCCGCTACACACATATTAATATTTCTGAGTATTACTATCTGAAAAACGATATCAATCCAAAAGCTATCATTCACATTATCCAAAAAACATTATCCAAAACTATTTTAGTAATCCACACAGGACTAATACGCCCTTCAAGGGTACTGTAAGAGGTCGTGGGACACCGTGGGATATCGTAGGATGCGTGCGTTTTAGTCTTAATTAAACATAAGATAGATACCTATGTCAAATCCATTGTAAGCTCATTCTATACAATAAAACTTGTTTGATTTGGATTGCAATATAAATATCTATTTTCCTTTCCCGCCGAAGTTTGGGGTTTCTGTGTACGGGAGTGCGTCGCGTGGGTTCATTGATTCTTTCGACAGATCGCGAACTCGTTCGTTCGCGTCGCGATTTATATTTTATTCTTTGGTTGATTGCGGTTTCTCTTTGGCTTCCTCTATTTTTTTTATTTATCTAAATTTAGTTCAGAATCTCGGAGTTTATAATGTCTCGATATTTTCGAAAGTTTAACGTCGCGAAAATAGAATGTTAAACAGTTTACTACTGCAACTCGTATGTCCCTTTTGCAAGACACGAAATGGTATATACAGTATCAATAGCTTTACTTTCTTTCTTTCGTTCCAAGTTAGACAAATATATCTTTGATACCGAATGTTGCCAGTAGGGCTACGAATTATTGTATGATGTTTATAAAGATCGATGTAATCATTGTGTATGCATGCTTTGTTTACAATTTGAAAAGGTCCGTGTAAGCGCTACATAGATGAATGTTTTTGTAGATGCACATTTTTTTGTGTAGATCTTTAATCCGTAACTGTACGTAATCGTTAACTCTGTGTGCAACCGGCTCGTGCGTTCCCCCTTTCCCCGCTACTTTGGAAGTTGCTCAGTGAAACTCAGGTACAAGGAGTCATTTAGTCGTCTGATTTCGTACTGATAACATGGGTCGAGTTGTGTCAGGTTTGTAACGTATTCTAAGTATTCTAGTATCAGGTATATAACGCATTCTTAGTGACATCGGTTCTTCATTACTATCATTACTATATTTTCTACTATCATTTATACCTCGTTATTAATATCGTTTAATTTTAATACACATTTATTTAACGATTCATTGACCATGAACATTAACATAATGTAATTAAGCGGTTTTCTGAAATTTTTGTTTTATTTTTTCTTCGGTCGTTTATTTATTAAATAATATTGTTACCGGTAGCTTCTATCCTAAGCTTTCGTAAAATTTGAGTTTGATTATGTTTTCATTTAATTATTTTATATATTTGTTTTAACTTGTAGTTATTTTTGTGCAGGTTATTGATCGATAGTAGGGATAATTTAGAAATAACAACGACATAAATATATGGACGCAACGACGATTAACGTTCGATCCGATGAATTTTCATGGAAATTTGGTAATGTTTAATTTATTTTAACTGAAACAGGTGTATATGAACGATTCTATTGTCTTTTTATTCAAGCATGGGTAACATTTGATATACAATTTATATTTAATTTAAAATATATTTGATACATATTTCATAATAGATACTAAGATGAAAGTAAATACGATTAAATAAATTATTGTTCTATTTCGAATATATGAAATCATTCTCTTATTTTAAACGAATTTGTAATGAATTATTTTATTGTTTCAATGTAATTCGCGATATAGAATTCTTGATAATCTAACGATAGCTTCGTAGATAATTTGAAACATAAAAATCTTAATAACAATAGCTTTAACTTACTTCGATAGGTATCGCAACATTCACATATCGAATTCAAATTATTTTGCTATGTTATGTGAATTTGTGATAACGTCATATACTTGCAACTTTGTAACTTAAACATTCTTCATAGAGATGGCGCCTAAGTAGACTCAAATCTTCAAAGCAAGGTTTCGCGGGCATTTCTATAGTATTCTGTAAGTATACTTAGTTGCGAACTTTTGAATTCTTGCAAATATTTTTCAATATTTATAACACGCGACTGTAGCGTATTAGTGGAGTGTATATTTCGTATTCTAATAACGAATACTCACAGTATATATTCCAATAACGAACAAAATAATTCTTGCGAACGATTGTATTCCATTCACGGTATTCATAAGCATTTGTTCGATATTGAGAAATATCTCACAATTTTCAACTAATATTTTTCATACTTGTTCCACTTTCTCAATAATTCTTTAAGTGTAAAAAAATGGCAGTATTTTCTAAATAAACGTCCTATAGGAAAAAGAAGAAAATTGTCGAAACGATGTTTCGCTTCTTTTCTACCCCCGCCCCCCCCCCAAAATCACGATAGTTTTGATTAAATTCGACCGAATAATCATACGTGAAAATAATAAAATTTTATCAAAGAAATTTGTACACGATATTAGAGTTCTTGTTCGTAGATTATAATTCGGTCGCGGGAACGTAGTCTTATTTTATATATTTTTGAACATTCGTTTTCGGTATTAGAGTCAGTGCATCTCTCAAGAAGATAAAGCTTCTCCAGGAGCTGAAGAATGTAAGTAGTTTGATATATCGTATTTTGATTTGTTCACTGTTTTGTATTTTGTTTGAATTATTGTTAATTAAAAAATAAAAATGATCGATAATTTAAAAAGCTATAGATGTTTTTTTAAATTAAAATAAAGTTTAAAGTGTTATCATTCAATTACAATAAAACTGTCTCTGATATGCATCGAAAATCACTGAATTCTCAATTTTTTGATTTCAAACTTTTATATTAGAATTTCAATTTACACTACTCATTAGAATTTATTAGAATTTCAGTCTTTATTATTGTTACGTCGCGCGAGACGGTCCGTGCGATGTCCCTTTCGGTCTGGCTGCCAAGACCTACCCCTCGTTACACTGACCTGCAAAAAACCCAAGTAACCACCATAAACCGAATCTTCTCAGCTTAACTTCCATTCACACGAGTATTTATGGGTTCATGGATGGTCCTTTGCAGATGTGCCCTGCGAAAACAGCTGGGTTTTCCTAAGAACAAGGACACCCATGAACCATATCTGTAGGAGCCTTTCTCCTCATATTTTGTTTATTAACATTGGCTATAACCAATGGGCATCGCGGATCGTTACCCTCACTGCTCTACCGAAAAGTGTGAACAACGAATCCGCGTCCTTAGTTCAGCAAGGGTACACCCACACCGAGCTTTCCTTCTAAATAGTACGAGATGGGTCAGTCACTTCTCTTCTACGCCACGGAGAGTCAAGTCACTTCTCTTCAACAACTCGGAAAGTCAAGTCACTGCTCTAACATACCTCGGACGGTTCTTTCGCTCATCGGGCAGTCACGTTTACTAATCTAACACGGGATCGGCATTCAACGCGCTAACGCTATCAACCCTCGGATTAAACATTGTACGGTCCGACGACCTCCAAGATCGTCTGTATACGGTCTATGTGTTGTTAACTGGTATAAATATATTTATAGTAGATAACTGTAGACTACAGTTATTCAATCATAACCACTTCGTCACAGGATGTCTCATGCCCTGTCACGGTAATTCATAAAGGAGATAACAACGTGTTAAACTTCGCCAATGACACCGAGGTCAATCTGAAGTCGAAATTAACGACGAACTCTCCGGAATCCACGATGGCGAATTTGGCGAATTTGGGTAGGTGAATTTCTTGTAGCTTAGTCGGAACCGGCTCTGCGGTATTGGGTGAATCGCGAATTGGGGGGTTCGAGGATGATGCTGGTGGATCATACATGAGCTTCTGTATTCGTATCGTCAGATTGTAATATATGTTTTCAACTTCGGCAGTGCTTGCGTCTGGCTCTTCGCCTAAATCTTCTAGTTGGTCTTGAAATAATCGGTATTGTTTCCACGCGTCTTCGATCCATTCCTGGTGGCCCCGTAAAATGGACTTGTTCTTTTGACTGCATCGTTCGTATTCGTCGAGTCGTTTGATCGCGGAATTGAATCGACCAATTTGGACACCTCGTCTTCGGTACAAGGAGGTAATTTGGTCTGTGTTTTCCATTTTTGTTTTCTTTGGAGGTTTGTAAGGACAATGCAATGAACGAGCTTACCTGGTAACTGAGTTTACCGTTACTCGTCACCGTGTGTTGTTGGCGTAAGGTTGCGCGATTGCGTTCTTCAATCACCGGGTTTGCCTCCTCAGAATTGACGGTCCTGGCGTTACTGACTTCGCTGAAGAGGTGACGCTTCCGCCGTTGATTATGTTGGATTCACGTGGCACTGTATGGTAGCGAGAGTCACTGGTGTGCACTTTTCACTCACCACTGAATCCGGCTCGAAGGACCAATGTTAATTCGTCCAGTCGCGGGGAGACGCGTCGCGTTGAGGCGCGTCAACGGGTGTCGTAAATTCCCGTTACGATATACGAATCGACACCGCGAGCAGGGCGATCCCCTTATTTCGGTTAGGATAATAGGGGTGGTTATGATTGAATAACTGTAGTCTACAGTTATCTACTATAAATATATTTATACCAGTTAACAATACATAGACCGTATACAGACAATCTTGGAGGTCGTCGGACCGTACAATGTTTAACCCGAAAGGGACGTCTCGGGCGACGTAACAATTATTACTATTTTACATTATTAATGACATCTTATGTTTTGTTGTAGATATATCACTACTCCAACTTCAGTTTCTTTAGGAATGTTCTAACAGTGGCTCAAAAGCCAAGAATGTAAGTATTTTTACATATCGTATTTCAATTATGTAGTAATGTGAAAAATATAAAATAATGATTGATGATTTATTTACAATGAATGGATTGTACAGATGTTGATTAAACAGGAAACGATGGTTGTTTAACATGAACTAATCGCAATAACGTATTATACTTTAGACAACTCAATAATTAATTTGCAACTCTCATCACAACGGATCCAATACTCTCACTCTCACGCGGACCACACTCTCTCGACAACGCTAACAACTGTATCTCGACAACGCAACTCACACTCTCTGACTTCTCCACGGACACTGACTGTGAATTTGTCTTTCTGTCTTAGCATCCCTTTTGTCCTTTTGTCTTAGTCCCATCACGCACGTGTTACGCAACCGCTTGTGGCCAGAGTCACGCAGGCCTTCTCTACGAAACTCTTCAACTGAAGAACCAACGACACATTGATGAGCCTGTCAGCATCTCGGCTCTCGCGACAATGTTTATGGTTTATCCGATACCTTTTGGCCTTTTGTCCACGATACTACAATTATGTCTATTCTGTATATTTTTCTTTGATCACTATCAATTAAGAAATACAATTTGATTGAAAATTTGGGAGGTTTGTATCTTCTGAGGTTATTCTTTCATTAAAATAAAATAAGCGTTAAAGTATTAATACCGAATTATGAAACAAATGACTAACATATTTCAGAAATCATTAGATTTTTAATTTTTAGATTTTAAACTTTCATATTAGAGTTTCAATTTTTATACTTATCAAAGTTTATTAGAATTTCAATTATTATTATTACTAAAGTTACTAAAGTTAATAAACCTCCATTTGTCATTATCTTCAACTTTTCGAATAGTCAGCAATCACTCATCGTGTCTTGTTTTGTAACAGATTATTCGCAACCTCTATTTCCACCATTGGATTTTCAACGCTTCCTACCTGATGTTAGTCTCCCTGATGATATTCGCTGGGATAGCGTAGCATCCATGGCAACGTCCTCTGTTTCTCTGCTTCGAACGGTGAATCGCATGCGTTTCTGTTCCTCCGGTCACTCAATCATGTAAGATGAAAGGTCCGAACCGGCACGAGTGACTAGTTGTATTACGTAAAATCTTTTGTGAGTATAGTGACCGCGGGTATATTTTATACCTGTGAGTAGTAACATTCTTTTTTCAAATTTATTAGCTTAGGATAGGTCTTCTTGCACATCGCGGTTATAATAATTAGTCTTTTAATAGTTAGTTTAAACATATACATTTGAGAATATACTCGTGGTACTTATAAGTATGTATATTAATATTTGGTATAAATATTTGTAACAGGCAATATCGACACGAATATACCGGTATTACATAAATATATTTGATCTTAAGCAATGTATTTTAGTATAAACAAGAGATAATGAAGCGATCTCGCTTGAGCATATTGTAGTGGAGAAATAGGATGCCCTCCGATTTTGTTGCTTGGAAAAATGCAATTGTAGCTAAATGATAATTACTATACATGCAATATACGATACAATAAACAATCTTCGATTTAATTTTATAATATTAAGTCATGTTTATTTATTTCACTTCGGATAGAATTTAAAATATTAATTAAAATTCATTTTTTTCCGTACAAGAATGTGTGAAATTTTATGCGCAAGAAGAAACTTCGCGACAGGCAGATTTTTGAATCAAAGCGATACTTTTGAACGCTGCTTCTGTATTTTCGAAAATACGCTTTGACGAAGAGATCGCCTGAGATTATTTCTATCTTGCTAATACATTTAGAGTCAATTATTCCATTTCATCTAGTCTTGTTCTTTTTTCAATTAACGCTACATTTTTTTGCAATATTAAAATTTCAATAATTTATTAAATTAATAAAGTTATTACAATCTGAAACGAAGTAGTAAAATATAAAATCAAAGAACGATAGTCCGTTAAATAAAGATTACATAAAGTAACCATCTTTTTAAATCAGGATTTTCAGATTTAACTCTTTCCGTGCTCATTGTCAGAATCTCATTCACGTGTCCAGGTGCTACTTGAATGGGAGAAGGACATTGGGCACGATGATCATAGTTAGTGTAAAAACTTCTCAGCGACTGACGAGCGTTAGTGTATCGTGCACGATGTATTTCAAATATTAAAAATGTCGAGACATATGTTGATTCAATTTACGTATCAATACAATCACAATTTGTGATAATATCATCCACACGATTAAGTGCAACCACGCTCTTAATATTGCTGTAAATTAAATTACAAGTAAATTATAATTACAAGTTTACTTACATTTATTTTAATGATATAATTTCCTCAGACGTGTTTCATCGCGTTTTACGCAATGGTCACTAACCTTCCTCAGTCGATTTCAGGAAAACGGTACGTAAATTAGAGTGTGCATGTTGTATGTTAAGCTCGTATGTTGGAGGCGTCCCGGGAAGTTCTCTCTAGTGTAGGTTATTTGCGCCCGAGCGCTTGTGTGAGAACCGTGGAGCGAGTGTGTGTAGTGCCCGTTTTGCCATTTTTTAAGTATAGGGCTAGGTAGGATAGATAGTATACTTTCTGGTGTGTCTGTTAATTATAAATAGGTAGGGTTGGACAGGTTGACGTAGTCTCTGGTCGGGTAGGCGCGTTTTCGAGTATTTTTTTTTAAAGATTATTTTTGGTTTTTACAATTTGTCCTGAAGGACATTTGGTAAAGTGTTATATCTCATTGGTAATAAAAAAAAAATAAAATAAAAATAAATATAGCATGTGGGTGGCTACCCCCAGCGGGATGCCAACTTCGCGTTTTCTAAGTTATATCTTTTATGTGTTTTCGAGTGACCTGTTTCCAACCTGTTTCTGGAAATCTAATTTGAAAAATCGGCGGCGAAACTGGTACGAGTAGAGCATGCTCTCGTCTCTGGTTTTTCCCATCGATTTTTTAAATTTCGCGGTCGCGGTCGCGGTCGCGTGTAGGCTCGAAACGAACGTTCATCGCTCGAGCACGCATATGCGAAGGGGAATACTGCTGTGATCGTTGGTCAGTCCATGTGCACTTGGATCAGCTTCCGCGCTTTATATTTGTATTTTACCTTTATAAGTTTCTTTTTTTTGCGATTTGAAAGACTTGAGTTTAGATTTAAGTTTCAGCGGGTTTGCGCCTAAAGAAAGAAGAGGCTATAAGCCGAAGAGGCCCGGCAAACTACCATAGAAGAGGGCAACCACTAATCCTCTGGGTCATCCAGAGCGTGGGAAATCATTCTTGTTACTACTTTGTCACTATGCTCACTTTTAGTATTTGTAGTAGTAGTAGTAGCAGCTTTTCTTGGCCGATGTATGTATCGGTCCATCATCACATTGGGCAAATCGCGGTTTTTCTTATTAATGTCGGAAGAGACTAATTACGGGTTGAATTAGAGTAGCGAAATAATATCGCGGCTTTTTATTAGTGTAGCGACAGAATGATTACGGTTTGAATTAGAGTTGCGAATTATGATATCCCGATTGTCTTTTGCAATTTTTATTATGCATTTTTAAAACTTTTTTGAAAATTATACGTGTTAGAATTTATTCTGTTTTCTATTTCTTAAAATTAAATTATAAAAATATTAGTTTTTAATTAATTTTGTAGTATTACAAGCTACAATATCAGAATATTTGAAGTAACTTTCCATATAGTAAATAGTAATTTTCATTGAATTCACTTTAAGAGTTAGCGTTGCGAAATTATTCCATCGCGATTTTATAATTATTTTTCTTTTTAGAGTTGCGATAAGAAATGATCGCGTTTTGTTAAGTAGAGTTGCATTTATAAAATGCTCAAAATCCTTCGACTGCATTTGTCGGAGATTGTCCAGGATCACTCGATACAGTTACAAGAGCTATACAAATGTGATCGTTCATCAGCAATCTCTGAAATGGTTGTACTGGGATCTCTCGCTATTAGTGTTGCGTATTGCTTAAATGCGAGTGAGTAAATTTATATTTATTAACGTTGCATATCAAATTTCGGCAATTTTCAAATTTTTTTTGTAAATGGTAGATTAATTTATATTGCGAATATAACGAAGCACACCCCGCATTTGATTTTGAGAATTTTCTATTCCATAAATATTAATAGCAAATTAGTTGCGAAACAAGAATATTTCGTTCCACTCACAGTTTGTTGATCGAATTTACATAGAGTGGAAATGATCGAATTTTAGTAGCCCTTCTGGTCACTGCATTGTTTCTTTTTCAGCGCCCCTTATTACTATGTTTGTTATAGAAAATACTGTTATAAGACATATTCCTTTGTTAGCTTTAACATTACTATGACTAATAAAGTGCAGAATTTCATTACGAATGTAATATATAATATATAATAATATATAATATATATATAATATATCGAAAATATCGTGTAAGTATAATATATATATATATGCGGTGGTGTTTGGTGTAGGATGCCAAAGAAATACTCGGCGGTGTTCAATAGTATTAATCCTTGTTTTCGACACTGCGTACAAATCTCGATTCCAACTGACTATTCACACATCTTGGTTAAAACTTGACCGTTTGCTCGATCTGATTCGTTTCTTTTTGTCGCCCCTCGATATCCCCACTACGCACGCGTTCGTAAGGCGATCGCGACCGTTGCCACGTATGCCTTCTTCGAAATATTCGGCGGAAGGATCGTAGGGATATCGATGGCTCATTAGTTATGTCGGCTTTACGCTTCGGTTATATACTTTGTATCGACGAAACCATTGGAAAGTTTTGTTGTCGAGTGTCGCTACATATATATATATATTTTTTATTAAATATATTTTTATTAAATCGATATTATTTTTTAAACTACTTTAAACTACTCATTTGTTTTAAATGTCAGTTAAAATTTAATTTATTACTATTGGAATTAATACTAGTAGTTGTTCCTTATTAGAACCATAATTTTTGGAATTTCTCCGACAACGATATTTTCAATTTTTTAACAGTAATGTAGAATTTTATAATTATTTAAATTTCGTTTGCATGAATCGAAATTTATTCGCGATTATCGTTCATTTGTAACAAAAGTTATGCAAAAAACTATTTATTTCTATATCTTTCGGTTCATTATGTTGAATAAGAAATAACAAATAGTAAATGTTAAAAGACAAAGCATTTAAAAGACAAAAAGAGTTGTTAAAAGACAAAAGACTTTATAAAGACTTTATAAGATTTTATAATATTCGGTTTCTCTCTCGTCTTAGTATTAAAATCAAATTTTCAATTTTTAATTCAATTCAAATTCAGTTACTTAAAATTCTTGGCTTCAGTTTCTCTAGTTTTGAATAAAAAGATGCAAATGACCCTCCACTTCTGCTAAAATTTAATCAAGAGTAATTTAATCTAATTGATAATTAGTACTTTACTTTTCATGTATAAAATTTCAGAGGTGCCTGTTTGTTTAAGTACTAATCCACCAAATGAGTTTGTTTCAGATATACTAATTTACACAAAATATATTTCAGTTACATATTAAATATTTCATAGTATCTGTTACGTCGCGCGAGATGGTCCATGCGACGACCCTTTCGGTCTGGCCGCCAAGCCCTACCCCTCGTTACACTGACCTGCAAGAAACCCAAGGAACCACCATAAATCGAATCTGTTCAGCTTAACTTTTATTCACACAAGTATTTTAGGTTTATGGATGGTCCTTTGAACAGTCCTTGGGTTTATTGCACGCTCTTGCTAATTACGGAGAAAGCAGATGTGCCCTGCGAAACAGCTGATTTTTCCCAAGAATAAGGACACCCATGAGCGATATCTGCAGGAGCCTTTCTCCTCATATTTTGTTTATTAACATTGGCTATAACCAATGGGCATCGCGGATCGTTACCCTCACTGTTCTACCGAAAAGTGTGAACAACGAATCTGCGTCCTTAGTTCAGAAAGGGAACACCCACATCGAGCTTACCTCCTAAATAGTACGAGATGGGTCAGTCACTTCTCTTCTACGCCACGGAGAGTCAAGTCACTTCTCTTCAACAACTCGGAAAGTCAAGTCACTGCTCTAACATACCTCGGACGGTTCTTTCGCTCATCGGGCAGTCACGTTTACTAATCTAACACGGGATCGGCATTCAACGCGCTAACGCTATCAACCCTCGGGTTAAACTGTCCGTACACATCCGTAAACATTGTACTGTCCGACGACCTCCAAGATTTTCTGTATACGGTCTATGTGTTGTTAACTGGTGCACATATACTTATATGAAATAACTGTAGACTACAAGGATTCAAACACAACCACCCCTATTATCCTAACAGAAATAAGGGGATCGCCCTGCTCGCGGTGTCGATTCGTATAATCGTAACGGGAATTTACGACTCCCGTTGACGCGCCTCAACGCGACGCTTCTCCCCGCGACTGGACGAATTAACAGTATCTCAAATATGTATGTTAAAGGCTCAAAAGAATGGGAGACATAAAGGAGGTGCGCAAAAGAAAGGCTCTAAATATTAGGAAATAATATTTGAGCCTCACCAATCATGAAGTAATTATACATATTTCATAAAATTTTACTAACCTTTCGTAAATTGAATTTGTTTCTGGGTGTTTCATAGTATCAGTTGAAGAATACTCATACTCCATACAATATTCCTTCCCTTTGCTTTTATTACATTTAGATTATTACGTAAATAGAATGAAAGTAAAGTAAGTAAGGTGTAGGTAACAAATAGATTGATATATATAGTAGGAAATATGGCACCGTAATAAAAGCATGGCATTGTAAAATGTATATACCATGTAATAGTTAATTCTATGTGGCACATATTTCATCTTATTCTCGTGTCCTTTTTGTTTAACTCTTAATTATAATTAATTATTATAATTCTTAATCATAATCAATTAGTTTTCACTTTCATGACAATAAAAGTCGAATATATATATACATAAAAATTTGATATGTGTATTATGCTTATTATATATTGTAATTATGTTTATATTTTATATACATATGTATATGTGCATATATTTATATTTATATATATTATATATACGTATACATATAAAGTAGTGCCCCATATATAATTACAATTGGGTTAAAATTTAATTTAATTTTTAGATTTGAAGTTTTTATGAATCCTAGTCAGGTTTCAAGTTTTCGCGTCAGGTTTTCTTCTTAAAGCTCCTGTAGTGGCACATGAGTCAACGGGAGATTCGAATCGAAAGAGACTCATATTGTTGTACCTTGAAGTGTCAACGTTGTTTTGGTTTACTAGGTTCAAAGGTAAACGAACTCCGAACAAAACATTATCGCCGTTATTTGTAATCGTCAATCGGAGTTACATTTCACCTTTTTACAATACTACCGGTCAATACAAATAGACGAATGTGCTGTCTAGGATGACTATAGCGAATCATTATAGCGAGTCATACAGTCGAATAGCGATACAGTTGAACAGTTGCATTGAGCGAGCGACGATTACGACCGGCATATGCTATCTCTGTACTTGTACTTAAAGTGATTTTAATATAATTGACTATTACAATTTTATCACTTGTCTCTTTATAAGCCAACCAACACGTATAATAATCCACCTCAACTCTTTTGCTGTTTGTTTTGAACATTGTGCAAACGCACATCAAAAGGAGTATTTATTTGATGATAAGTAAATTTTAGATTTTTTTACGTAGAAGGAGGGTGGGTGGGTCGCGGATAGGGTGGGCCTCCATTCGCAGCACCTCTTCGCATTGAGACCCGGGCAATCAGTATTATTTAATATATAATTATTCATTATATCACTATACAGTAAAGCAATTAACTGCATAACTGGTATAATTATTAATTATGTGGAAAATAACATGAGCTAATTAGCTGCGATCCTGACTACGTGTTCATATCAATGCATCTATGGTATGTTTTATTAGTAAAATATAATTCCGATATATTTTAGAAATATTAACGATATAAGATTATCCCAATTTCACAACACAGACAGCACATCTGCTATTTCTGGGAAGTTGGTATTTCCCACATTGCACATTATAAAGTTTGCAAATTGGATCACGTCGACAATTTAATTAGCATTTTTAAGCGCTCCACGGGTCCGCTCAATAGCAAATGACCTGTCATAAACTTTGAGCCCAGATTAGAACTCGACAATAGACCACCGGACGAGGTCGCTAGTAGGACGTTACGCTACACACCCTCGACCAGATACGCGCAAGACGCACCAGTTGCGAGGCGCCCACGACAGTTGGACAGTCACATGATCGGATAGACATAGATTCCCATCTCGCAGAAAATGTTGACGAAAACACTAGACTGATACTTAGAGCATAAGCATCAGGTACTTCGAAAATAGACATTACACAGATTTCATAAGCCAGAAAATTGTACAACACATCATACGAGACACTTCAAAATATTACAATCTTACAATTACAATCATATTGGAACCCTTCAAAGAATCTATCTTGAGCGTTAATATCGTCCAAGGTTCGCAACCCCAGCTGAACAGTTACAATTTAAGTGATCGCAACCTAGTTGAGAGGTCGCAACAAGAAGTGTAAGTAATAAGTGCTTCTGGCACTTAGTAAAGTTTAGTACGAGCTCGCCAATTATCCTTTCTTCTTTTGTAGTTGATTACTTTTAATTCTATCAACTGCTATAATGAGTTAATAACGATCGAGTTCCAATTCAGTGCAGCCTTTCACACGAAATCGATTCAGAATTGCAGTGCAGATATCACGTTCCCTTATTCGATTTGCGTCTTTTTTCACGACGATCTGCAGCTTCCTTGCGTTCTCGATAGATGACTAATTTTGACGTATTTGGCACATCACGTGTCTGTTCATTTGAGGATTGTAAAAGAGAGAACTGATTTTCACGAGCAGCAAGCGCGAATGCCGGACGCGAAATATCCAAAGAAACGAGAAAACGGTCGCGAAAATGGAAACCTGAAATGTTGAAGAGCTGCGTTCCAATTCGATTCAGAATTTCGCACAGGCATCGAGTTTCGATACCCGATTAATTTGCGAATTTTTTCCGCGATCGTTCACAGTTTTTCTGTCGGTTATTGATTCCATCGCGTCGCATTTCCGTTCGCCTCGTGTTCGAGAGTCCTTAACGATCACTGCCCGATTTGATTGCAAAAGAGGAAAAAGATGACGCGTGGTTTTGCAATAGCAATGACGATTTGGATATTGATGCGTGAAAGATATTTTATTCATGTATTTTTCCCCCAAGTTTTTTTTTCGATATTGTTCGTTGTTTCATTTCAAGTTAACGCTTGGTTGCACGAAGAGATAATTGCACACATCATCGAAAATAAATTCGTCGATTTCAATCGCTTCGTAATTAAATTGCATTGCATGATGATTGACGTTTTTATTTACTATACCGTACGTAGCATAGATTTCCATAGCCGTAAAAGAGATGAGAACATTGAGCGAAATATTTCTTTACTACTTAACGATTACAATTTTCCATTGTTGCGAAGGGAAAACATGCTATGGGCCACAGAGTTAACATGGTACGACTCCTGGTAAACTTCATGGGACACGTATTCGGTAGACTAGTGACGAGGACATTAGTTTAGTACAAAACTTTTAGCCGTTCTGACGACGGTGAAACCACCGTCCGTTCGCTGGATTACCAGAGGATTGTCAACTAAACAACACAACAACCGAAATGCATGGGCGTTTTCAAGGTAAAACGTTTTCAATGCGCCTCTCCAAGCACGACGATTCAACTAGTCGCTGGCTCCTTTTGTCACCTGCTTCCTTCACTCTCTCCTTTCTCATTTTAGAGAGGTTGTTCGTTTAGTTACAGATTGTAACTTCACGGTTGCTAGGGACGAAAGGACACGACGATAAGGAGCAATAGTGTTACGTACGAGATACAGATAGCGCTTACAAATGTTTAGATAGACTTTTTGCATCATTTTTTTTATAGTTATGTGGCACGTTAATTAATACTTTCAAAATGTTCTCTATTACATTTGAGAAAAATCATATGCATTTGTAGATTAACACACAATCCGTATGATATATATTGAGAAGAAAAGAATATTTAGGTCAGCCTACCAAGACTTACTTTTCTTACTTTAATTACTATTATTAAGGATTTCATTAACAGTTAAAAAGAAACCTGGATGTTCATTTATTAATCTTTCTTTCAGACAAAGATAAATTTCTGCACTCTTCGTTACTTGTATTTGAAACTTCCGTTCAGTTATGTGTACTCAGTTGCTATCATTTGAAGTTTTAACGATAAACAAGCGCGATACTAATGTTGAATTTTAATCTCGTTAATTAAAGTCAGCCAAGTGTTGAAAGATAAACGCACAAGTAAAAACTTTAAATTAGAAGCATGGAAGATAATTCTACGAAGGGAACCTTGCCCTATTTAATTGTAAAACTAGCAACGAATTAGTTATGTAATTATATGTATTTTATTGCTGTACCAATTTACGTTTTATCATTCATGTACACTGCTTTCAATGTGATAAAGTCGAATTCATAAGTAATGAATAACAATTTCATTCATTAATAACTTGTGAAACAATTTTATTTATATTTTGTTCGATATTCCCGTAACAGGTTTAAGAAAATTCTATTTGAAATAAAAAAATAATAGTTTGAAATAATGAATCATTCGAATTAGTTTATTTTTATTTTAGAAATAACCATGAATGTAACTTTATTTGAGACAAATTAAATCGATCATTTGAAGAGAATGTTCAATCTTAGTCAATTGTACCAATTGATCTAACAAATAATTTGCATGTTTAATGTCGCATAATACTTTAAATACTTTTATGAACAAAATAGCTGAATTATTTCAAAGATTGATACTAGATACTCTT
This sequence comes from Bombus pascuorum, assembly GCF_905332965.1. Classification (NCBI taxonomy): domain Eukaryota; kingdom Metazoa; phylum Arthropoda; class Insecta; order Hymenoptera; family Apidae; genus Bombus; species Bombus pascuorum. The sequence continues at coordinate 1,244,956 of NC_083500.1, forward strand.
ATTATTGATTTAGTTAATGTTTAGTTTGTTAAGAGAACATCAATAGGCAAAATATATCAATCAAAATAAACGGAAAGTATTCGTGTGTAGTTGTTTGAAATGATCGCAACCGATCAAAACGATTTGTTTGTCACAAAAATTTTCAACGTTAAATACATTAAAAAGAGTAAATTTGGTTTTAAATTTTTTGTTGGATAAGCTTTTATGATATTTAAGAAAAATTGTCCGTTTGTAGCAGTTCCAACAAAGTTTCAAAGGGTTTGTTTCCCATTTTTTTCTTTGCCCCCCCCCTTTTTTTTTAATTTAAATTACAAATGCCGGCAAAGTGCACAGAGCTTGATGAAAAATTTTCCATTTATTCGTTAAAACTCTGAAAACGCTTTAACAAAACTTTCAGCCGCTGCTCAGTGGTAATTAAACGTTTTCTTTTGAGGACAGCTTACGACTTGCCAACTCGGTGAAGTAAATGGTTTCTTAGCGCAAATTCGTTATTTTCTGTAAAAACGCATGGTACAAAAATGTATCGCAGGAAATCTTGAACATGCCAGTTGCAAGATATTTTCTCAATTTACTTTTCAAAACAATAAGACTTTTACAATATTTAAATTGTTCATAAATAGTAAGTAGTTTGTGTAAATCAAGCTGACTTTCAAATGAACGATTGAAGTATTTAAACATTTTACCACTCTTTTACGTTGATTCAGAATATTGAATATCTAGAATATATTAATACGCTCGATTGTAGAACAATTTATCAATCGCGTTTTTAATAATAGATAATAATTATTACAATAATATTTCACTGTCTGTTTATGGTTTATGCTTTGGCGAATACAATTACATAGATTTGAACTATGTAATTTTAATAACTAACTGTGTGATTAATTATCTAATCAACTATTTAATTTTAATGTGATTTGTAGGATGTTGTAAATAAAGTCGTAAATATCCTCAGTAAAATCTGGCGACAAAGTTTCTCGACCAATCTAATAATACAAAATTAAGAAAGTTTTGACAAATTTTTCGTTACTGTTTCGTAACAACTCTTTCCTTTTTTCTTTACAACTCAATTTATGTACATTTTTAATAACATCTTAAGAATAGTCATGTAATATTATGGGAAGAAGTTGGTAATATTTACGTCGTCTTTCTCTTTTAACATTGGAGAGAGGAAAAAACAACTGTGAAACACCTACCAAAAGTATTTTTATTCGTTCAATTGAACAAGTCGATAAATTCTACTCTTTCGAGCTTTGCGCTGGTCGTGTAACAAGTACAGCGTCAATAAATTTCTCCGATCTACGT